>NC_092873.1:95905678-96216772 GCF_028372415.1 Notamacropus eugenii
ATATCAAACATATTTCCACATTAGCCATGTTACAAAATAAAATACAAGTAAAATAAAACAATAAAAGTAAAGAAAGTTTAAAAAGGTGTGCCTCAATCTGCATTCAAAGTTCTTCAGTTCTCTTTATGGAGATAGCATTTTTTATCATGGGTCCTTTGGAATTGTTTTGGATTATCGTTTTGTTCAGGATAGCTAAGTCTTTCACAATTGGTCATCCTTACAATATTGTTGTTTTACTGTGTACAGTGTGTTCTCTTTCTGCTCTCTTCACTTTGCATGAGCTCATGTAAGTCTTCCCAGGTTTCTCTGAAACCATCCTGCTTGCCATTTCTTATAACACAATAGTGTTCCATTACAGTCCTGTATCGCAACTTGTTCAGCCATTCCCCAGTTATTGGATTTCCCCTCAATTTAAAATTCCTTGCTACCACAAAAAAAAAGCTGCGTTAAATATTTTTGTATAAGTAGATCCTTTTTCCTTTTCTTTGATTTTTTTGGATTCCAGGCTTAGCAGTGATATTGCTGAGTCAAAGGGTAATACACAGTTTTATAGCCCTTTGGTTTAGCTCCAGTATAGTTTGACTAGTTCGCAAATCTACCAGTAGTCCAAATTTTTCCACATTCCCTCCAACATTTGTCATTTTCCTTTTCGTACCTCAGAGTTATTTTAATTTGCATTTCTCTAATCAGTAGTGATTAAGAGCATTTTTTAATGTGACTATTTATAGCTTTGATTTCTTTTTCTGAAAATTACTTATTCATATCCTTTGATCCTTTATCAACTGGGGTATGGCTCTTATTTTTTTTTATAAATTTGACTTAGTTCTCTATATATTTGAGAAATGAGGTCTTTATCAAGAAAACTTGTTGCAAATGTTTTCCTCCAGTTTTCTGTTTTCCTTCTAATTTGGCTGTTAGATTTGTTTGTGCAAAAGCTTTTTTAAAATTCCATGTAATCAGAATAATTTTTACTTCCTGGAATGTTATTTCTTGTTTGAGCTTCCTTTATCCATAGATGTGACAGGTACTTTTTTCCCATGCTCCCCTGGCTTTTCTTATCCTTTATGTCTAAATCTTTTATCTATCTTTATCTTATCTTTGTATGTGACATGAGGTGTTGGTCTATGGGCTAAGTGACTTCTTGAGTTTATGCTTTAGCAAAAATTAAATTACTGGCCATTCTCCAATACATACTCTATTCTGTTCCTACTTTTGTGTCTTTATTCATTCTGTTCTTTGTTTCTGTAATGCTCCTCATTTTCCCAACTTCCTTTGCATACTGAATTTCTTGTTCAGCCTTTAGATCCTTTTTCAAATGCTATTTAGAATATTTCCCTAATTCTGGTTCCTCCTCTCAAATAGTAATGATCTTTTACTTGTATTTGACCCTTACCTAGTAGTACTCTTTGTACATCTCTTATATACTCATATTGTATTAAGCCATTTGTATTTGTGTTAGTTTTATTTCTGTCTTTACAAACTGTGAAAATAGAGACCATATCTTTTGTAAAGTTTGTTTCTGTCTCTGTGCCCAAGGTTTATGTACTCTACAAATATTAAATAAATGTTGGTTGAATTACATTGGATTTTGGAATTTTGTGACTGCAATGTTTATACCATCTTGTAGGTTAACTGTGGCTAGAATCTTGAAATATTGGACTTAGCTTTGAATTGGTTCCTTGCCTACCACATGCTGACAATAAACTGTTGCCTTCTCCACCATTAATATGAGAAGAAAAATAATGCTATCTTATTTCCTTTGTCTTTGTCATTGTTGTTAATCTGCCATAATACAGGGAAGTTGTGCTTGGGTACACAGCCCTCTGCACAGAAGAAAAAACATTTATAAAGTGGTTAATGTCTACCAGCCACTGTGCTTGTAATGAGAATATAAATACAAAATCAAGGCAGCAAGAAGTAGAGGACTTTACCAGTCTCAGAAAAAGATATTGATTAAACCATAAATGAACGTATAAAGAAAAAACTTGGGCAAGTGAATTTTATAATTATTCAAAGAACAGTTAATTCCTGCATTGTATAAACTGTTTACAAAAGTAGGAAAGAATGTACATTACTTCTTTGATTCAAATATAGTCTTGTTACTTAACCATAGCTAGAGATAATATGGAGTAAAAAAAACTATATGCCATTGTATGTATTCTTTGTAATGAATATTTACACAAAATTCAAATACAATATTAGCCAAGAAGCATCAGCAAAATATCAAAAGATTGTACACCATGATCAGATTGGACCTATGCCAGGAATGCAGGGTTGGCTCAATATTAGGATAATTATAAATATAATAGGTCATTAATAAGAACAACAAAAGTCACTTATGAAGAAAAAGGTTTTGACAATACTCATTTCCATTAACAACTAAGAAGTTTATATGAAACTTAAAAGGCTTCTTCATAAACAAAATGAACGTACCAAAGATAAGAAAGGAAGTAGCTGAATGGGGGAAAAAAATCTTTGTGTCATATTTTTCTGATATGGGTTTGATATCCATGATATATAAACAATGAATAACTGGATGGCCCCAAACTCTTGTGCACTTTTAAGCTATTAGCCAAAATATATTACTTAAGGTCTTATAGCTTAAAACTGTACTAAAAGCTGTTGTTGCCGTAGTGATCAAGTGATATGAACAAATATTTCTCAGAATTGCACATTAACAACCATATGAAAGAATGTGCTAAATAATTAATAGTAAAAGAAATTCAAATCAAAACATCCCTTAAGTTCTTCCTAGTACCCTGCTAATTGGGAAAGATAACACAAGATAGGAATTGGAAAGGTTGTGGGATAAGTTCTAGTATGTTGGTGGAGCAAAAAATAAAATGGGTAGATCCTTTTACCCAGTAATTCCTACTAATACTATGCTAAGGAAGTTATTGATAAGGAGAATGTCTTCATGCATACCAAAATATTTAAAACAGCCTTTTGTGATAGCACAGAATTGAAAACAAAATAGATGCTCATTGATTAGGGAATGGTTAGACAAATCTTTGCGGTATGTGAATGTAATGGAATATTACTATACTGTAAGAAATGATGCTTATGGTGAATATAGAGAAAGAGCTGATGAAGTTAGCAGAGCTAAGAAAATATACACAACTACAATCATGTTAATAAAATGTTAATAGAAAAAGCTGCAAAATAATCAAAATTAAATGTTTACAAATTACAAAGATAAGCATGGCTTGAAAGATAAGACATAAGGAAACACTACCCCTTTGTTTGTAGAGAGGAGAGGTCTACTAGTGTGGTAAATTGCACATATTTTCAGAATTTTTGATGTTTTAATCAGCTGATTTTTTTTCTCCTATTTTTATTTTTCTTTCCTTACTTTCATTTTTGGCAGTGGAACTTTTTTTCCTTGGCCGTTAGATACAGGGCATACTGAAACAAATGAACCCCAGTAGCCTAATGTTCAGTAAATCCAATGACTCCAGCTGTAGGGGTAAGGATTCACGTTTAATAAAAGCTGGAAAATGTTTTGGCAGAAATTAGATTTAGATCAATACCTCACAGATGGACCACGATAAGTGTTAAATGGTTACATGACTTAGATGTGAAAGGTTACATCATAAACAAATTAGAGAAGCAAGGAAGAAAATTACCTTTTGGATCTGTGGACGAGAAATATCTAGGAACAAACAATGGATAGAGAAGATTACATAGGGTAAAATGGAGAGTTTTAATCACATAAAATTGAAGAGGATTTGTTATGTTTATCAAAACCGATATCGTTAAAATTAAAAGGGAAACAGATAACTGGGAAAAAACCATTTGTAATAAATTTCTGATAAAAGTTTAATATTTGATAAGATGTATATTTCCATTTGTTTTATAATATATATATGCCATAATTGTACATACCATAAAAACAAGGACCATTTCCCAGTAGGTTCATAATCAGAAATTATGGTCAAGCCATTGTTAAAGCAAGAAATTAAAACTATCAACAGCTGTATGAAAAGCCTATGGCAAAAGGATATGACCAGGCAGTTTTCAAAGGAGAAAGGATTCTAAGCTCTCAGTACCAATATGGAAAACCAAATGTTTCGTATTGCCTTATAATTAGAGAAAATTAAGGCATTGTTGGTGGGTGAATTGGTCCAGCCATTATAGAAGGTTAATTCAAAAGTATAACTAAAAAAATCACTAAAATGTGCGTGCCTTTTTACCCAACAATATCACGATAAGGATGTGTTTATCCCAGAAAAATTAAAGAAAAAGAGGAAAAGACATAAATTGTCTTTTATAGCCTCTTTTTTTTTGTAGTGGCAAAAATGTAGAAAATAAGAGTTTGCCCACATATTAAGGAATGTGGGACTAAACAAATTAAGGTATTTGAAATGTGATGAAATACCATTGTGTCATAAGAAGTGAAAACAGTTTTGAAAGACTTAAGAATTCTCAACAACCAACTATGATCTCAGAGGACCAATATAGAAGTATGCTTGCTTCCTGCCTCCTGACAAAAATTTGATGGATTCAAGATGCCATATGCAAGAAACATTTTTGGACACTGACCAATGCTGAATTTGGTTTGCTTGACTGTATATTTGCCACATGGTTTTCTGTTGTTTTTTATTTGGGGGAGAGGAGGAAAAAATGCTAATTAGAACGCCTTCCCCCCTTCCCCTAGTTGTGATTGGAAGACATTTAATCATGCTCTTTTTTGTAACCATGGTTGAATTGATTTAATTTAATTACTCATCTTGAAGTGTGTATATGTGAAGTCACTAGGCAGATAACAATATGCTTGTATAGGGTAGGCTCTGGTTTCCTGGATGAGAAGGCAAAGCATGGTTTATTAACTACCAGCCAATGTATTAAATCTTAAAGATGGCACAATAGACCTGTCATCCAGATAGGATGGAGCTTGTTATCATTATTGTTGTTGAATGCAGTTTATTGTTGTTGTTGTTACTGGCAGCAGCACTTGTAATGAATTGTTTCTATTCATCTATATTCTTTCAATTTGTCCCTTATGTGACTGATAACTGCTCTTTTAGATAAATGTCTAAAGGGTCAGTTTGTGACTGAATATCTTCACAAAGCAACTAGCAGTCCCATGTAGGAATCAACTGTGTTTTCTTACCTTCTCAAGAGTGCACTTTACATGGGTAGTATACTGTACCATTGGATCAGTGTCAGCCAGTTGAAGGTGGGGAAAGCAGCATATTAATGAAGTTCCTGTCAAGTTGGTCCTGAGCTCATTGTGTTTTAATATACTTTCATTTATGAATTTGATGATGAAACCTGAAGTATGGTCCTTAAATAGGTCTATAATGTCTAATTGGGCTGGATAGCTGTAGCACAATGGGAAAGTGGATTAAAATTAAAAATTTTTTTTACACTTTAAAAAAGTTGTAGGATAGAAATAATATAGCATGTAAGAAGAACAAAGATGATAACTTAGAGAAAGAAAACATGAAAATTCAACATAAGCTTGACTTTGTATTAGAATTACTTGGTTTCTCATAAAGTCATTAGCTTCCATCTGCTCCATTTTAATTTTTAAAGAACTATTTTCTTCATGAACTTTTGAACCTCCTTTTTCATTTGGCTAATTCTGCTTTTTAAAGCATTCTTCTCCTCATTGGCTTTCTGGACCTCTTTTGCAGTTTCAGTTAGTCTATTTTTAAAGGTGTTATTTTCTTCAGCATTTTTTTGGGTCTGCTTTTTAGTAAGCTGTTGATTTGCTTTACATGATTTTCTTGCATTACTCTCATTTCTCTTCCCAATTTTTCCTCCACTTCTCTTACTTGATTTTCAAAATTCTTTTTGCACTCTTCTGTGGCCTAAGACCACTTGATTTGCTTTACATGATTTTCTTGCATTACTCTCATTTCTCTTCCCAGTTTTTCCTCCACTTCTCTTACTTGATTTTCAAAATTCTTTTTGCACTCTTCTGTGGCCTAAGACCATTGTGAATTTATTTTGGAAGTTTTAGATGCAGAAGCCTTGACTTTTATGTCTTCCTCTGATGTTATGCATTGTTCTTTCTCATCTGAAAGGATGGAAGAATATACCTGTTCACCAAGAAAGTAACCTTCTATAGTCTTATTTTTCTAACCCTTTTTTGGACATTTTCCTAGCCAGTTACTTGACTTTTGAGTCCTTAGTCAATTTGAGGGTATACTCTGGGGACCTGTAAATTCTCAGTTCCTCCAAAGTGGCACAATCAAGGAAGAGGAGTTTACTCCTTTCTCCTGGTCTGCACTGTGGTCTGGGAGCAGCCACAAGCACTTTTCTGCCCAGGATCTGCAAGGAGAATTCCGTCTCCAGAGCCTGCCTCCACCAGCTCCACCAGCCAGTGCTCCTCCTCACCCCAGGGCCACCACTCAGGGCTGAGATCCAGATCAGCTGCTCAATACCCACAGGGTCTTTAGGCTTAGGGCTCCAAAAGTGGACAGTGCCTGGACTAGCAGGACACTGCTGTCTTCTCACCAAGGTAAAAGAGCTTTCTCACTGACCTTTGAAGCTGTCTTTGGTGTTTGTGTGTTGAGTAATCTGGGAACTGCAGCTGCTGCCTCGGATTCCAGGCCCGGAAGCCTCCTTCAGTCCTGTCCCTGCCACGCCAAGAGGCCAAGGCTGGGCTGCACTCTGCTATGAGCCCTGTACAATAGACCTTTCCTGTCAGCCTTTCAGGCTGTCTTGGGCTGGAAATCTCTTTCACTCTGTCGATTTATGGCTTCTGGAGCTCTAGAATTTGTTTAGAGTCATTTTTTTATAGGTATTTTATGGGCTGTGGCGGGAAGAGCTTCTAAGGGTCTGTCCTTCTACTCCACCATCTTGGCTCTGCCCCTTGACTTTTTGTAGCATTTGCAGGAAAAAAGCCCAGACCATGAATAATAATGAATGATTCAGCAATGTCATTGCCCTTATTTAAATATGATACTGATCTATAGATAATAAAATGTAATTTGAGGAAAAAAAAAAAAGAAAAACCCAAAAGATGGAAAGCCCTGCTGTTCTCTGTTGTGACCCATGAGCACTGATAAAAAAAAAAAAAAGCAAAGACTCACTGAAAGATTTGGGATAAAGGAAAACTTGATAGACTTGAGATATATAGGTCCATCTGTCTGGAAAATAATGAAATTAGTGTTGAGAAGACTGAAGGTAGAACTTAAAAGTAGTTTTCAAATATATGAATTATTTTATAGATAATGCTTAGTAATTAAACTTTCCCATGAAGTCTACAGGACTTTTATTACAGTAGAGTATATTTAAATTTGACATTAGATCTTAATGATTTGAATGATTGTGATGAAATTAAAAGCAAGAGTTTGTGGTATTTGGACATAAAAGGAGTAGTTGGGGATGGTGGTTTATGCAGAATCTTACGTGGAGTACAGAAAAAAAAAAAAGAAAAACCCAAAAGATGGAAAGCCCTGCTGTTCTCTGTTGTGACCCATGAGCATTGATAAAAAAAAAAAAAAGCAAAGACTCACTGAAAGATTTGGGATAAAGGAAAACTTGATAGACTTGAGATATATAGGTCCATCTGTCTGGAAAATAATGAAATTAGTGTTGAGAAGACTGAAGGTAGAACTTAAAAGTAGTTTTCAAATATATGAATTATTTTATAGATAATGCTTAGTAATTAAACTTTCCCATGAAGTCTACAGGACTTTTATTACAGTAGAGTATATTTAAATTTGACATTAGATCTTAATGATTTGAATGATTGTGATGAAATTAAAAACAAGAGTTTGTGGTATTTGGACATAAAAGGAGTAGTTGGGGATGGTGGTTTATGCAGAATCTTACGTGGAGTACAGAATTATAGTCTGGATGACCTTTTGAATTCCCTTCAGTGTATGTAGTAACTATATAGAGGATCAGTTTTCCTTTACTAACTTATTACTCTTGTTTATGTTGATGAATGACCCTAAAATTATTGAGAAATGGAAACTTGGTTAAAGTTGAGTCTTGAACTTTCCCTTATTTCTGTATCAGACTACTTGGAGAATTATGATCTTTTTTCTTGCTCTGTTCTGTGAAACCTTGAGTACTGAACTTGTTTATCCTCGGAATATCAAATATAGATCATAATAGTGTACTATTTTGTAGAATAGAAACTATTATACTATAAAAGTAGGGTAAAGCTCTTAGCATACATAGTTATTATTTCTTTAACCTTTCCTATATTTTGCGAATTCTTTGGCAATACTTTCTTTCTATTTTAGCAAGTAGCACCTATTGTATTATGTGCCATTTAGTAACTCTCTCCTCTTTGGGATTTTTCCAGGTGCCTGAAAGGTCTTGTACTTTTTAGTTTTATCACTCACGAAGGTATCCTTGGTGTGGTATGTTTTAACCTTGTTGTTCATGACTATAAAAATAACTGTCATCCTTCATTTAAACCTGGCTTGTCAAAGAAATGGCTAAAAATAATACCAAAGGTTTACCTTTCATCTCTTGTTAAAATTATCTTCCATTTCATTGAAATTTCCATAAATTTGGATGTGAGTACCACTGACAGTAGACTTAAGTTATCCTAATAATGAAAGATGGTAAATGCATAGCCATCCACTGTGAATAACTACTCATTGGCCACAGACTGTAATGGTTAATTTTTCACTGAGTATTATAAGGAAGCCTTCTGAACCCAGGGAGAATTTCTAGTTCAAAATTTCTAATTTAATTGAACAGGCACCTAGCAAAATACTGGGTATGCAAAGACAGAACAGTTTCTGCCTTCAAGATTATGTATTTTGGGAGGTGGTATGCAGTATGTACCCAAGAGCAAAATACACGTTCTCTTTTGGAAAGGTTATAGATTCGTTCATGTCTTACTTAAATGTGACAGTCATGTAAACACTATTTGGGAAAAATGCTTCCTATTATTCTTCTTTATTCTACCCCCCTCTGTTTTCAGATTTTCTAAAAATGCCCCCTTTGGGCTTTGCTGATAATTTTTTAGTGAGTATATGTAAAAAGGGTATATCTACATTTTAACCAAATCCTGGATTGTTTTATGGGTTAACTTCTTTATTTTGTAGACTGATAGTCTTGCTTATTTTCTTTTCTTTAGAGATATTTTATTAACATGTTATAACATCACCCCCAGGGAGCTCAATGAAGAAGGAGAGAAGACTAAGTTCACATTTTTAAAATTTTCTAATTTTTACATAGTGATGCATTGCATTGAATATTTGGGACTCTTGTGGCCAGAGGAATGGAAGGAATGCTTTTTGTCAGTAATGTTCATATACTACAGTTACATATAATGTCCCATAAAATAGCATTTTCATTTATATTTATTATTAAATGTTCTTATATGCCATACTTTAGATTTATAAAAGATAGATCTGTGGGGAAAGAGGGTCTTTGTAGTATGTACAATTACAGTATTTGCATATTATATAACAGATGGAAATAACCAAGTTCTCTGAAGTGTGCCTTGTGGTTTTCACTATTACTTTTAGTCTCCTGATCCTTTGTTATCTTCAATTTTAAGTGTAGAAAAAAACTTTTTTTGCTTGTTTTACAATTCACATATATGTGAAAACTAAAGTTATGCTTTTCCTTTTTAACATAGCAGTTAATCAGAAATTTTCTCCAAATGGATTGTAGCAAAAAATTATAGCAGTATTTTTTTTGTTGTTGTTACTTTCTCCTCTAAAAAGAGAAGTAAGGATGAACTGTGTGTTGAGATTTTTTTTCCTTATTGTTAGAGCAATGTAGTTTTACATATAGCACATTTCCAAGATTTGATATTTGTGTGATTAGACTGTAGAAACCTTTAAAAATGTCCCCCTTTCGTTTCATGACTTTGTACCACCTCATCCCACCCTAATTTGTTGCACCAAGCTCTTCACAGTCTTTTTCCTTTTTTCTTCTTCACTAAGCTTGTTGATGGTTGTGGCTATTCTTGCTCACCATTCCAGACACTTTGTCAGATGGTACTGATTTGAGCTTTTAGTAATTGGTACAGGAAAACAGCATAGAGCAGGGAACAAAAATGAACTGTTTTAAGTTTGGATTTAGTTACAGTATAGGGAGCTTTAAAAAAATCCACCAGAACACTCCCCAAGGCAAGGCACAGGGCCAGGGCCCTGTATTATTATACTTTTTAATTCAGATTATAAGCCTCTCTTTTTAAGTGTAAAAATAAACACCTGACTACAAGATTAAAAAAATGAAAAAAGCCCTACAAACCATGATACATCTTGTTCATGGATATATTTTTAAAAAAATAAAATAACCTGGAAATATCTAGTGCGATCTCTCAGTGCTTAGCATCTGGACAGTGTATTCTAGATATGAGTGGAACCCAGTTTTATGAGCTCTTTTTTCCCCTTGGAACTTGTTACTTCTTGCCTTTGTAAAAATTGTTTCAGCAATATCAAATGATATGTAATATTTCAGACAGTCTAGATGAACTATTGAAAGCCTCCTTTGTCGTTGCCAGCTCCAGTATCATCCATTTAAGCTGGCCTTTTCCTTCCTAGCCTGGGGTGAGTAGGGTGCCATGGCTTAGCAGAATTCATTTACTGCTCCCTAGCATGTTGTTGAGGAAGCAGCCTTTTTAAGTTGCAAGTATAGATAATAGCAGACAGATTTTCTCTAAAATGATCCTCATAACATGTAACTCTAAAGGGCCAGGTTCAGAATTTTGTTTCTAGACTTTCATCATATATGTATGAAAACACAGTGTGAGAATTTGTTATTTCACAATTATAAAGTTATTTGGATTCCCTTAATGGATTGGGCTTTATGTGAATTGATTCTGCATTAAAGCAAATGCATGTTTTCTGAACCATATACATCCTCAATTTGGAAAATAAAAATTATTCTAGAAGAATATGCTTGAACTTGAGCCTATCTTAAGGAATTGTCAGCTGTCAGTCACTTATAATCTCCTGAGTGATAGATGCTAACTAACAAAAGAGATTTCTTTACAGCAACACTAGGAAGCAGGTAGTTTAAGTACCATGATCTCCATTTTACAGATACAGAAACTGAAGTTCAGGTAATAAATGCTAGAACCAGAACTTAAATCTCTTGATTCCACACCTGATGTTCTTTCTGTTTCATTATTTAGTTGTTTCATTACTTAGTTGATATTGGTATTGTTTCATTTTTATTGCAAAATTTGTTATATTGACAGGCACGTGAATTGTGACTTTTCTCTGAATGACATTTGAATATACAGGATCTTTTTTGGCACTGTTCAGAGTAGTGACATTAATGGTCCCTGTCTGTGAAAAGCTTAATCTCTTTAGTAACCAGACTACTGGCATCACTATGATTTTGGGTTCCTCTTTAAGTCTCCAGGGTATGGAGTGAATATACCTTACAAATGTAACTCTCTTATGTATTATCTTCGCCCATTAGAGTACAGGCTCCTTCACGGATGTGGGCTCTCTTTTTTGTTTGTCTTTGTATTTCCAGGTCCTTGCAAAGTACTACCTGACACATAACATACTTATTGCCTTCTTATATACTTAGATATAAATAATATTTATGGGATTAGAGGAATAATGAGGAAAATTCTACTGTCATTTTTTTGGGGGGATGAAATTCAGGTGTTAAAACTGGCACTTGGTGATGAATACAAGAATTCCCTCTGCCTACTTCTTATATGGCTTTTGGAGCAAGGGAACTAGAAAAGTGCAGGCCTGTCAGTTCCCTTTGGTTCTCTTTGATATTGCTTCGACAAGAGACGAGGACTGCATCAGAGCCTGCTTTTCAAGTTATCCTAGCAACAAGAAAATTCTCCTTCTCTTGGGAATCCTTTACCAACTTTTGGTTTCTCATTGTCCAGGGGGAACCTCAGAGCTCCCATAGAACTGACATAGAGCTAGCAATTTGCTGCTGAAGGGATGAAGGTTAGGGTTAGGTAAAGAGTTCTTCTCCTAAATTTAACAGGAAACTGATTCAATATTTAGGAATTCCTCATAACTTTTGCAACCGTGGAGAATGGATTGATTTGTGGAATAACTTGGCATTAGAAGAATGAAATTTTTGGCTAGATTTAATGTATATATGTATGTGTATCTTATTCTGTCTATGGATTATCAATCTGTATGTAGGTATTTATAAGGCTGCTAGGCGACATGGTCTAGATAGAGTACTGAACCTGGAGGCTGAAAAATTCATCTTCATGAATTTAAATCTGGTCTCAGACACTTAGCTGTTGTGTGATGGGCAAGTCACTTAACCCTCTTTGCCTCAGTTTCCTCATCTATAAAATGAGCTGGAGAGGGAAATGACAAACCACTTCAGTATCTCTGCCAAGAAAACCCCAAATGGGATTATGAAGAGTTGGACACAACTGAAAATGACTGAAGAATAACAAAATTTCTTTCTATTTATATACGTGAAATGCAGTCCTCACCAGGAGGGGAATATAATTAGGGGCATATTATCCTTTCTTAATTCCACGTAGTACCTTTTGATGCCACAGAATTTTCAGGAAACTATAACGTAGTATGTAATCTATGCATGATCACGATGACTTCATTATTTACTTACTTCTCTTGAAATCTTAGCTGTATTGGTTTTGTTTGTGTAAGAACTTACAAATATATAGTCAGAATTGTCCTTTTTATTGTCTATGGTATTCTATATCCCTGCTAGGTCTATTCTTACTTACCTTATCCATAAATCTGACAGGTAATTTCTTCCTTACTCCTAAGTTGTTTATGATGTCATCCATTTTATCTAAGTCATGTATCTGTTTGGAGTTTATATTCGTAATACAGTGTGACATTGCTTTAGCATTTTTTCCAGTGGTTTTTATTGAATAGTGAATTCTTACCTCAGTAGCTGAATTCTTTGGGCTTTTCAAATGCTAGGCCACTGTGCTTGTTTGCTTCTATATATTGTGTACCTAATCTGTTTCACTTATAAAAATTAAACACAAAATAGAAACCCAGAAAGTCAAAGAAGAGATGAACAAAATTGAAAGCAAAAAACCCATTGAATCAATAATGCCAGGAAGTAGCTTTAAAAAGTAATAAAATACATAAACCCAATTTGGTTTCAAAAAAGGAGGAAAACAAAATTACTATTGTAAAGATTGTAAGGTGAATTACCACCAAATAAAGAAGAAATAATAGGAAATCTTAGCATTTTTAGCCAAATTATGTGCCAATTAAACTGACATTCTAAAGGAAATGGTTAAATATATACAAAAGTATAAAAGCCCCAGATGAAAAGAACAAGAACTTAAATACCCAGTGAACAAGCCATGAATGAGCTTTCAAAAGGGGGAAAACCAAGATCAGATGGATTTTCAAGTGAACTCTATTAAACATTTTAAAGAAGCATTAATTTCAATATTGTAAAAGTTGTTTAAAAAATAGAAAAAGAAAAGATTCTATCAAATTCTTTTTAATGGTATAAATATGGTCTTTGATGTCTAAACCAAGGAGAATCAAAACGGAGAAAGAAGCTTATAGAGCAGTATCCATAATGAATCTCAATTTTAACTATTATATTAACAAGACTACTGCAACATATTACAAAGATTACATACTTTGACCAGATTGGATTTCTACTAGAAATGCAGGATTGGTTCATTATTAAGAGACATAATTGACCATATTAATAATAATGGCAATGAAAATTATGATTATATCAATAGATGCAGAATTAGCCTTTGGTAAGCTGTAACACCTATTCCTATTAAAAACACTTGAAAGCTTAAAAATAGATGCTTCTTTCCTTAATTCAACAACTATTATCTATCTAAAACCAAGAGTCAGCACTATATGTAGTATGAGGATACTTTTCTAGTAGTGAAGCCAGGCCTTTCTAGTAGTGAAGTCAGGCTTAAAGCAAAGATATCTGTTATCACTTTTATTATTTGCTAGAAACTCTAGCTATAATGATAAAGATAAGAAAACTAAATTGAGGGAATTAGCATAGCCAGAGTCAGTCAGATATTTAAGCACCTACTTGGTGCCAGGTGCTTTCAGTATTGGGAATACAAAAAGAAACAAAAGATAGTCATAGCCTTCAAGGAATTTACAATAGGAAACAAAGTATTGATTTTGCTATGATGGTTTACTTATAGGATCCTGGAGAGGCAACTGAGAAATGAGTTGAAATAGTTGACAACTTGAGCAAAGTTTAACGACATAAAATAAACTCACATAAATCATTAGTATTTTTGTATATTACCAGCAAAACCCAGGAGAAAGATATGGAAAGAGAAATTCCATTAAAAAAACTACATACTGTATAAAATAATTTTGGAAATCTAAACTATTTACATTGGAATTATATGAATACAATTACAAAACTCTTTACACAAATAAAGACAGTTCCAAATAATTGGGGAAATATTCATTGTTTGTGGGATTAGGTTGAGCCAATATAATAAAAATGATAATAGTACTTAATTTATTCACAGCCATACTCATCAGACTACTAAAGGATTGCCTTACAAGAGGCAGAAATGTACATATGAGGTAGACAATAAAAACGTAAACTTTTTATTCTCACATCACAGTTCTCATGTTATGGTTTAGGTCTGGCAAACATCAGGGTGGGACAGATTTTTGTGGCTTAGAGTGAGCATCCCAAGGTGACAGTGTGTGGCCATTTGTCACTACGCCAAGTCCGGGATCACAGGTTCACAGTTGGAACAGAATTTGATACTGCTAATTTTCACCCCTAGGAGATGAAAGAAAATTCATAGAAAATGATAGAATATTCAAGGAAAAAGCCTGGATTCAGATGAACTACTTCTTCTGTTTCAGTGTTAGTCATTCTTAAGAAGTTTGTAATCAGTCCCTTAATTCCTTGGTCTTTTAGGCAGTGCCTTGGATAGAGTGCCAGATCTGGAGTGAGCAAGACTCATCTCCCTGAGTACAAATGTGGCCTCAGCCACCTACTAGGTGTATGACCCTGAGCAAGTCACTTAACTCTGTTTTGCCTAAGTTTCCTGATCTGTAAAATGAGCTAGATAAGGAAATGGTATACCTTTCCAGTGTCTTTACCAAGGAAACCCCAGATGGGAGTTATGAACAGTCCAGCACAACTGAAATGACTCAAGGACAATGAAAAAGGACCATAGAAACTTTCCATTTGACTTGCAGCTAAAACCTTAACATTTATTTGTTATATCTCTATGATAATTTCTAGCTCCCTGAGGGCAGGGATTATCTTTTTTTCCCCCTGTATTCTCGTTGTTTAGGACAATACTTTGCACATAGTAAGCACTTAACAAATGCTTTATTTTCATTCATTAATTTGTATCATGAATTATGTGGATAGGGAGAGTAGCTGTGGTATTGTGTGTGTTTGTTAGGGACTGAGGTGGGGTTAACTTGGGGATAACTTCCTGGGAAATGAAGGTTTTAAATTTTTTCAGTCAAATTTATGGGAAGGATATAATGTGGTAATACCTGTCTTCATTTGAAGACTCATATAACTGCATGCTTAATTTTTCTATTAAAATAAGTTTTATATTTAATTCTTTCCCATAGTAATGCACATGTTAGTGTTATAAGGTGAATTTTGCCTGTTGAGTAGTCAGCCAAGAAGAAGACTGAAGAGAGATAACGTGGTGTAGTGAAAGAGAATGATGAACATGTTAGTCGGGGACTAGTTTTGAATCCTAGACTCTGTTCTTCACCCCCTATATGACCTGAATGGGTTACATTGTTGGGGGGGGGTCATTCAAAAAGGGTAATAAGAAAGAACAGGTCACAAAGAAGACCATCATTCTTTAGAATGAGATTTAGAACAAATTATAGGCACTCAGATTTGAGAGTTTGGAAAACACTGTATTTGATCTAATTGGGATAGGGAAAGTCAGGAAACGGGAACATGGTGTAGAGTTATCTTATGTTCAGAATTGTAGAGATGGAAAATATCTTTGCAGGAGAAGAGAGAGGATCTTTAGAAAAAAGAAATGACAGTAATTTTGTTACGATAAAACCTTGAGATGGAGAGAAAGATGTAGATTCAGCTATTTTGTAGAGGAGAAAAATCCTATTGAAGAGGAGAAAATCCTATTATTTGGCAAATGAATAAATACATGTAGAAAGCAGAAGTGAGAAATTCTGAATCCAGTGAAGATCTTTACCTTTCCTGTACCTTTTAGAGGCTTGTATAAAGGTTGTTTTTCCTTGTGGGTCATAGTGTGACATGTGTGGTTTCTAAGCACAGAAAACAACGGACTCCTGGCTCATTTGATGTCTTAAAATTTGTTGGAAATTGTTGGTTGTCTATTTTGGTTCCCTAACTAATTAAGCTTCTAGTTAGTTATGCTTTAGAAATGTATTGAGTAATAAATCTGGGAGAGGAAAAAAAGGAAAATAAAAAGTTTTCCTTTCCCTGACTAGTGATTGTTTTTTATTTGTTAGTCCAGACATGTGGCCAGTAAATATTTTGCATACCTACCTTTCAAAAATTCCTTGTATATTGGTTAGAATTATACTGAATTTTTAGCTCTTTTCTTTTTTTCTTTTTTTTTTGCCCCAGGTCCAGCAAGACTATGAATCTCTGTTCCAAATGCTTTGCTGGTAAGTGCAGTAAAAGGCGTTTTTATTTTTTTTAATTTTTTTTATTTTGTTGTTGTTAGACAATCTAAATCATGTGGTTGGCACCTCCTTGGGGTATATGCACGGGGTTTTGTTTTCTTAGTGTTTGTGTGAAATCAGATTCTCCTCACTTTGGTGCTTCATTTATTTGCTTAGTATTGTTGAAACAGTCTACAATGTGTTTATTGTAAGATCCCTTTATGTATATGGGCCAATCAGGTTTTACTTGGTAGAGTTTACAGATGTCTGATATGACCTTGAACTATAAAACTCTAGTTTTAATGTGGCAGTATTTTCAGTCCTTCATCCTGGTTTGAATAATTAACTCCTTAATGAGGAATATTGTCTTCCTTCACAATAGCTCAATATAAATGATTTTGTAATATATAAGACTTTGATGTTTCAAATTCGAGAATAAACACCATAATGAAATTTACTTCCCATGGTAGTTCCAATTGAATTTAAAGGAGTAGACTTTCCACTGACTTACTGTATTGTAAGATCATGAGCAAGTCATTTCCCTTCTCTGGGTCATTTCCTTCATTTATTAAAAAGTTCTAAAATTCTGATACTTTGACTTTTTGGACTGTGAATCCCTATCTCCAAGAAGGCCTTAATATCCAGTGTTGTTAACCTAAGAGGGTCTCATTGGACTAAAATCAATTTCCTTCTTCTGCTACTTCATTTTCACTTACTTATAATTGTATTCTTTTGGATTCTCCATAAGAAAATGATCTCACTGATCCACTGTAACTTTGGAACTTCTAGAAGTCAGTTAAGCAAGAATTCTTTATTAAGCGTCTACTTTGTGCCCAGGCACTGTGCTGGGAATGCAAAAAAAAGGCAAAAGGCAGTTCATGCCTTCAAGACTCACGATCTAATAGGGTACACAACTGGGAAACAAAATTATATAGACAAGCTATATCCAGGATGAATAGGAATTAATTGGAAAGAGGGAAGACACTGGAACTGAGGGGTTGTGAAAAGGTTTCCTGTGGAAGATTTTGATTGGGACTTGAAGGAAGCCTTGGAACCCAGGAGGGGAGATGTGGAAGGAAAGCCTTCCAGGCATGTAGGGCAGACAAAGAAAATTCATGGAGCTGAGAGATGAAGTACCTTGTTTGTGGAACAACTGGGAGACTAGTGTCACTGGATTGAAGCACATAGTGTTTGGGGGAGCAAGGTATAAAAAAAATGGAAAGGTAGAAGGGGGCTATGTTGTGAAGGGCTTTGAATGCCAGAGAATTTTGTGTTTGATCTTCGAGTAGTGAGGGAGTCAGTGAAGTCTATTGACTAGGGGAATAACATTTTCCTATGCTATAGGAAACTTACTTTGGTGGCTGAATGGAGGATGGATTGGAATGGGGAGAGGTTTAAGTTAGATAGATTTACCAGTAGGCTGTTGTAGTAGTGCAGCATGCGTTGATGAGGGTCTGCACCAGGGTGGTGGCTCTATCAGAGCTCTATTCAGGGAGAATAATAGAGATATGTTACAGAGGTGAAATTGACAGGCATTGGCCACAGATATGGGGATAGGGAATGAGAGATACTGAGGAATTGAAAAATGACACCTAGGTTGAGATGCTGAGAGACTTAGGATGGTGGCACTCTCAACGATAATAGGGAAATTTGGAAGCAGGAATGATTTGAGTGAAAGGCAATGAACTCAGTTTTGGATATACTGAGTTTAAAATGTCTATTAGACATATAGTTTGGGGTTTCTGGAAGGCAGTTAGAGATATGAGACTGGAGATCAGCAGAAAGGTTAATGCTGGATAGATAGATTTAAGAGAGAAGAGAAGAGGATCCAGAATAGAGCTCTGTGGAACACCTACCATTAGATAATGGTATTACCTGAATTAGGATTGATCAAAGGAGACCAAGAAAAGGAGCAGAAGAGCACTCTAATGAGTAGGAGGAGAACCAGGAAAGAGTGGTGCCCCCAAAACTGAGAAGAGAGTATCAAGAAGGGAGAGGATGGTAAAAACCTGTCAAATAGTCTAGAGAAGTCATAAAGAATGATTAGAAGTTTGATAATATACCAAGGAGCCGCTAGGTGACACAGTTGGTAGAGTGTTGGACTTGGTGTCAGGAAGACCTGAATTCAGATGTGGCCTCAGACACTTAATAGCTGTATGAATTCTGGGCAAGTCACTTAACCCTGTTTGCCTCACTTTCCTCATCTGTGAAATGATCTGGAGAAGGAAATGGCAAACCTCTCCAATATCTTTGCAGGAAAACCTAAATATAATTATATTTTTTGGAACCTGAACACAGTAAGTTTCAAATGTAAATAAATGGTTTTTCACTGATAATAGATTTTTAACTTTGTGTATTTTTTATGTTGAAACTGTCTTTTTTGGAAGACTTATTTTCTAAGACACTGTTCCTTCTATGAGCATGGCTTTTGGAAAAGTCAGTTACTTCTGAATAATTTAATCTGCTATAAATTCTCTAAATTACAGTTATTTGGTGTTGGTCACTGTTGAAACAGGTCAAAAACTTTAAATTCTTGTTTTTTAAAAAACTATTATAGTTTTGATTTTTTTTTTCTTCTTTTGCTTTGGCTGTTTCTTGTTTCCTCTTTAGGCCCCAGATCTTTATACTTTTGGAAGTTTTATGGCACTTGTTGACTACTCAGGTTTTCCTTGAAGTCTTTGTTTAGAATTTTAAGGGAGTTATCTTCCATCTAGAAGGGGTAATTCCATACATCTTCCCTATAACACATAGAAGTGCCACTCTCCCCTCACTTCCATTCTCTTGAATTTAGAAAGTTGATGTGAGAAAGAATAGTGAACTTGAAAGTCGTTTAGTGAGTTCATCAGGGTAAACAGTAGGAAAAATCAGAATTAATTCTGAAACACTGTAGTAGAGAACAGTAAAAAGTAAGTATGGAGGTTACTTTTGTCAAACTCTTAAATCACTGATAATGATTTGAAACACTTTAAAAGTATGTTGTGAAATTAAAGTGGAAGATTGCTTAAAACAAACAAAGCTTCACGTGATAGTGTGGCTTAGTGAAATCTGTGAAATTTCTTTTGGAAATCATATAGTAGAAATATATAGTTTGTAAATAATATTTTTGGTTAACAGTGAATGAAATGTGAAACAGAGAAATGCATTCACTGTTCTTTTTGAGGTAGTGGGCTAGACTGTTGCAGGAGCACAAGTGACTAGTTTGTCAGGCTCACTTTCAGCAGGGAGGAAGGAAAGGATAAGACTTTTTGATATAACAATGTTCTCTTGAATAGAAAACACATTCCCAAAGTAAATACCATATCCAGTCATTTTTTTTGTTAACATTGGTCCCTGGTATCTCTGTGGGTTACTCAGAGAGGAAGTGTGCAATAAAAGGAACAAAGGGGCTGGCAAGCTTGGTTGTTTTTTTGCTTGTTTTTTTTGAAGAACGGATAAAGAAATAATTACTGAATGTGTGATCCTGGGCAAGTCACTTAAACCTGTTTGCCTCAATTTCCTCATCTATAAAATGAGCTGGAGAAGGAAATGGCAAATTACTTCAGTATCTTTGCCGAGAAAACTCCAAATGAAGTCATGAAGAGTCAACTGTTACTGGAACCCCAGCAACCAGTTTCCTGCAGCCCATTTTCTGCAGAGGAACGTCTAGTTCTGTCTCTTCCGTTGACTTTGGAGAAAACAAAGATTTGTCATGACTGTAGTCCTAGACAGGCTTGAAAGGAAACTTGTGGCTCATGTTTAAATGGCCTTATCAATTATTCCCTAGACTGACTTTTTTCTAGATTCTAGGATATGTTGATATATGTCTCTCAGGTCTAAGTTATCAGTTGTCTACTTTGGCTCATTGAGCTTGAAAATTGCTTTTTAACTTGGGCTTGATGTGGGAAATTCTCAAATTGGCAATTGTTCTCTTTAAATGATGAAGCCACTGGGCTTCATCTGGAGGTTACCTATATAGCTTTATGGGGGAGGTGTGGTCTTTAAAGAACTTCATGTTGAAGAGCATTATCTTGAAAATATTTCTTTGCTAAAATTTTCTAGGAAATTCTGAAGGTAGTTCTTTAACACTTCTTGAAGTGTCATGATTTTCTTTCCTCCTATGAAGTAATGAGTAGATGATGAATTACTCCTGTAGGTTACCACTGATATTATCAATTTTCCTAAAAACAAATTTTCATATTTCTTTTCCTTCTGTCACTGTTTAATTTCTCTTTCCTCTTTCTCAACCCACTTTGCACAATTCTTCCCCAGGTGCCTCCCTCATAAAATCATGCTTTTACATATCTCTTGGAAAAACTGTCTCAGGACTTTATTGGATACTTCTCTCTTGGTCAAGATTAATCCTAGAAAAGAGGCAGGAATCACGTGAAGGCTGTGCAATGATTCTTCAAACTGTTGGGATGGTTTTATGTGTGGATTTAAAACATACACAAAGACAGTAAAACCTTTTTAATTCAGCTGCCTCTGAATTGGAATTTGTAATAATTTGGACTGTGGCTGGCTTTACCATGACACTGCCTCAAAAAGCTTATTTTGCACAAAATTACAGAGAGGATTTTTAACAGTATTAAAAGGAATAAATTATTTTCCAGTATCTGTTCTCTAGAAGAACCCATTTATAAATAAAAGCAATCAATTGAAAAATCTGCTTTTTTGTTTATTATCCTAGATTACTTGTTTTTAGATCATGTCAGACTCTTCATGATTCCATTAGAGTTTTCTTTGCAGAATACTAGAGTGGTTTGCCATTTCCTTTTCCAGTTCATTTTTACAGATGAAGAAACTGAGGCAGATTGGGTTGTGACTTGTCCAGGGTTGCACATCTATTAAGTGTCTGAGAAAAGTTGTTTATTTTATATTATTAATTTTTTTCTGCCTTAAAACTACCTTAATTTTTGAATTTCTGCCTTCTATACCCAGCATTTAATATTTTTAATCAAAGATTAAAGATGAGGAATTCATTTTTTAAATCAAAGATTAAAAATGAAAGCTAAACAGTTCAGTAAAACCAAGCAACATTAACTTTCTGATCACATATGTATATCCCACACCCAAGTGGGAAATATATATGGTTCTTCTCTGGGATTGGGCTGTCATTTAAAAAATAATGCATTAAAAAAGTTGTTAATTTTCATAATCCCACATTAGTTTCAATTGCTTAGATACTGTATATGTAATGACTTTTGGTTGATAGGAACTAACAGAAAAACCCATAAAAATCTCAAGCAAGCTTTGTTTATATTTCTGTTACGAGGAATAAACAATTATATTTCTGTTATGAGGAATAAACAATTTTTAGTGTAAGTAAAACTCTGTAATTCAATAACCTTTTATAATTTGATGTCTCTAAACTTTAGGTACCTCTGTGATGACTTTAGTTTTTTCTCAACTCAGAGATGTAGATTTTGTAGTTTCAGTATATAAAACTATAGAATAAGCTTGGATGCCTTGGTATGCATAGGTAATGATATATTTTTTGAATTTTACCTTTAAAATTTTCTCCACCTCATTGAGAAAAAGGAAAGAAAAAAACAAAACTTTTTTTTTTAAACAAATATGATAGCGAAGCAAAACTAATTTCCACATTGGTTATATTTAAAAAAAATAAATAAATGTCTCAGTCTGTACCCATCAGTTTACGTCCTGCTTCACTCCTGGGAGGTAGGTAGCATTATTTAATCATGGAATCAAAGTTGTTTTTACAGTACTGCTAATGTATAATAATATATAATATTCATGTGGATAAATAAAATATAATACATAATATAATAATATTCTTATTCTACTTACTTCATTCCATATCGTCAGTTCATGCAAGGCTTCCCAGTTTCCTCTGAAGTGGTCCCAGTTGTCATTCAGAGCTCTACCAATAGGGCCTTAATGTTCCTGTTTTCCCACAGCCACTCCAGTATTTTATTTTTTTAAATCACTTTTGCCAATCTGATGAGTAGCAGGTAAGCTTCAAGAGTTTCTTTAATTTGCATTTCTCTAATTATTATTTAAAATGCAGGAGATGTTCTTCACTCTGTGAAAGTAATATTAATGCCAAAAAAAAAGAGACTTTCTGCCATATCCTAAAAAGTATGCCAAGTAAACGTAAAAGTACAGGCTTGCAGGGCCTTTCCACAATATCTCACCTTTAAACAAAGGCAGCTTGTTGCTGTTTGCCAAACATCAGAATATGCTATTGTTGCTTTTCATAAAATTCTTTTGTCCAGTTACTGATATGCTCTTTTTCTGCAGTAGTGTGTTTACAAATTTCCAAAGCAGAATACCAATGGCTGTTGGTTTTCATTATTTAATTGGGAAACCAATCTCTTTGATCCTCTGTCTATGGCTCTTATTTTTTCATCACAGTATATTACAGTGTTTCCTCTCTTCTTTCTGATTTCAATTTCAGCCATTTGCTCTGTTAGATGAAACTTCTGTTTGAAGGCTGGTAACTAACTATATTTTCAGTGATGTACCTTAGAAAAAACTGCCCTCTGTCCAATGAAATGGTGATTAATAGCAGGTATTAAATGGTGAGTAGAATGAGACTATGGTAAACTCCGAGTATTCAGAAAATGCCACATTAATTTGATCAATTACTGATTAGTGCTTTGAAACTATATAGTGAATCACTGTGCTTTTCAAGGTAAAAGATGCATTTTTTAAAAAGGTGTTATGTAGATCATGTCAAAAATAATGATCTTTTCTAAAGAGAAACCATTTTCAATATGGATAAATAGCAAGAATAGCGAAGTGCCTTTTAGCCTTAGTAGGCACATTGATAGGGAGACTGAAGAAATCAATAGCTCTTGTGTCTCCTTCAGAATAACTCTGGTATCTCTATTTGCTTTATTCTTATCTTCTACATTCTTTCTTTTAGAAAATGCCTGTATATATTTAAGCAGTTGGTGCACTTTAAATAACCCTTCAAAGCCTGAAAGGTTGTTTCAGAGCCTCTCTTCTCTTAATTCTCTTATTAATATTCCCAGTAACTTAATGTAAGTCAAATCAGAAAGAGATTTTTAAGAGGCCAGTTACCAGGCAAATATTGTTAGTTATACATGTTCATGTTCTGATGAATATAGGACATGAGATAAGAATCTGATTGGTTGGAACGGCTAAGTCAGATTTTCTTCCTCTGAGTCCCAGGGTTCTTTTCTGAAATAGCATGTAAAGTTTGTTCCAGATTTTTATTTGGGAGATAGATACTCTGGATAGCTCTTGAATCTGTGTGTTTCTAGTGGCTTAATGCCTCTTAGAGTTAATGAATCTGTAAGGCAGCTGGCATATGACAGTGGAACAAGTTCTGGATTTGGAGTCAGAGAACCTGGATTAAAATCCTAGATCAGCTACCTGCTACTTGGGTAAGTCATTTTATCTCTTTGGGCCTTTGTTTACTCATCTGCAGAAAGTTGGGCTAGATCTAGAACAGTCTTCAGCTCCAGTTCTTGATCTCGTGATCTACTTTAGCTACTTCCATATGAAGCTAAAAGCATTTATTTCTTTCTTGATTGATGATATGGTTGATGAACTGGGAAAGAGGAGTTTCATTTTTATTATAGGTTAAATATAAATTTGAGAGGCAGTATAGCATATTGGACACTTTGCTGGCCTTTGAATCAGAGAGAAACCTGAGTTCAAGTTCTGTTTTTTATACCTACTAACTGTATGATCCTGGATAGGTCACTTAACCTGTAAAAGGTCTCCAGCATCATTCCAAAATTACAAATTTCAGATGAAATGTTAACCTGAATGAATGATTAAGTCAAAAGTCTGGGTCATTATTAATTATAGATTCTCAAAATTGGAACGGACCCAAAATGCCAGCTAGTACTATCCCTATAACCGCATAATTACCTTCTATAATATCGCTGCCAAATGGTCAGGTCTTTTCTGGTCTGTACTTAATTTATTTTTTTAACCTACGTGTAGGACTTAATCATTCTTATTAAACCTTTTTAGATTTGGCTTATCATTCTGTTGTTATTATGAACCTTTTGGATTCCAGTTGTGTTATCTAGTAAATTAATACTATCTCTCCCAGCTTCATGTCATTTATATATTCTTCATATTCTGTTTCCTAGAAAAAATTCAGGTATATGCTGATATTAATGTATAATTAAAGCATAATATTTGAATATATAAAATAATTTAAAAGCTCTAGTTCTGGTCATTTTTGTCATTTTTTAATAAAATCAATTCTATATTATTGTGCCTATAAGAAATGACAACCAGGATGATTTCAGAAAAACTGAAAGACTTACTGGAACTGATGCAAAGTGAAATGAGTAGAACTAAGAGACAGTGGTACGCAGTAACAGCAATATTATATGATAAAGAATTGTGAATGACTTAGCTATTCTTAGCAATACAGTGATCCAGGTCAGTCCCAAAGGACTTATGGTGAAACGTTATCCATCTCCAGAGAATGAACTGATGCTGTCTGAATACAGAGTGAACCTACCTTCCTTCTGTAACGTCTGTAGGGTCCATGTCCACTATGAATATGCATGTGTATTTCTAGGGTAAATTTGCAAAAGATAATAAAATCTCTTCCTTAAAGGCAAAACCAAAATATTTATTTAGGACATTATTAGAATATCAGAAGGTAAGATTTAACAGGGTACTTATCACTAATCCAGGGAGTGCCAACATCTTAAACCTTCTTTCTGTCAAGCCTCCCCATAAAAATAAATTCTCCTAGACAAATTCCTACCTCTGCCCATTCATAGCTTGTCTGCGTGTCTGTCTGTTTCTGTCTGCTCTCACTTTCTGCCCATGCTCTCTTTCTTTTTTCTCCTGGGGCAAGCTCCTCTCAGTCTGAGCTCCATGTGACCATAGGCTCTATATGTTAGGCCTATTAATGAACAGGGAAGATCTTCTGTTCTATTAACATTTTCCTTCCTTCCTCCCTCCTTCCCTCCCTCCCTCCCTCCTTCCCTCCCTCCCTGTACAAAATGACTAATAAAGAAATGTTTTACATGAATTGCACGTATATAACCTATATCAGATAGCTTACCATCTTTGGTGGGCGTGGAGTTGGGTGGAGGAGGAATGGAATTTGAAACTCAAAACTTTTTTTAAAAAATTGTAAAAAATTATTTTAACATAATTGGGGGAAAAACCAAATATTTTTTAAAAAATCAGTTCTAGAATGAAAGGAATCATTGTTTTAACTATCTTTAATCCTTTAATTTCAATAATAATTTTGCTTGAAATAAATTTTAAAAATATTTTAGTATAAAAATATTAACATAAAGATATGGAGTAAAAGGGATATCCTGGTGAGAATGTGGTGTGTGTGATCTTAGAAGACAAAAGCAAATAATAGAAAATACTTTGTAAATTGTGGGGGCTAGGAGTGGTGGGGGTGTGCGTGGGGGGTGGTGTGTGTATATGTATGTAGGGAGGGTGGGCGTGATGCATTCTGTAAATGTTTCTGAGGTAAGTGGAGCAAGTGTCTCTGATTTTTTGAGGGGGCAGAAAAGGCTATGAGAAAGAAGCATTTCTCTATAGTACCCTGAAATGAAGTAGGAGAAGCCAGTAAACCTGGAGAATGTGTATGAGAATCTGGTAGCAGTTTTGAAGAGGTTTGTTACTTTTCATGTGTGAAAAGTTCACATTGTTACAAGGCTATATACTTTATCCTGAAGTGGCTCTGTGATTGTTTGATTTGAGATCTGAAAAAAAATTAGAGGGATTCTAATAAGAGCAGCTGATTTGTTGCAAGAGTAGGTGTTTGTATCTAGAAAATTTTCTGTTTCTTTGGTGAGATCTCCATTCTTTAACATATTTGCTATTCCATGAATATCTTGTTCTTCGTGCAACTTTAAGCTCATTAACCTTGCTTGTCTGCACTGCATATTGAAACACCATTTCTAATTTAGTCCCATGTGTTTCTGCTTCACAAATGATTTAAAAAAATTTGGAACAATTACTTAATTGCGATGATGCTTGGCTATTGTCAAGTCTGAAGGCAAAGTAGAACCTTTAGGTTTAATTTGTTAAAACTTCCTTGTTTGTGGCTTTATTCTCTTATACATATATGCATAATAGTTGAAAAAAGTCTTCTTTCCTGTTCTATTCATATTTAGCAATTTGGTTGAGTTATGGAAAAAGCCTGTGCTCTGCTTTGTGTATTTGCTCATTTGGAAACCTTGTATAGTTTATAGAGACACTAGTGATTTGTTCCCTAGCCTCCCTGTGGATTTTGTTCCATATTACAATCTAATTCCACGTCCGTGTCGTGCACTCCTGAGCCTTTAATTTGTACATTTCGATGCAGTTTGTTTCATCGTGTTTTTGTAATCCAAACTGAATGTAACGAGCTGTGTGCTTTGGGGACCTAGCTTTGCCTTGCCAATTAGAACAAAATGGTTACTGAGAGAGAGTGTGTTTTAAATAAAACATGGCACCTCTGAGTGGGACTGACAGTCACTGGGGAATAAAGAGATGGTTTAACTTTTGGACTTAGAAAGAATAGGCTACTGTCTGAGATCAGTCTTTTTTAAGAGGACAAGGTGAAGATATTTGCCTTCATAATGTAAGATTGTAAATTTTCTCCATATGACCAATCATGTTTAGAAGTTTGCCTTTCGAAGTTCAATTCTTTTTCATTACTATGTAGAGTATCACCATAAAAAACTCTTTATTAGAATATCAGTCTGCTCTAATTTCTAGCTCCCAACCATTCATTCCAAGGGAAGATGAGTATATAAAGTAAGTAGTCCAGCTACAACTTCTACCTATCTCCCACCATAGGAACTTTACAATTATTGTTATTAGGACCAATTCAAAAGAGTGCTCTTAATTTTTTCCTCTGTGTCACTGAGTGTAACAAGATTTCAGTATTTGTGGAATCTAGAAGCTGACATTAAAAAAAAAATCTGTGACGTATTTATTGAGTTTAAAGTCCAGTTGCAATTTCAACAGGACACATCAGATATAAATGTCTAAAGGTACAGATTCACTTTTATATTCATATCATGGGGATGGTCTTATTTCACCAATTTCCTCATGCAGATGATTTCAGCAAGTTGTCCTCCAACACTGCTTTTTTTCCTTTTAATCTTTTGATGGATATTTGTATAGGTTTTGGCCACTAACCGTGGTTGTTCCGCAGCGCTCTCTGGGCCCGCTTTTGTTCTTCCTCCATACTGTTTCACTAGGTGATCTAATTAGTTTCCATGGATTCATTTATCTCTTTGCTAATCACAGGTCTTAACCAATCTGCTGAACTCTAGCCTCACATTTCCAACTGCTATTGGACATCTTAAAATGAATGTACCATAGACCTCTTAAATGCAACATGTCCATTCCTGAACTTAATATCTTTTCCCCAAATTCCTCCCCCTTTTTAAAACTTCCATATTATTGTTGAAGATCCTACTGATGGAGTTTGAAAGGTGGGGAGATTCAGGAACTCCTCAAGGACTAGAGTACTGGATAGGGTTGTCAGGAATGAATTCATGGACTCAGGCATTCTTGAAGTTAAGTTGACAAAGATTTATTGTTACACTTTTCAGCAGGCAAGAGGTCTTAGGAAACCTGCAACCTTAGAGAGGCATTGTTAAAGTTTATATAGGATAAACTGTAGTAAAACATGTGCCAAATATTCTAACTAGGTGATTCAAGGTGGAATTAGGGAATGGTTAAGGAGTGGTCAGTTCTTAAAGGAACATGCACTTTTAGTATCTACTGTGCAGGAGTTTTATCGGGAAATAGCCCCAGGGGGGGACTTCCTGGAGGTGTTATTTTAGGCCTGCAAGGTCACTAAGTCAACTAATGGTCTGGGCTGACAGAAAAATACCCAGGCTGCTCCCATCAATGTCCTGTTTTGACAAGATATTCATATGTCTAGGACTGGGATGCACATAATGAGGAATCAGGGATGCACTGATAGTCCAGTGAATAGTAAATGTCTTTATGAGTTTGTACACAGTCATTTCAGCCATTATACAGCCAGTTTAAACTAATAAATTCTATAGGTGCAGCTGGCTACTGTATCAGGAAGAGAGAGAAATGTTTGGGTAGGGCATCCTGTCCTAGAGCTGGGGAGAACTGGCAGGGATAATGTTTGAGGCTAAGGAGAAATATGACTTTGGAATTGGGGTCCAAGCACAGGCACCCAAGCATCCCATCACCACCATCCTTCCAAGTCATTTGCCAAGGCCTGTTGATTCTATATTTGCAACATCTCTCACATATTCCTATTTCTTTCATCTGACAGTGCCACCACTCTAGAGCAGGCCCTTATTGCCATCCCTGCTTGTGGGTCTCCTGTGCCTCAGGTTCCTCCAGTCCTGTCCATCCTCCATTCAGCTGCCAAAGTGGTTTTTGTAAAGTACAAATCAGAACATGCCACCCTTCATCCCCTACTTAGTGTAAAGTTCAATATTTCTTCATCACATATAGAATCACTTATAAAATGCTCTGTTTTACATTCAAAGCCCTTCATAACTTGGCTTCACTCTCACTTTTGAATCTTTTTAAACCTTATACCTCTCCCCCTCCACCTCCCTGCCCCTGCCCAACATACTCTTTGATCCAGTGACTCTGGCCTCCTTGCTTTCCCTCACACAAGATACTCTATCTTCAGACTCTAGGCATTTTCCCTGGCTGGCCCCCATGTCTGGAATTCTCTCCCTCCTGATTGATGTTTTCTGGCTTTTCTGTTTTCCTTCAAGTCTGTAACAGCAAGCAAAGTAAAATCTTTGTTATTTTTCTGGATTGAATTTTAACCAGTCTGATATGTACATGTGGGCTCTAGTCAAATCAGATACTGAGAAGAACTGTATATAAAGGGAGCTGATGTTGAGAAAGCAGACCTGAAAACCTGCCTTGAAATGGGTGTGCCAGTTGAAAGAGGAGAGCTGGAAGGAGTCTGGGAGGGGAGCTCTAATGGCAGAGACTTGCTGAAGGAGTCTCTGAACTTGGAAAGCAAATAGAGCTGTAGGGCAGAAACATGCCCATGAGGCTTAGGCTCTTTTGAGACCTGTTAAAGTGAACTGAGGTAACACAGAGCCTCTGGACTTGGAAATCAAGGTGCTGGTACCGTGTGTCAGTATCGTTGTTGTCTGTTGAGCTTTGTTTTCCCGGAGGCAGAAGCTGTGGAGTGGAGCAATCCTCCTGAGCTGAGACATGGAACAGGAACTAAGAGTTAACTACGTGTGAATCCAGGCAAGAGAGTCACAAGAGGTCAGCCCACAGGAAGAGCCGTGGGACTTGGATGTCAACCTGGAGTTAAGATGAAAGAGGACTTTCCTTGGACACTTGATATTGATTAAGGATGTTGCTGTGAATGTCATACTTTACTTTATTGAACAATGTTTAGTTTATTACTGAATAGAGAGTTCATTATACTCTGCAATTAGACCATTGAAATTACTCACAGCAGCAGTCCTCAGCTGTGCTGCCATGGTTGATGTTACAAAGTCTCAGCTACAATCCTACCTTCTACAGGAAGCCTTTCTTGATTCTTTAATACTAACACCTTCCATCTGTTAATTATTTTCAGTTTAATCATGTAAATGTATATAAATAAAAAATAATACAAAACACATATACATAAATACACACATGCACATACATCATCTTCTTTGTACATAGTTTTCATGTTGTCTCCCCCATTATACCATGTACTCAATCAGTGCAAAGACTGTCTTTGTCTTTTGCCTTTCTTTAAGCACATTGCCTTGCACATAGTAGCTCTTAATAGTGTGTACTGACTGACTGGTTGTGAAACATTAAAATACATTAAAATTTTAGTATATGAAGAGCAAAAAAGAAAGTAGTCATGATAAATGTTTATTGACTGATTGACAATAGTAACAAAACTGTCCTTGTTTCCCTTTATGAGCTTCATTTTACTCTCTTCTGTTTTTTAGCATTTCATTGATGATCACTTTCCACCAACTCTCCCTTGTAACTAGTGTAATTAAGCCAAAAAAAAAAATCAACGCATTGTCTTTGTGTGAAACCATGTCTCATTCTTTACCTCTTATCCTTTATTTCTCTACAAGATATGGGAAGAATTCTTTGTCATCCCTTTTCTCTTAGATGCAGCTAGGTAGCCCAATGGATAGAGCTCTGGACCTGGATTTGGGGAGATCTGAGTTGAAATACTTTATAGCTGATTGACCTCAGGCAGGTCCCTTAACCACTGTCAGCCTCAGTTTCTATATCTGCAAAATGGGGATAATAATAGCATCTGCCCCCCAAGGTTATTGTAAGACTCCAATGAGATAATATTTGTAAGATTCTGTCCATGATTGAAAGTACTGTATATTGTTATTATTATTTTGAAGTCATGATTGGTCACAATCCTGAAGTCTTTTCTATACATTATTATATATTATTAATATCTTTGTGTAAATTATCCCAGTTCTGCTTGTTTTGCTCTCTTTATCAATTCATATAACTCATGACACGTGTCTTTGAATCTGTCCCATTTATTGTTCTGGTACAATAATATTTCATTATATTTATATGTTTACACGTATGTACATAAACATGCATAAGATGTACAGATACATGCATACACATGTGTGATGTGTATGCATGTATGGTTTTAGTCATGTTTGACTCTTCATGATGCTATTTTTGGGATTAAGGGGATTTTTTGGTAGATACTGGAGTGGAGTGGTTTGCCATTGCCTTCTCTAGCTCATTTTATACATGAGGAACTGAGGCAAACAGGGTTAAGTGACTTGGCCCAGGATCACACACTTAAGTGCCTAAGGTGAGTCTTCCTGATTCTAAGCCCAGTGTTCTTTCTATCCATTGAGCCACTGCCACTGTGCCACCTTAGCTGCCCTACCTAGCCACCCTATATATTTACATACCCTCCACATCCTATATATACACCGTGTGTGTGTTTTTATGTACCATAACGCCATAATATTTTTAGCCAATGCTCAGTTAATGGGCACCCATTTTTTTCCCATTTCTTTGCTACAACAAAACCTACTGTTGAGAAATATTTTAGCATATTCCTGATATTTTTTACTTATTAGGATATGTGCCTATGCCTAGCTGTGGTATAAGTTTAGCTGATTTTGGAATAGAGTTTCAAATTGTTTTCTTGAGTGTTTGAACCAATTCATAGCTCAACCAGCAGTGTGTTATCCTGTTCTCCAGCAGCCCCTCCAACAATTACCATTTTCCTCTTTTGTCGTCTTATCCATCTAATGGATGTGTGGTGGATAACTATTTATTTATACCAAGTAATAGAAATGGTTCTGCCATAGCCCTGGGTCAGATGAACTGCTAAATTTAGCGTAACAAAAAAGTTTCAGATTCTAAACTTTTTCATAATTTGTTTTAGGAAGAAATTGTACCACACTGAACATCTTTAAATTAAGGCAGCATTGAACCCTTTTTTAGAGATGGACATTTGATCTGTCAGAATGTATCAAGAGGTACTGGATTCAGTTTGAGGAAACTCAACAGTAAAGATTTTTCTAATTGAAGCCTATGGAAAGATGGGCTTTGAGTTGATGAAAATTTATTTCTATATATATTTCTTTGAGAATAACAGTTTTTTTACATTGACTTTTGAAAACTATGCCTATTTTGTTGATGATTCAAGGAGGAAGATAAAATACTTAAAAAGCAAAATGCCTTTGCTCTAGATAAAAATGAAGGGTTAGGAAAGAATTTAGAATGCACTAGATGACTCCAGAAAAGCAGTTGTGATAATGCTTCAGACAGCAAAAACAAATATTTCTCACATAAAAAGAGATAAACGCAGAAAATACATTACACTCTAAAGAATCATTGTCAACAAATCGATATCTCAGTATTTAAACTTAAATTCTCCCAATGTGTAGGAAAAATTAACTGAATTTTAAGAAGGCATAGACTATAATACAATAGTCACTGAAAATTTTAAAGGTCCCATCTTGAATTTTGACAAATTTAACAGAAAAGTAAAAGAAAAGGAACAAATATAGAAATGAACAAATTGCTGGAGAAACTGGAAGGTAGCTAAGAGAGTTTTGACATCTAAATGAAACTGCTAAAGTATGGGTTTCACAGTATTCATACAAAGCTTTTGCAAAACCAACTGTATTGGGGTACGGAGAGTTGGCAAATACATGTAAAAAGGCAGAAATAGTAAATACATCCTTTATAGACCACAACACAATAAAAATATAGCAATCACTCCAGAGAACACAAACACAGGCAATAGTAGAAAGGCAAATCCCACTCTAAATATCTGCAGAATGCATAAATATTTGGGATCAGTCTTCCACAGAACAGGAGAAACTTTTATAGATTCAACTAAAAGTGCTCTTTACAGGAATAAGGAGCTGCTTAACTATCTGGAGGAATATTCAGTACTTGTGGCTGGGGCGGGCCAATATGATAAAAAAGATGATATACCCAAGGATCCCTTATAGTTTTAGTGCTGTACCACAAATGCTGTTAATGCCTTACACAACCTCTTGATTTTTACAGACAGATGGATAGTAGTGTTATTCTAGAGTTGAATAGATAGTGATTTTAAATATTAAGAAGTAGCTCTTGCAAAGAATTTTCACTAACATTCAGAAAAAACTGAGTAATGCTCAAAGTTGAGTTTTGAGACAATAAAACCAAACCACATTTCCCTGGATAAATTCTACTGGGATGATTTCCTTGAAGAAAAAAATAGCATTGGACTGCATTTGGAAGACCTAAGTACATATCCTTGATTTGATACTTCCTAAATATGTGGTTTTCTATATAAAAAAAAATATTTTTAACCTATAAAATGAGAATAATACTTTTGCTACTTATCTCACATGGTAGTTAGTCAGCAAAGTGCTTTGTAAAATAAAACTATATAGTTCACCAGTATTCTCAGAAGACTGTAGTGGGAGATCATTTTTTTCCTCTGCAAAAACAATGTGCATCAGGTGAAAGTTTATCTTTGTGGAAGTGAAAATGAACAATTATCTGTTTTTCTTTTCTTCTTGAGCAAGTGGTCTTGAGTTTTTGCCCTTCCACCTCAATTTGAGGTTTACTTTATTTGCCTCCCTCAGAAAGGAAATCAGTGATAGAATATGCTTGATGGCAGATGCTGAGTCTGGCGTTATTGCTAGATTGAAAAATGATAGCTATTTCTGTCAGTTTGACCATCTACTCTTGGACTGTACTTGTTTTAGTACTATTTTTTCCACCCTCAGTAAACAAACTCTTGATCAGTAGTGACAGTATTGCCTAACCACATGAAAAAAAAAAACCAGGTCAGGTTGATCCTGGTGTAGATAAATAACCTTTTATTTCACTCTGATACATTCTCTGTATCTGTCAGCAAGGCCAGTGCATCACTTAGTGGCAGTTTTGCTTAATATTTAGTGCAGAAAGCTCTTGAGAAATCATTTACAAACTGTCTTTTGACAGTTCTGCTTACTTTATTTGTTATCTGAGGATGAGGGATGAGAAGGGTTCTGTATTGCATTTAGAGACATTTCTAATTGAATACAAAACATCTAGGAAAACTGCAAAGTTTTTGAAGTGGAAGATCACTGGCAGCTTACCTACTGGCACCTAAAGTAGGTCTGTGGCCTATGAGAGAGTCTTTGAAAGAAAGGAAATACTTGATTCATATGTATTCATAAATATTTTAAGTGTGCCATTGTTGAACAGCTTCAGTTTGTTCTGAGCTTCATTTCTCCCCTTAATATTCTGGGCACATTCCATTCATGCCTTAGTATTTCTATATGTGTTTGACCAGTGTAGTTGTATTGTCGTCAGCTGAGAGGCTACTAGGTACTATTCAGATAACCAGCACTGCCCCTCAAGTCTGTGAATTTGGATTGATTATTCTCTAATTCTGCTATTTAAGACTTCCCAGAATGTCTCTGCATGTTTTAGATAGAAATAAATGTAGACTATTTAGTGTGTAGATTTAGAAACAAAGATTTGGGGGACCTTGGAAGCACCATGCCAACATGTGTCAGAGAGAAAGAAGGACGGAAGAGACGAAAGAGAGCTAGCTGCAACCAAGGGAGGCCTTTTGAAGTAAAATGTAAAGGTTAGATTTTATGTATTTGTTCCTATCTGAGCTTCATGTGGCACAGCAGAAATTCATTCACTTTACAGAGTTTGTGTTTCTGGAACAGCTGACATTGTTAGTACTTTTGTCCTCTGCTCAGCTCCACCCTGGTATTGGAGAAAAATGACATATTCTACATTTTCAAGACCTTTCCTTATATGTTTTTGCAACACAAGGAAAATAGCCCTTAGCAAAAAGATAATTACTTCAATTTGAGCATGTACTTTTTTTTTTTAAGTAAAAGCAAACTTTTTTTACTATATAATAATTACAATGATTTTTCCTTATAATTTTCTTTTCTCATTTTAAACTTTACAAAATGTTTGGTTATTAAAATGCATATTGATTTATATACTTACCTTTTAATATAAGAAAGATTAGCCAAAAAGATAATTGCAGTCTCTTCAGTTCTTTGGGGCTTGAATTTTTCTTTTTTTTTTTTATTTCAATATACTTTTATTTTAAAACAGGTCACAACACTAAGCTCATTCCCATTCTGCCATTTTACAAGCTACAAATGCTTGCTTTTAGCAGCTGAGGGACAGTCTTTAGAAGCATATTTGAAATGTGAATAAAAATCCATATAAAACAAATACTCAAATAGTTTCCGTAAGAACACAGATAAGTGTGACTTCATCTCTTAGTCTTCCATATTGTTGCATTTTTGTTTGCATTATTGTTGCAACCCTATTCTTAAAACATTTAACTCTAGCAGGAATTAAGTTAATGGTCCCCCAAAATGCTCTAAATTCAAGGTAAACTTGCAATTAATGGCTACTAACAGCATCTGTGCATTAATACTAGCTGAAGTACAAGTTGTTGAGTGATGTTCCATTCCACTTTCCCAAGCACAAGATATGGCAAAGTGTTGATATCCTGACCCTCTACTTCTGCCAGAAAACCTTGGTTCTTGATTTGTTACATGCATTGCCATGCTGGCCTAGACATCACATAATAGATAATATGTGTCTGGAATCCATTGAAAGTAGAAGCAGCAGCATCAGTATAAGCACCCATGTTTTCAGAGCATCCAATCTCCCACATGCATTTCTGGTAAATCACAGTGTTCAACAGTTCAATCAAGGCCATCACATGTTGGTCCCCATATGCTACATGAGTAATACTTCTCATCTGGTTTGGGTCTCTTTTGTAGAATAGATTTAACATGAGCATGATCAAACAGGATACAATTAAATGATCCATATACTCCAACATTTACATAGTACATAAAGGTTTGGTCATTTGCATCATCTTCATCATCAGAACCTATCCTTTCGATACAAGTTTTTTGGCAGTGATGTTAACTGCAAGCGTGAAAGCTGATGCAACATAGTATCTGCCTGGTTCAGCTATGATTCTCACTCCAGAGGCAGAAGGAAAATACTTGTCCAACGCTGGATTAATTACACTCAAGATCTCTTCAGATTTTAAGTTTTACATCTTCAGAACCAGGAAAGCCACCACCAATATCAAGAAGATACATGTTGAAACCAAACTCCACCCCCATGTCAAAGACACATCGAGCATCAGACACTGCTTGGACGAAGGTTTCTGGATCAGTACAACCACTTCCCACATGGACACTGACTCCAATAACATCAGTATTCAGTTCCTTTGCTCGCTCAAGAAGCAGCCTACAAATTTTGAGAGTAGCACCAAATCTAAAATTTAGACGACAGACAGCTTTGGAGTCATCAGTGGCAATCATCAAAACCAGCTTTGCTTTTGGATGAGCTCTGGCAACGTTCATTAGCTCTACTTCTCTATCAAAAGTCATCATTTGTACTCCATTGTTGGCAGCATACTTAATCTGTGACACTTGTTTGCATGGATTTGCATAGATTATCCTCTCTGGGGGCACCCCAAGACTTTGTAGTAATTGTATTTCAGTCTTGCTAGCACAATCAAATCCTGCTCCTAAAGCTGTCTTCACTACAGCTTTGCTGTCATTACATTTAACAGCATCAAAAGGAGTTACTTGAGGAAGAGCTTTGTACCATCTCAGATGTTTCTTTAGGATGTCACCAAGGTCAGCAACGTAGAAGACATCTTTATCATCAGAAGAAACTTCATTAATTTTCTGGTCCAGAATATCTTTAGCAGTAAAGCCTTCATCAAGGAAACTCAAGTTAAATTCACCAGTGCTTAAAGTTGTCCATGGTTTCTTGGTGTTCCTCTGAAGTGCAACAAAACGGAAAACTAAGAGATGGAATTTGAAGACAGGGTATTTCCAGCTTTACACCGAAGGTGGTTCTCCAGGAAGACAAAGTCCTGTGAAATACAAAGCTACGATTGTACCTTCGGTGCAGCCGTTGCACTGGACGTTCTTTTAAAGGGCATGGACTGAGTGGGCAGACCCCATGGAGATGCTCCGGATGAAGGGAATTCGACGGCTACGACGCCTTCCCCCCAACCTCCGCCGCCGTTCAGCCACCTCCTGCCCAGCCGCAGGAGCCGCGCCGAGCTGCCGGCCCGAGGTGGCACGAGAGCTGGTGGCAGAGGAGCTAGCGGCGGCGGAGGCTGAAGGGGTCTGACTGGGGCTTGAATATCTTCAAGCCTTATCAAGGGACTGATTTCTGTTTCTTTGGAAAATAGTTTTAAAGAGTTGTGCAGCATTTCTGGTTGATTTGAATCCTGAATACAATTCTTTTTTTTTATGCTTTTGCTCAAGAGTCTTTACTCTTTCAAGTTTTACCCTCATTCGTTAAGTGGGAGTAAAGTGTAGCTAATTGTTTTATCTTATTCACTTGGCAACCTAGTCCTCTGTTTGAGGAGTTATAATCCCAGTAGCAAGTACAAAAAGAAGTAGGATCTTTATGAAGATTAGTTTTGTAACTGTATTTTTTTTTTTTTGATGCTTTGCCAGGCTGTAGTCAGTCAACAATCATTAAACATCCAGCATATACTTAGGCCTGTGCCAAAGCACTGGGGATACAAAAAATGACAAAAGATAGTCCTTGCTCTCAAAAGATAGGTCATCCACTCTCAAGTCCCCCTTTGGAGTGGGATGGGAAATAAAAGGTTACTTAATTTTTTTACTTAGCAAAATATAAAAATATTTGACTAGTGAATATTTAAAATGTGGAACATATGTATATAAATAAAATTTTAAGCATATCAAGTACATGAAAATGTGAAATATATAAATTTTATATGTATGTATAAATATTAAAAATGTCACTTCAGTTCCATATCACAGCCAGTTTTATACGGGAAATAAAAAGAAAGGGAATTTTGGAGATCTTGTCTAGGGAGAAATGAGGGACACAAAACCTTTTGACCTTTAAAGATTAAGTTGCCTTGAAGAAACCCTAAACAGGATAATTGAATAATATGTAAGATAACGATTTGTGCCAACCTTATTATAGATTGAAAGATCAAATATTTTAGTGAGAGGCAACAGTGTATTTGTTAGAATACTGCCATGCATCTCAGGAGTCCTGGGTTTTAGATCCCTTTTCTGCCATATTGCCTAGGAATGTGTGCCCTTGGGCAAGTCACTTTTCCCCATGGTTGGGTTTCCCCTGTGTATAAAATGAAGTGTTCTCAGATAATGAACTTTGTAAGTATAAAATGAGGAACAGGTGTAATTAGTAATTTTTTAGTGTATTAAAAGGTCAGTGCAAATCACCAGTGAAATTGGTGTCCAGAGAAGACATTGTGCTCGTGGTGTACTTCTAGAATATTATATTAGGTTCTAGATACCACATCGTGGATAGCTGGAGAGCACCAGAGGAAGGCAGTCAGAATGGTAAAGAACCATGTGTCCCTGTTAAATGAGGGTTAGTTGAAGAAACTGAGGGTGTTTGAACATGTGTGAACAAAACTGGAGGGAAAGTGGGCAACCAGGGACTTGATAGGGATTAAATTTATCCTCTTTGGCATCTAGAGGACAGAATCGAGAACAATAGACAGAATTTGTAAAGAGACAAATTTAGACTAGATGTCAGGAAAAAGTTCCCAACAATTATAGTTATCTCTCAGTTGAATGAGGTACTTTGGGAGGTAGTGCACTTCCCCTGCTCCTTAGGTCCCCAAGCAAAGTTCAGATAACTAATCATAACCTCACATGTTGTAGTGGGGATTCATTTTCAGTTATTGGTTGAACTAAGGTCCTTCCTTTCTCTAATGTGACTAAATGAATGCTACAGCCTTTTCTGTCTCTAACACCATAATAATAAGCATAATTATTTTTATTGATGACATATTCTGTGAACCCAGAGGAGTTGCATTGGAGGTTGTAACATGGTTATATGGACAACTGCTGCCCAATGTTACCGAGGAAATGAATAGGCATTAATAGTCGATTTCTCAATTTATTTGAACAAGAAGTAATTAAGTGCTTTTATTGTCTTCCTTATACTGTGCTAGGTCCCAAATGCAGATATCTTATTAAAAAACAAAAAAGCAAAACAAAACCCAGGCTTGATTTAATAATCAATAGGGGGAAGTATAACATGATGGAATATATGTTTTACTGTGATCTGGTAGCAGAATATAGGTTAGGGATCATGGAATGGGAGTAGTAGTAAGGAGAGGATAGAAGCAGAGGTCGACTCTTTAATATAGTCCCTAGAGTGGAGGGTTCATTTTAAAATAATAACTGTCAGGAGAGAAGAAGAAATCTCATATAAAAAAGAACCAGTAAGTCTTTGGGTGGTAGTGATGTGGTAAGAGATAGGGAGAAGAAATCTAAAGGAAACAAACCACTTTTATTAGCCAATTGATAGAAGTAGAAAAGTATAGGAAAGGAAACTTTTAAAGCACTTAAGATCAGGCATCTGGGAACTTAGAAGCCACCTAGTCCAATTTCTTCATTTTACAGTTAAAAGAACCACATGGGTAGTCAGTGCTACCTAGAAGTTGCATTTTAACCCAGATTCTCTGACTTTCTGTTGTAATGGCATTTGATTTCAGACTTCCAAATTTTTGAGGGGGTACAGTGGTTGTGGGAATCTACACCTGTTGTTTGATTGGTATAAGAAATTAGAGAGATGAACCTCCCCTTGTCAATACAGGTTGCTAAGTGTTCTTCAATTTTTTGTTTTAGTGAATTGGTGCTTGGAGCCTTATTAATTTTCAGTCTTGTCCAACTCTTTGTTACCCCATGGACCCATCACACACCAGGCCCTTTTATCCTCTACTAACTTTACTCTAATTTTCTGTTCGTTGTTCCATGACATTGTCTATCCATCTCATCCTCTGCCTTCTCCTTTTCCTTTGCCTTTAATCTTTCCTCACATGAGCATCTTTTCCAGTGAAGCTTGTTTTCTCATTATGTGGCCTTTTAGGCTTCAGCTCCAGTATTTGACCTTCCAGTGAATAGTCAAAATTAATTTAAGTATTGACTGATTTGATTTCTTTGCTGTTCAGAAGTGCTTAGGGGGCACTGACAGATTAAATAACTTGCCCTGAGCCATCTAGCCAGTATAGATTCAGGTGGGACTTGAACCCAGGTTTTCATGACTTGACTTCAGGCTTTTTGTCTACTACGCGTATAGAGCAGAAACATAGGAATAGGTAACTGAAAACATGGGATTGAAGTCTAGTGAAAGACTTTGAGTATTTAAATTGAAGTCACTAGAACCAGAGTAAGAAAGTATAAGCTGCTAGAAGTAGGTAGATACATTCATTCATCTTTGAATTTGAGTGTGTAATAAACAGTGACCCAAGAGAGGACCATATCATAGAAGCCAAGAAGACAGTAAATGGTGAGTGTGTGAACAAAAGTAACTCTAGCCCTGATAGTTGGTACAAATATATAAGAAAAAGCCATTCCTCTCTAGATAAGTGGTCAAAAGATATGAAAAAGTGCATTTCAAAAAAAAAAAAAACCCAAACAAACAAATCAAGTGCATTTCAAGAAAACAAAAAATGGAAGCTATTAACATCCTTTTGAAAGAATGTTCCAAATTGTTATTATTAAGAAATGTCAATTACAATGACTCTGAATTTTGTCTCACACCCATCATAGTATCAGAGAAGATAATATTAAATATTAGAGGAGCATGGTAAGACAGACATGACAATCACTGTTGGTAAAGCTGTGAATTGGTTTAACTGTTCTGGAAAATAATTTGGAATTGCATCCAAATATTTATTAAAGTGCCTGTACTTTTGACCCAGTGAAACGGAACTTAGTATCTTTCTCTCAAACCTTGACCCAGTAAAAAAAGAACTTACTATCTATCTTCCAAACCCTTACCCCACCCCTCTTCTATCTCCCTATTACTGTGGAGAGCAACACTGCCCTCCTAGTTGCTCAGTTGCAACCTAGGTGTCACCCTGGATGTCTCTCACCCTCCATATCCAAGCTTTTGCCAAAGCCTGTTGAATTTACCTTTGCCATGTCCCTCAATATACCCTCTTCTCTCCTCTGACTCTAGCAACACTCTAGTGCAGGCCTTCATTACCTCATGTCTGTACTACTGCAAGGACTGCTGTTGAGTCTGTCTTTCTAAGTCTCCCCACTCTAATCCATCCTCCATTTAGCCAGTAAAGTGATTTTCCTAAAACAGATCGTGTCACGTTCACTTCTCCTCCCACCCAATATTTCCCCTTTTATTTAATAGATTTTAGTGGCTTCCTTTTGCTTCCAGATTCATATATAAAATGTTCAGAATTTAATACTCTTCATAACCTAACCCTCTCCTATCTTTCTAATCTTCTTACATCTTACTCTCTGACATGTACTCTCTGATCCAGTGACACTGGCCTCCTGGCTGTTCTGCAAACAAGACATTCCATCACTCTGCTCCAGGTTTTTTTCTGGCCATCACCCAAGCCTGGAATGCTCTCCCTCTTCTTCTCTGACTGCTAACCTTCTTGGCTTCTTTTAAGTGCTAATTAAAGTCCCACCTTCTACCTGAAGCCTTCCCTAACTCCTCTTAATTGCAATGCCTTCCCTCTGTTAATGATTTCCTGTTTATCCTATTTAGATTACTTTGTATATATTTGTATGTTTTCTCCCCCATTAGTTTGTAAGCTCCTGAAGGGCAGCGACTGTCTCTTCCTACCTCTTTTTGTGTCCCCTGTACTTAGCATTGTACTGGCACATAGTACTTAATAAATGTTGATTGATTGATACCACTACTAGAGCTTTAAGTGTCTATTATGTACTTGGAAAGAAACAAAAGCCTGTGTGCTAAAGGGGTTTCCATTCTGTCCGGAGAAACAACGTATACATGTGTGAATAGACAGAAAATATGTATCAAGTTAATATAAGGTAATGTGTAGTGGTGAATGGATGCTGTGGAGGTATGGGGGAAGTAGGCATATACTCCAAGGAGGTTAAAAGAGGGAAGTCCCACATAGAGAAAAAGATTTGTGGTACTCCCTTTTGTAGTAGAAAAGAAACAGAAAAAAAGTGAATGCCCATCAGCACAAGAAATGATTAAGCAAATCATAGTATATGAGCATTATATTTAATATATGATTACACTGTAATAAATCCCAAAAAGGAAGATTTCCAAGAAATTTGGCAAGACTGATGAAAACGATGTCAAGTGAAATTCCCAAAACCAGGTGGACAATTTACATGTTTACCACAATAGTATAACAGAAAAAATTGGAAGACTTCAGAAGATGAATCACATTGGTAACTAATCAAATCATGATTTCAACAGAACTGGAGGTGAAGCATACTTTTACTGCTTCTGCAGAGAGGTGGTAGACTAGAGGTGTAAAAAGAGGCATACGCTTTTGGATATGTTCAGTGTGTTGATTTGTTTTGTTTGACTGTTCTTTTAAAAAATAATAACTTTCTGAAAAATTTTAAAAAATACTTATTTTTATATCTGCTATATTTTCTCCTAGAGGGCTATCCTTTATAAAAAAAATATGCAAAAATAAAGTTCAGTAAAACCAAAGAACATAAAGAATGGTTCATACCTGTGGACCATCACTTCTACAAAGGAGTGAGGAAGAAGAGAAGGAGGTGTCTCACATCTCAACAACAAAGCAATCAAAATAGAGTACTATGAAAATATAATGACCTCAAAAAAGAGACTACTTATTTGTTATAAGGAAAAAGTACTATGGGATGACTACCCCAATATGGGTTAGTCAGAAGTGGCAGTGATGTTTTAAAAAAAGATGACCAGTGAAACTTTTTAAAGGTAAAACAGAATGAACCCTGAAGCATGATGTCTTTTGATGTCCTCTAAATAGTCTGAGTAATATGTATTAAGTAGAGAATTTGTTTTTAGGAAACCTTAGGAATCCCCTCTAAGAGTACTTTTCAACAGTAATTGTTGTTGATAGATATGGGTGACAATAAACTTCTGTACCTGTGTGTATCTTTTAAAAGTAAGATATCAGTAGGTAAGTTTCCCTGTACAACTGAATTACTGATTCCCATGCTGTTTTTAGTATTTGGGTCTCTTGAAGTTGATTGTGAGTATTTTTCATTGTTTTGCTAATGATTCAGTGATCTGCCCTTTATCTTGTCCCTTAGGAAAGTATTTTCTCTTTTTCCTATAAGTAACCAAACTACTTAACTATTCTTCCCAGGGTAAATCTGGTAGTTATAAATAAAAATGTTTTACTACCGAAGCAGAACTGTCATAATACAAACCAATCATCTGAATTATAGGAAACAATTTAAGTGTAGTAGTAGAGAATATTAAATTTTTTCATTGGAATTTTGGTTAATTAAGGGTTGGCTACTACAAGAATAAAGGGGTAACACATTCATGGAATGAAAATATAATTGTTAGCTTCTTTCTGTCTAAGAAATCTGGTAATGCAAGAAAACTAAGTTTGTGGTTGTCAGCAAGAAGGTATGATCCTCTCTTGGGTATTTGTCAGTGCTTTCACACACCAGTACAGTGATCCATATGCTTAGATTGAAATTGTAAAATACACTTTTCAAAAGAGTGTAATTTCTACCAAATGAGAGCAGTGATTTAAAAGGTAATAAGATTATAGTAAACATTCTGAACAGAATAATTTATGCATATGCCTGTGCAAAAAAGGGAAATATATTTTGCATATATACTGTAGTGTGTTATAATCTATGACTTCTCTGTGTATTTAATACAAAAGTATTATACACAAATAAGAGAACTTTGAATCAGTGATAGAGAAGGCAGAATTTAAATTTCGTTTTCTAGGATGCATTTAAAGTGTGGTTAAAAATTATTTAAAAATTGGTATGACTTTATAATATGTATTGTTTAGTGGTGGATCAGATTTCACCAATTTGTACGTCAAAACTAGATTTTTTTTCCCCACTCCTAGTGTTGAGTTGATGAGTCCGTTATCTGAGTGTGAATCCACTTTGTCTACCTCATAGCAGTACCTCACTGCCGCTAATTAAAAATTCTACATAAAAAATATCTCTAGTGTAGGACTAGTCAGCCTCAATACTTGTCATCCAAGCTTTTTTTCAGGGGGTTGTGGGATATGTAGAAAACAAAATAGATATTTCTCTAAGAAAGACTATTGAATTAACAAATACCTGTTTTTCTTGTTCACATGATCACAATCTGTAATTTCTCTTCATTAGCTCACACTTGGCATGCTATCAGAATGGACAAAATTTGGCATATATTAAGACCAAATATAGTACCACTCAATAACCCACAGTTTAAAAAGGTTATATTAATTATTGCTTTAAGCAAAGACATGCTAAAAGACAGAAGGCTACTTAGAAAACTATTTAAGTGTGAACTGAGAATTCCCACACTGGAGTCTTTCATAGCAAATGAGTAACACAAAACATATCTGGCTAAATGAGACTTCCCAGAAACACAGGATCATAGATTTAGATCCAGAAGGAAAGGGACCTTTGAAATCATCTAGTCTAACCTCCTTATCTAAGAGAGAACCTGAGAAGGGCAAGTCACCCAAGTAGTAAATGGCAGAGTTGGGATCTGAACCCTTAAATCTTTTCACTGTTACCTCTACCCTGGATTTTCATGGTATCTTCTGTTTAATAACAAAGTAAAACTTAAAAGAGGGTTGGGCTGTGCAGAAAAGTGAGATCTCTCAGTTTCTTTTAGATTACTCATACAAATACAGATTGGGGAGACTTTACAAAACATGTCACCCAACCAATTGTTTTTCAGAGAAAGACTAGAGGCCAAATTACTACACAAAGGCAAGAAAATGCGCACACACGCACACACACACACAGCGACACACCCACCCGCACACGCACCCACACACCCCTTGAGTACTTGTTGTTGTCACTGTCAGAATTTTTTGACCTACATATAAATTACTCTTGGGGAAGGGGAAGGTAGAGTGACTTTTTTTAGAAAAGGGGATCAGGGAAATCTTGGTTGTGCTGGCTTCCTTATGGAATATGTTAAAATATAACACTTTTAATTTTACTGTTTTAATCAATATGATTCATTGTAGCCCAAGTTAAAACAGTAGTCCATATATCAAACTTATGCTCTCTAAGATTAATGAGCACCAACAAAAAATGTTGTTTAAACATTAACAGTGTAGTTTCTATCTCCTGTGATGACAGTTTTCTTCAGATGTATTTGTTGTAGTCTCATTAAAGCAGCAGCATTAATATTAGGACTGCAAGACTGAGCCAGTTTGGAATTTCTCTATTCATGCTTGTGAATGTAATCATGCTATAAGCATTTGCTTTTTACCATATCTATGCTTAAAACAATACCTAACACAACCTTTCTTTCCTGTAGGTTGTTGAGAGTTGAGGTGTTTTTACCTTGATATTTGCCAAATAACTATTCTGATAGCATTGATAAAGTATGTAGTTGATAGTTATTTAGCATAAAAAGAAGCCTAAGTTGCAGATATATCAAAAGTTCTTTTATGTTTTTCACAGAGTTTGCTTTTTTACTATTTTACATTATTCAAACTGGTCTATGAGAAACCAAGTGCTATGACTCCTCTCTAAAAGTCATTATAGTCTTTATTCCCTTGCTAAATAGAAACATTCAGTTCTAAAGGTAAAAATAGTGTTGCAGCCTGTTGTTTTTATTTTTAAAAGGTTTATTGATGCCTTTTGTTTTTATACCAGTTAGTTCATGACATTTCTGCTTACTGACTTCTTTTAAGTTCCAACTAAAATCTTGTCTTATACGGGAAGCCTTTCCATTTAATCCACCTTCATTTTAGGACTTCCCTCTCTTCTTTCCTGTTCCCCTTTCCCCTCTTAAAATACTCCACATGGCTTGTTCATATGTATTTGTTTGCCTATTGTCTCCCCCATTAGATTGTGAGCTCCTTGAGGGCAGGTACTGTGTTTCCTTTTCTTACTTGTATCCCCAGAGCATAACACGCCTGACACGTAGTAGATGCTTAATGTTTATTGACACTGACCTACTGATCTCTTTTGTAACAAAAACAACAAAAAAAGAAAATTGATATCTAGAGACAGTGTGGGCACCATTTCATACTCATGAATCTCAGGCCCTCTTGTCAGACAAGTTTGTTTCATTACCCACTTTTGAGGATAAAGATTGGTCATTACAATTAATCAGAATCCAGCTGTCTTTTTTCTGTTGTTTTCATTAGCATTATTTTTAGTAATTATGCATGTTGCTCTTCTAGTTATGCTTATTTTGCTCTGCATCACAAATCTTCCCATGATTTTCTGAATTCCTCATATTTGTTGTTTCCATCTTACTCATTTTGTGTGTGTGTGTGTGTGTGTGCGTGCGTGTGTGTGTGTGTGTGTGTAGACACACATATATAAAATCTCCTTCCCACTAGCAACCTGGACTCTGCCTCTGATAAGTGAATTTTGCTGGGAGTAGGGGAGATTCTACTCTGCTGTGGTACATGCTCTACTACATGGACCTATCACCCCCCCCCCTTTATCTCCCCACAGGTAAGATAATTCTACCTCTGGGTACCTTACTTCCAGTAGGTGAGTTTTTGCCTTATTTATCAGAACTATTTCTATGCCCAGTCCTTCTGCCCTCTCCTCTCCCACTTTCGATTATGAGCTGTTTTCCCCCACCTCCACCCTACCCCCCAGTAGAATATAAACTCCTTGTGAACAGGAACTGTTTTGTTTCCTTTTATTTGTTGTATCCTTTGAGCTTAGCCTGATAACACACTGTCCATCCATCCATCTGTCCATCTGTCCATCTATCCATCTATCCATCCTCCCTCCATTCTTCAATTGTTAGGTGCCTACTTGCGGTTCTATAACTTTTTTCTTCTGCTTTTTGAGAGTCTTCACAATTTCCCTTGTAGTCATATTCTACAACTAGGATTGAATTGAGAATGAGTGTGGACAACTTCTTTAAACTTTCAGATTACAGTGACTGCTTTTGATTTAGGGGAGAATACAAACAATTCTTTGAATAGATTTGAATCTGTGCCGTTGGATATTGGGGGAGGAGGAGGGAATCCAAGTATAACGTCCTATCTTAAAGAAGTTTACTTTGCTTTGGAAAAACAGAGGACTCAACACCTGAAAAGTTCAGGGATTGTATTCAGCGCTCTTGAAATAGACGCCCCTGTCAGATGAAGAGGCAGTTAACATACCAAGGAAAAGAGGGTTTCCCTCAAAGTGTGTTGTTAACCTTCTCAAATCATAAGAGTTGTATTGGCTGCCTTTTTTTGGTAGTTTGTATTTGTTCAGACAATTTTCAAGAACATTTTGTAGCTCCTTTGTTACCACCTTACTTGAATTCCTTTGCTTAAATTCTCTAGTATTCATTTTGCCTATCTGTAACATTTTTTTCTTCTTGTCCTTGAGACAAAGACTCACTTGTTAAAGTCTTCACTGATCTCATTGCACGAGGACATTTTGTCATTCTGCATTCTTTTGACTTTTTTTTGCCATTCTGAATTTTCTTGGCTTTTTTAGCACCAGACCTAAGCAACAGCTACTTACCTTTTAACATGAAACACAACTGGCTCTGGTTCATTTTCTCAGTTTAGGGTAAAAATCATCTAACATGATTTAATTGTATTGAGGGTATTATATTTTTAGCTACTACGATAATCTCTAAAGGTAAATCTGCTATAGATGACTGCTCATGCTTTATTAGTACCAAGTCTTAAAGGAACCATGTCTTCTGAGTACAAGAATCATTGATAACTAATACAAGTAACAAACAATATTTTATCTCTTACTACCCTCCCCTAGTGCCCGTTTCTTGGATTATTTTCTCCTACTGGGAACCATTGAGTAGTAAAAGATACAGCTGTCAGTTGTAGCCAGTTCCTAAACCCACTCAGCTGAGTCTTTTGGTCTTATTCCTAGTGTGGTACACAGCATCTCCCTGTGCTGGAATGCTCCGCACAGCATGTTTCTTCTGTCTGCAGATATGTCTCCCTGTGCCCACTTGGTTTGAAAAATGAGTTGTGATTATATTTCCCCATCAGGATTTATTCTGATAAGTTTTCTGGATCTCTTGGGAGGGTTGGGGGAAGGAAGAGATAGGTCAGTTAGCTGTACTTTTTGATCCATCTCCACCTACTTATTTCAAACTCCATTTCAAGTGTTATCTCTAGATACCTTCCAGTCCTGTTGGACCTTAAACTGTCTCTAAGCTCATAGCACATTGTTTGCATCTCACCAATGCCTTTATGTATTATTTTTCAATGTAATTTGTTTATGCGTTATGACACTCCTCTCTTCATCTCTTCCTGTCCTCCAACTCTCCCAACTGTATTGTAAACTCCATGAAAGAAAAAACTATTAATTTTGACTTAGAATCTAGCACAGTAATACACACAGGTGCTTTGGTTTAGTTAGTGTTCACTGACTTGAATGTATGCGAACTTAACGTACGGACTTCTGAAAGATGTTAACAAGTAGAAATTTTGGGGGTGGTGGGTTTCATTACTTATATAACTTTTGATAATGTTTTGCTAATACTGAGATAATACTTGGATAATACTGGGAAGTCTTTAAGATCAGTTACTCTGTCTGGGAAATTTTAAGTTCGATTAATTCTTCTGTCATGATCTATTTTTTCTCTTCTGTTCTGCCCTCTTTATCTAATTCTTCCCTACAAAAATACCCCACATAGAATGACAAATAGTCTTAAACCTGATAACCTCTTATATAGAATTCTTATGATGTATACTCACTAGGCTGGTACCCTCAGTACTCCATCTCTCTTTGTAATTTTGAATGCCACAACCAATATTCATTCCTGCATATAACTGTAACCTATCCCTAAAGTCTTTAAGTATAGACTCCTTTTTTCTTTTTTTTTAATTATTATTTTTTAATGTTTAACAATCACTGCCATACAATTGAGATTTTATCCCCCCCACACCTACTCCCCACTACCCCCCTCCCTCCCCACAACTGCATACAATTCTGTATAGGTTCTACATATACTTTCCTATTGAGTATATTTTCACTATAGTCATGCTATGTAGTCGGACTAAAATAAATGAAAGAAATCATATAATGCTGGGGATGGAAGCTCAATTCCAGGTGGACAGTCTCGGGCAGGTAAAGGTGGGAACTTCTAAATCTTAGAGTTCTCATAAGGCCCCCCAGGAAACGACTAGGAATCGAGGTGAACCGAGCTATCTCGTGTATTTCCACCCCTTCCCGTGAGAAACGTGATGGGAGAGAGCTCTCCCCGCCCTCGAGATTGTCCCGGATCTGGGCACACCTATTGTTATCTAACAGCACGGTATTCAGGTGCAAACTATGCGGCTGGAGAGCTTAATTAGGATCAGGAAAGCCTGAAAGCCCTCTTAGCGCGGGAGGGGCGCGGACAGGACAGAAGGCTCCGCTTTTCCTCTCTCCGCTCTTCCCTCCCCCTCTCTCCCCACTTACACTTCTGCTTCCAATCTCTTATTGTAAGATCTTTGCCTCCTTGGGAGATTCTTCGCTCCCTCCTAAGGAAGAATTCCCCTGCACTTGTAACCAGAACCCTGAATAAAGCTCAACCCTTGTTCGACTCTGATAGGTCTCTTCTCTCATACGAGTATCTGGTTTGGCCAGCCGAAGACCTCCGATAGAGGTAAGGTAAGACTCGGGTAGCCCACAGGCCTCTAGGCCTGGCAATATAACAAATCAGAACATGATACACAAACACATACACATACACAAACATGATCTGCTACATTTTGTGAATGACTTGCATATTTCTTTCTCTGAGTGTGGAAGGCATTTTGCCTTGAGAACCACCTTTGGGATTTTTTTTTTTTTTATAAGAAGTTTTTGCGTTATTACAAAATTCCAAGTCTACCAGAAAAAACTCTCGCACACTGTGGTCGTTGCTGTGCACAAAGTTCTCCTGGTTCTGCTCCTTTCACTCAGCATCAGGTCATATAAGTCCTTCCAGGCCTCTCTGAAGTCTTCTTGTTCATCATTTCTTATGGCACAATAGTACTCCATTACATTCATATACCATAATTTATTCAGCCATTCCCCAATTGATGGACATCCCTTGACTTCCAGTTTTTGCCAACTACATAGAGTGCTGCTATAAATATTTTTGTACATGTAGGACCCTTTCCCATTTTTATGATCTCTTGGGGATATAGTCCTAGTAGCAATATTGCTGGGTCAAAGGGTATGCACATTTTTGTAGCCCTTTGGGCATAGTTCCAAATTGCTCTCCAGAATGGTTGGATACACTCGCAGCTCCACCAACAATGAATTAGTGTTCCAACTCTCCCACATCCTCTCCAGCATTTATCATTTTCTTGTTCTGTCATGTTTGCCAGTCTTATAGGTGTGATGTGGTACCTCAGAGTTGTTCCTTTTTTCTTATTAATTAAAATTCTTACCTGTAGCTTCAATAACAAGCTTCACCATCTCTTGCAGACCAAGGTGCCCGGTATTCTTCCTGTTTGCTATAGACCACTTTTACTTTGCTTTGGTAAAGCAATTAATGACTCTATCTTCCTTATCTAATCTTTAAACCTTTTCTGTATAATTTAGCCTGTGTGGTCCCTTCATTCTTCTAACTTCTTTTCTCCTCATTCTTTTCTGACTGAAAGTAGTTTCCATCTACTCCTATTTTATATGAATATTCAGTTGCCATATGCTCTTCTCAGGAATGATGTGTATTTAGTAGCAGCAATATTATAATAGTAATCAACCATGAAAAGTATAGCTAATCTGATTCAGTAGTTCTGAAGGACCTATGATGAAAAAATGCTGTTTACCTTTAGTGAGAGAACTGATGAACTGAGTATAGATAGAAGCTTATGTTTTTCACTTTATTTTTCTTGGCTTTTTTGGGGGGGGGGGCACATGGCTGATGTGAAAATAAGTTTTATGTGACTTCATATGTGTAATGGATATTTCATTAGTGGGTAGAAGAGAGGAGGAGGAAAGGAGAGAATTGAAACTGGAAGTAAAAATGAAAAGGGAAGGTGTGTGCCAGTAGATACTATAGTTTGCTGTGTGTGTATATATACATTTATATATAATACATATTTTATGTATGTATGTGTATATAACACACACACATGTATGTTTATATATTCGCAAAGATATATTTAACCTGTTTTGTCCATATGGTGTTTTTGAGGGTAACACTGTAAGAGAACAGAACCTATCTCATAACTTACTTTATGTATCACTCTCAGGGTAGAGAAATCACATGCCATTGAATAATATTGAAGAAATGAGATTTCTATAAATTATATCTTTTCCTTTTTAAAGGAACTTGTAATTATTTCTTCTCCTTATGTGCTATGTTAACCCCTTTAGTCATCTGTCAACTACATGGGGTTTTTTTTTGAGAAAAGGAACACCCCCTTTGAACCACTTGAATATTAATTGTCTGATAATTATAGCCTTTATTAAAGACTGACTATAGTAAGATGTCTTAATAAGAGGCATTCATTGTAAAATGAAGTGGGATAGTCACAAAAAGGTTGGACAGAAGAAATTTTAAAGACATACCTGGAGCCCAGTTTCAGATGTGGCTGTATGATTGTAGATATGTAGGAAACTGTAGTGATAAGAGTAGGTCAGCTCTGAGACAAGGATACTCATTTTGAAAAAAGACATTGATGCAGTCACAGCACAGTCTACTAATACATGGCCATATCTGTAAAAGAAAAGGTAAATGTGACAAAATGGAAAGGACTTGATCCTAACATTTGATATTTTAAGCAAAATGTACCGTGAAGAAGCACTGTCACCAGCAGAATTCTCATGTAAGAACAGTGACATACATGTAGTAATTAATTTGGGCATGTTTGGAATTTAGCTGTCAACTTGGACTTGATCTAAGATTCTCTCCCCCTCCCCCTGCCAAGGAAAGGAAGGTTGTTTTTTGTTTTTAAATTCTCATTTGTTGCCCTTATAGATGGCTAACCAGTAGGTAATGTACAGTATTTAATTTGAGTATGCTTGGAATTTTTCATTTGGACTTGGTTTAAGTTTTTTTTTCCTTCAAGGAGGATTGTTTTTTTGTTTTTAAAGTCTCATTTGTTGCCCCTGTAGATGGCTAACCAGCAGGTATCCTTAGAAATCAGAATGAAAATCTGTCAGATTTACCAGTCAGAGAAGGATAAAAAGAAGAAAAACTTTCGATCTATACTGACCAAGAACAATTTTTCCTAGCTTTATTTTTGTCTTAAATTTTGTTAATTTTGTCGAATGATTTTAAAAATTGAGAAACTAATTCACTTTATGAAATATGTGTGGATTATGATGTTTTGAAATAAAATAGATGATAATGTTGCAGTGTTGGAACCATTGAATTTAGGGAAAAGGATTATATTTCTGAAAATTATTGAAATTTTGTTATTCCTCATATTTGATTCGTTTTATATCCTATCCTTGGTCCAAATTCAGTTGATGACATAAATAGAGGCTTAGCTTGATGATCCTTAACTGTTCTCTAAAAAGGTATACTGCAAATTTTCAAGGACAGAATATGAATTAAGCAACAGTTGAATTTCATTCCTTGAAGTGGACAATGTGACTACAATAACCCATCTATTCAGTGTTTAAGTTTTAAGGACAAAATCAATTTCAGTTGTTAGGAGTTAAAACAAGTAACACAACTGTTGCCATAGGTTTATTTCCAACCAACCCTTGTTGAACTTCGTGGTGAAGAAGTAGCAGGAACTTGGGAAGAACATCATTTTTAGAGACCGTCTTTCAACAAGAATTTACTAAGTGCTTATTATGTGCCAGTCACTGTGTTAGGTTCTGGGGTATACAAAGACAAAAAAATGAAATGAAGCAATCAGCATCCTCAAGGTGTACTTTACATCCTATAGGAAGAGATATGTTACATAAATAAGGGAATACAAAATAAATACAGGTAAAATTTTTAGGGGAGGACCCTATCTCTTGCAGCATTTAGGAAAGGAGAAGTTGGTGACTGAGCTGAGTTTTAAGGTGGAAGTGAACAGGGAATTCAGTGCATTTCGAACATGGAGGTCAGCGCAAAGGTACAGAACTAGAATATGGAGTAGCGTATGAGTAGGATATGGAAAGGGAAACTGTATATTAGTGATGATTAGATGACTTGTAGATATAAAATATTTCCATTACAGAGTAAAATAGAAAAGGGATTGTATGTGAGGCTGTCAGTTTTTATTACGTATGTCTTTTGTTAGTCCTTAAGTATATTATACAAAATGTTATTTTCAGAGATTTCTTATCTGTGCTTCCTACCAACCTTTTGTTCTATGCATTTAAAAAATACTTCAGTGGTCATATTCTTTTTTTCCTACTTTGGTAACCCTGTTGTTAGTCTTCCCCCCTCAATTGAAAAAAGAAAAACAATCATCATATCAAATATACATAACCAATAAACCAGTAAAGGCGAATTGCCCCATTGATCATGTCTGAAAACAGGTGTCTCATTCTGCACCTTGGATAGCATACGTTATCATTTGTTCTCTAAAACAGAAATTTTGTTCCTTAGGAATTAATGGTTGGCTTTTACATTGATCAAAGTTTAAGTTTTTCTTTGCAATGTTGTTACAGTATAAATTGTTACCTTGGTTCTGTTCATTTCTGTATAGTCACAAACCAGAGCATTGACCACACCTCTCCTTGGACCATACCACCTTGGAAGAACTGAAAACTTACAGACCCCTGGAAGTAGATCTGAAAATAGCAGCAGGAAAAACCTGAAACTTGGGACATTGCCTCCTCTACCCCAGGAGCAGAGCTCAAAGAGGGAACAATGTACACCCTCAATTGGGTATAGAAATCTGTGTAGGAAAGAAGGGAGTAATAGAACAGGAAAGGGCTGATAAAAGGGAGGGCAAATTTGGGGAGGTGCTATTTGGACCTACTAGATAGAAGCTAAATACTTTTGAGGGAGGGACAGGGTGAAGGGGGGGGGAGAGAGTTAGAAAAAACACTTGAAGCAGAGAGATAAGAGGAAAGGTAAGAGGCTGGAGCAGAATTTGTTAAACTTCAGCTGAGGTAAAAAAAAAAGGGGGGGGTAGCAATCATGGTTTCAGATAAATAAATCGAAAGCAAAAAAAAGCGATCTAATTAAAAGAGATAAGCTGAGAAACTACATGGGAAACTACATTTTGCAAAAAGGTACTATAGATAATGAATATCAGTACTAAGGATATATGTACCAAGTGGTATAGCATCCAACTAAAGCAGAAGTTAATTGAGTTACCAGGAGTAAATAGATAGTAAAACTGTACTAATGGGAAACTTCAACTTTCCCCTCTCTGAACTAGATAAATTTAACCAAACAATAAACAAGAAAGAAGCTAAGGAAATGAATAAAATTTTAGAAAAGTCAGATATTATAAACTTGTAGAGAAAAGGAATAGAAAAGAATATTCCTTTTTCTTAGTGGTACACTGAAATAAACCCTACACAAAAATTGACTATGGATTAGGGTATAAAAAGCTCAAAGCCAAATGCAGAAAAGCAAAAATCCATCCTTTTTAGATCATGATGCAATAAAAATTACATCCAATAACAGGCCATGGAAACATAAATTAAAAATTAATTGGAAGCTAAATCTCATCCTAAAGAATCAGTGGATCCAGTGGTAAATAATAGAAAAAGAATAATTTTATTGTAGAGAATGACAACAATGAGAAAGCATACCATAATTTATGGGATATGCAGCCAAAGTAGTACTTAGGGGAAATTTTGTATCTTTAAATGCTTACTTACATCAATAAAATAGAAAAAGAACAGGTAAGTGAATTGGGCATGCAACTAAAAAAATGAGAAAGAAAAGAACATATTGAAAATTCTCAGTTAAACTCAAAATATTGGAAATCCTGAAAATCAAAGGAGAAATTAATAAAATTGAAAATAAGAAAATTATTGAGTAAAACTAGAGCTGATTATATGAGGAAAAAAATTCCCAACAAAATAGACAAACCATTGTTTAATTTGATTTTAAAGAATGAAGGAAACTAAATTACTTGTATCAAAAATGAAAAGGGTGAATTCACTACTAATGAAGATGAAATTAAAGCAGTTATTAGAAGTAATTAAAACAATTATTAGAAGTTATTTTGACCAATGATATGTCAGGCAATCTAACAATTAAGTGAAATGAATAATCACAAAAATAGAAATTGCTCAGATAATGGAAGAAGAAATAGAATACTTCATTGATCCTGTCTTAGAAAAAAAAATTGATCAAGCCATCAATGAACTCCCTAAGAAAAAACCACCAGGATTCACAAGTGAATTCTACCAAACATTTAAACAACAGTTAACTCCAGTACTGTATAAATTGTTTGTTAAAATAAGAAAGGGAGTTCTAAAACAAAAAAAAATTCCTTTTGGTACACAGATATGGTGCTGATAACCTAAATAAGGAAGAATAAAAACAGAGAAAGAAAATTAAGCCAATTTCCCTAATGAATATTGATGCAGAATTTTTAAATAATACACTGGCAAGGAAATTAAAGCAGTCTATCACAAAGATCATACACCATGACCAGGTGGAATTTATACTTGGAATACAGGGCTGATTCAGTTTTAGGAAAGTATCAGCATGATTCACCACATCAGTAATAAAAACAACAAAAATCATGGTTATCTCTGTAAATGCAGAAAACGCTTTTGACAAAATACAATACTCATTTTTATTAAGAACACTGGAAAATATAGGAATAAATTAAACTTTTCTTAAAATAAATAGTATCTATCTAAAACAAAGAATGAATATTATCTGTAATAGTGATAAGCCAAAAGTCTTCCCAATAAGATCAGGGGTAAAGTATGGACACCCTTTATCATCACTCTTATATTCAATACTGTATTAGAAGTGCTAGCTATAGCAATAAGAAAAAATTAGAAGGAATTAGAATAGCCAGTTAGGAAACAAAACTCACTCTTTGCAGATGACATGGTAGTATACTTTGAGAATCCTAGAACATCAACTGAAAAAAAAACCCCAACAAAACTGGTTGAAATAATTCAGCAAAGTTACAGAATGCAAAATAAACCCACATAAATCATCAGCATTTCTATATAGTAACAGCAAAGTCCAGCATCAAGAGATAGAGAAATTCCATTCAAATAATTGTAAACAGTATAAAATTTTTGGGAGTCAACCTGCAAAGACAAACCCAGAACTATTTGAACACAATTATAAAATACTTTTTACACAAATAAAGTCAGATCTAAACAGTGAAAAAAATATTAATTTCTCAGGGGTAGGCTGAGCCAGTATGATAAAAATAACAGTTCTACCTAAATTAATGTACTTATTCAGTGTCATACCAACCAAACTACCAAAAAGATTATAATTTTATAGAGCTAGAAAAAAATAGTAACTAATTCATCTGGAAGAACAGAAGATTAAGAATGTCAAGGGAATAAATGAATACAAAATGAAACAAGGTCTGCTAGCAAGCAGTACTTCATCTCAAACTATTACAAAGTAGTCATCAAAACAATCTGGTACTGACTAAAAATAGAGTGGTAGATTAATGGAATAGATTAGATGCATAATATACATTAGCCAGTGACCATGATACTCTAATGTTTGATAAATGCAAAGATCCAAGCTTTTGGGGCAAGAACTTAACCATTTGACAAAAATTGCTAGGAAATCTGGAAAGCAGTGTGAAAGAAACTAGGTATAGAAAAACATTTCAAACTGTACCAAGATAAGGTCAAAATGAATACATGATTGAGACATAACAGGTGATTGGGGGAGTGTGGAATATTTTGGAACTAATGATCTTTTTTGAGAAATCTAATTGCCCTTTCTTAATCCTCATCCTTCTTGATCTCACTTCTCCTTCCCCCTCCTCTCTGTTTTCTCCCTACCCTACCTTTATTTGTCCAATCATAGCCTCTCTTCTGATATCCAATCCCACATCTTTAGCTGTTTCTTGGACTTCTCAAACTTGATGTCCTATAGATCTCTTAAATTAAACATGTCCCAAATTGAACTCATTATCTTTCTCCCCAAATCATGAGGCCTTCTTCCTAACTTCCCTGTTATTGTCAAGCATACTATCATCCTCCCAGTCACCCAGGCTCACATCCTCAACTGCTCATTGCCCCCATCCCCTAATATTTAATCTATCACTCAGGCTTGTTGATTTTTTACTTTGTGTAACGTCTCTTGCATATGCCCTCTTCTCTAATACTACTACCTCTCTTGAGTAGACCTTCATCACTTCATTCCTAGACTGCTATTCTTCTGGTTGGCCTATCTTTCTTAAGGATATCCCCTCTCCAATCCATATTCCATTCAGCTGTCAGAATGATCTTCCATGAGTGACTATGCCACATGCCCGTCCTCTTCACCCTCTACTCCACTCCCATCCATATACCTTGTGAGTAAACTCCTATGGTTTACTGACTAGATTTCTTTATTAAAGACCATACCTTAAACCCAATTCTCTTTGGCTTGCATTGATTGACTAACAGTAGGTCCCTACTCAAGCACTACTTAATGGTTATTTTTTTGGGCCCTCCTGGTTCAGAGGATAAATAAATGATATTTGTTTCTCTTTTGGCCAGCAGTCCAGAATGCCTTCTCCACCCACTTGATATTTTTTTAATTAAAAGGGCTATCCTTTGACTCACTTAAACAAGCCTGTTCACTGAGTGAGTGTTGTCTCACTCAAAGTGAGAACTTGGAAAGACCTTATCTAAAGTCCAAGGTTTCCCACTGCATCCTGGGCCATCACCAGTAGTCCTGATCTGTCTGGCCACTGGACTCAGATGGCTCTGGAGAAGGAGGTGAGACTGGTCACTTTGCACAGCCTTCTCTCACTCAGATCCAATTCATTTGCAAGTCTTGTCATCATCTTTCTGATGTCATGGTCCTCTTTCAGAATGAAGAACAAACCACACAAACTCCAATGGTTTTCTATCATACCTCCCCCACCCCACCCCAATGATCATGTATAATCCTCTATTTGACATTCGAAGCTTGGCCCCCTCCTATCCTTCTAGTCTTCTTACACCTTAATTCTTCCCACACCTACCCCAATCCCCATCTATTTTTCAACAAAGTGATCTTTTTGACCTCCTTTTTGTTTTTCAAGATGCTCCATTGTCTGCTTCTGGGTATTTTCACAGGCTTCCCTCCATGTATAGAATGCTCACCATCATCTGTATCTCCTGTTTTCTCTGAATTGCTTCAATTTCTCAGCTAAATTCCCACCTTCTACAGGAAGCCTTTCCTCATTCCCCTTTAATGCTAATCCCTCTGATGATTCTCTCTAATTTGTCCTATATATGTTTTGTTTACACATGGTTCTTTTCATATTCTTTCCCCCTTAAACTTTAAGCTCCTTTAGAACAGAAACTGTCTGTTGCCCATCTTTGTATCCCCAATGCTTAGCACAGTACCTATCACATAAGTAAGCACCTAATAAATATTTTTGATTGACTTTTAACAGAAATTGATATTGTTATATCAAAGTAGTCTTCTATATTTATTGATACATAATTTTTCAGAGTGTAATATTATTTTATTACATTCCTGTCCCACAGTTTGTTCAGTCATTCCTTAATTGATAAGCTCTTTCTTAGTTTCCATTTCTTTCCAGTATAAAAAACTGCTCTTTATAGTCCCATTCCATCTACCTTAGTTTTGGACATATACTCTCTTTTCACTTAGAGTTTTTATACAATAACTTCTTGAATTAGAGTTGGAAATATAATATATTTTATTTGCTGCTTTTCCTAAATAATCTTCCTATTTCACAACCTTCATTTAAGGATCTCTCTTATTTGTCTTCAATCTAGCACTTACGACTTCTGTTGCTTCAGCTAAGTTCCTTAACATCTCTGAATCACAGCTTTTTTAGCTATAAAATGAGGTTGGCTTCTTTAAAGTTCCTTCTAACTCTAAAACAATGATCCTATAATCCCATTAATCGTAGCCTGATAGTTCAGGGGAATTCCATAGGGATAACATACCTTTAGCATTTGGTAAGAGTATCTCATCATACCCTTGTTGCTGACTGGAAAACAAGGCTAGATCATAACATGGACACATTCAAAACTATTGAACCAGTTCTGTAAAGGGCCAGCATAAGTTGAGTTTTCTAGTGATCTGTCCCAGAGTTCCATCGTTTGCACTGTCTTCAACATTTTTTTTTTCAAGTCACTGACTTAGATGAAGACATCGGTAGCATGTTTATTAAGTTACTAGATTTCATAAGAAGTTTGGAAAGATAGATGTTAGGTTAAATAGTAATGATTGGTCAAGATCCACAATGATTTAGCAGTTAACAATCAGTTTTAATCTCAAATGGTCAAATTTTTAAAATGTGGTGGTTTAGTTAATAAAAGTCTTTGATTTAATGGAATAAACAGAATGAAAATCTTTTACTGCTTCAGATATGGAAAAAGTTATTCTTTGGAGTTTTATTACATTTATTTCCTGTTCCTTTAGAAGCTTGAGAGACTAGTAGATAGAGTGATAGAATGATAGATACTGATACAGGTTAGGAATTTTATGACAGTTATAGCTACCCCCAAATTGACTGGGCTGCCAGCTTCAATGATGACTGTCTAGGCACTGCATGTATTCAGAACAGAGGCTGTCAGGTCACTTTTATTGGGGCCTTGTAATGGATATTATTAGTTAAGTTTTGGGAAATCAATGACTTCTTTTCAGCTAAAGTTATATTTATGTAGGCTGTGCTAACTGCTTTTCAAGTGTCTCATTTGATCCTGACCACAACCCTGTGATGTTCATGCTATTTTCCCCATTTTATAGTTGAGGAAACTGAGGCAAACAGGTTAAATGACTTGCTCAGGGCTACACAAAACTAGTAAATGTTTGGGATCAGATTTGAACTCCTGTCACCCTGTCTCCAGGTCCAGCACTGTATCTGCTGCACAACCTAGCTATGTAGCTCTGCTTCTTTTGTTGACATTATTAAGTGTAATGAAGTATACAGAAATTAAGGATCATTAAAGAATGTAAGATCCTTGAAGTCTAGAGCTGTTCTTTATATCCCCAGTGCATAGTAAGTATATAATAAATGTTAATTGATCAGTTGATGGTTTTATACTAGGTACATTTTTTTTAAAACAAATTTTCCAATGATATTTTCTTTACTCAGTTTAATCTCTGGCACTCTGCAAGGCCTCATATATTTGAAGTGATTCTACCCTATCATCTTATCACACTGAGTTATATTATTTTTGGTCTCTCTTCCTTCTTTAGTCAGACTTTTTTTCCCTCAGTAATCCATTCGTTTATCTTTTCTTCCTCATTGTTTTACTTTGACCTTTTCCATTAGTGAGACCTTGTGTTCTACTGTGCTTATCATTTTCCAAGTGTTTTGTCATTACTTGACTGCTATTGACTCTATAAAGATCTGTGAAGTGTCAGTGAGTTCAGAAAGTAGCTTATCCTTTTTTGGCAGGAAGAAGAGGGGGAATTAATTCCTTGGAACTCAGTTCAGGTATTTTGAATCTTCAGTATGGTTAAAGATAATACCTGGCATTTATATGACACTTTATGATTTGCAGAGTACTTTGTGTATATTATCTCATTGTCCTAACAACCCTGGGAGATAGGTACTATTAATAATAATAGCCATTCAAAGCAAAACATTGAGACTGAGAGTTAAATTTCTTGCCTAGTTTCTGAAAAAGCATTTGGACTTAGGTCTTCTTGACCCAATCAGCACTGTATCAACTATTTGTGGGAGTCTTGCAGTATTCATTGAGATCTGTAATGCCTTACCTGCCTTGTCATAAGAGACTGGTTATTTGTCCTATGTCCCTAAACATTTATGTATCTCTTTAAAAGTTGTTCAGTTATGCCTTTCAGAGTATTCCTACCTTTAGGGCATAGCTTGTCATGTTTGGTGGAGATTGCCAGACCGTGGCCTTTTAGCTATGTAGCATAAAATAGCTTTCCTATATAATATTAAACAGCTTCCCAGATATTTTTGGAGCAATAGTGCTCTATCATTTATTTCAGAAAATATCTGCCTCCTCCTAACAGTTTTATATGGCATGTATTTTAAAAGTTAAAAGTTTAATATCCTTTGACAGTCTTGAATCCTCTGTGTAGGGAATTGGAAATCATTGGCAGAAAACAATTCTGTTCCTACCTTTCTTGGGGAGCTAGTATTAGCGTCAAATTATGTGGTAGAAATTGTTTGGTACAATAGTGTCCAGAAGTATGATAGTGAGAGCCCAGCTTACTCATCTAAGAAATGAAAGTTCTTTAGCTAAAATACAGGATGGGAGTGAAAGATTCTGGTAAATTAGCAAAATTTTAAAGTGATTTTTTTGTAGAAAATTTGTTTCTTCTTCCTCAATATCTTTGTGAAATCTGACATTAACTTTTCTGATTTTGTTTATAGATTCACTAGTGCCAGTGATGCCATTTTAGCTTGCAACATAACATGTCTACAGAGTGCTTCTCTCACAATTATCTGAAGAAGAGAGTAATAAATTTTTTCTAGTATTTTTTATATTTTCAAAGAATTTGTGTGGTTTTTCCAATAATTTTTTATTAGTAATTGTTAAACGTATAGCTGAAAAGCTCTGTGACTTATTTCTCAAGCCACTTTGTACTTCACCTTTTAAGAATAGCAAAAATGATCCTGGCCTTAATCATGTCTGGGCTGGATTTGCCTGGTGCCTCCCTTATTGAGATTGCATCCTTAGTGATTGTTGATTTGATGACTTTCTGAGTCAGATCAAACTCACAGAATTTGTTGCTGATAACTGTGCTTAAAGTTTCAAGCACATTCATTTCCTTTGTATGTTCAGTTTTTCCATGATTAACTTAATCCCTAAATAAATTCTAAGGTTTCTTAAAGTGTTTCTTTGACTTCCTGCTAACTGAGATTAACTGGTTGCTCTGGTTATTCTTTTGTTTGTCTGGATTCCTTCATTCTCTCTAGATTTCTGTATTTGTCATAGTCATCTTTCATTAGCCTAAAAACAGAAATAGATATTCTGTTGCCTTTCTGATTCTCTAGCAAGTTCTTTAATAAAGGACCCCTCCCAAGGATATTTGGGATTATAGGTGATGAGAATATAGGATGAATCAAAACCTAGGTGTGTGGTTATAGCTTTATGCTTCTTATCATCTCCTGTACAATTTTACCTTATGTTTGGTATCCCCAGCTGTCACACCTGGTTCATTATTGTTTTCTTGTGATTGAAGCACCAGCCGCCTAAGACTTCAACAAAGCTAACTTTTATAGCCCATCTGCTCTTAAGAGTAAGAACACTCAGGTCATTGAGCTAGCTCTTCTTTATTTTTGCCATTCAAAGGCCAAAATCTGTATCTGCCTCTCTGAGCCCTCAGGAATAATTAATGATTGTTCCAATAATGAAAACCACCCCCACGTGGTCACTTCTCATAATAGTAGCTTGCACATGTAATAGTTTCCTATTATAGAATAGCATGTCATTGCACAGATCGATATAGATTATGTAAAATTACAAGAACATATTTTTTTGTGTGTATGTGAATTATAACTGTTGTACAGTGTATAACTATTGTACTATGTATATAGGGACTACATAACTTTGCTTAATAATCAATGATGTAAATGAACCTATGGATTTGCCTGTTAGGGGTAGGGGGAAGTATATAAAGGAATGGGGAGGGAAAGAAAAGAGTGTATTGCAAAGTGTTTTAAATGTATGTTATTAAGGTATAGTTTGTATTTACAATGAAGTTATCCAAGCTAAAGACGTCACTGGCTTTTCTTGACAAACTGTGCTACCTTGAATGTAATGGCATCTCTTGTCAACTGGGACAGGTTACTACAACTTTAATGAATACAATTTGAATAAAAATTCTACGTAATTAAAAATGGACCTAAGTTGTCCATATAGTTTGCCAACATTTATGTCCCTTAACAAGCTGTAACTTTATTAGAATGGAGAAAAATAACAGCTATTGAAAGGAAATACAGACATGCCTCAGTGATAATGCAAGTTCAGTTCCAGACAACTACAACAAAGCAAATACAGTGTCAACAAAGCAGGTCAGATGAATTTTTTTGTTTCCTGGTGCATATAAATGTTATGTTTGCACTGTAGTCTACTAACTGTGCAATAGTATGATGTCTAAATAAAATGCATATACCTTAATTAAAAATACTTTATTGCTAAAAGAAAATGCTAACCGTCAGTTGAGCCTTCAGCCAGTCGTAATCTTTTTGCCAGTGGAGGATCTTGCCTTGAGCTTGATGGCTGCTCACTGATTGGTTGCTGAAGGTGGCTGTGGCAATTTTCTTAAATTTCTTAATTTAACCACTGATTTGCTTATTTGGCAAAGTTATCATGATTTTGTTCTCTGTCACCCTTCAGATCTTTCAGAGGGACCTGAGTGAATTTGAATACTTTAGATTTTGATGGAACTTTGCAATAGCTAAACTTTCAGGCAAAGAAAGGCTTAGGATACAGAATCTGTGCTCCTTTCTCTCCTAGAAGACTAATGCATATCACGTTGGTAAGTAAAAGGCCTTTGGTTAGAAGCAGGGGGCCCTTGTTTTAAGAAACTGCATTGTCATAATGGTCAAAAATAAATTAATAGATAATTAGTTCTTTTCTTACTCTAAAATTACTCTATAAATTTTTAATACTATCCATGAACTCTAAGGGCTCTGATAGAGCTGACTTATAAAAGTTAACAGCCTTCCCTCATAACAAAGAAAGTTAAGCAAAACCAACCAGCTTTGATCATGTCAGACAGCATATGCAACATTCCACAACCAGAATTTCCTATCTCTGTAAATAAAGGAGGGAGATGCACTGCTTTCTCTATGAAACTGTGCTTGGGCATTATAGTTTGATGTTTTATGGATAATCTAACTCCTCTCATTTTGTAAATGGGGAAACTGAGGCCTAGGGAAGTGAAGCCACTTGCCCAAGGTTATATGCAACTGCAGAGTAGGAATGTCCTCTGATTCATCATTACTGAGCAGATTTGAACCTAGGCCCTCTTGAATCCAGAGCAGTGCTCTTCAGTATTTTTGTGTTGCTGTGCTTTGGTTGTATCATACTTTTTGTTTGCTTTTGAGTATTTTCTTAACTTTTTCTTTTTTCTTAAATAGATTTAGTTCCAAGTGTTTTTCTCTATAATATCATTGTAAAAAGTGTTCTACTATTTCTGCATATTTTGTTCTGCATCAGTTCAGAGGTCTTCACAGTTTCCTCTGAAACTAGCATTTCTTAAGACATAATAACAGGTTATCCCAAATGCTTTTCAGGGAAAAGATTTTTGGGATGTTTTGTATTATTCTATTATATTCACATATCTTGTCTTGTTTAGCCATTCTCTATTAAAACAATACCCCCTAATTTCCAAATTTTGACTACTTTGTAAAGAGCTATCTTTTCCTCTTTCTTTAATCTGTTTTAGCTTTAGGCCTAGCTGATTCAAAGTATATGCACAATTTTTGTAACATTTTTGGGCATAGTTCAACTGGTTTTCCAGAGTGGTCTTCATCAACTCAGCTCCATCAGAAGTGCACTCATGTGCCTAGTTTTTTGCAGCCCATCCATCATTTGTTTTTTTTTTCCTATTGTCAACTTAGCCAATCTGATGAATGTACAGTGGAATCTTAGAGTTGTTTAATTTGCATTTCTTTAATGATGTGTGGTTGGTGGTAGCTTGGGTTTCTTCCTTTGAAAAGTTCATATCCTTTAAATATTTGTCTTTTGGAGAATAACTCATAGTCTTAGAAATTTGAATCTTCCTTATTTGTTGTGAATACGAGACCTTTCCTTTACCAGAAAAAAAAATTGCTATTTTGCTTTTTCCTGAGTTACCTGTGTTTACCTTCTAATTTCAAGCATGTTAGATTTCTTTGTGCCCAAACCTTTAAATTTTAGGTAATCAAAATAGTCTCTTTTGTGTTGCTTTTTCACTTGTTTAGTAATAAACTCTACCCCATCCATAGATTGGAGAGGTAATTTCTTCCTTGCCCCTCTAATTTGTTTATGATGTCACCTTTTATATCTAAGTAATATGTCCTTTTGGAAATTATTTTGGTTAAGTGTTATGAGGTGTTGGGTCTAATCCTGGTTTCTGCCAGCCTTCTTTCCAATTTTCTCAGCAGTTTTGTCACATTATAACTGAAGTGTGGGTGTTTATTGAATACTATGCTTCAGTGTTTGTTTTCTTCTCTGTGTTGTGTGACTGAGTTCTTCTGATTAACTTTTCTATTTTTTTAAAACCTGTTTGGAATTGTTTTTAATGATTATTGCTTTGAATAGTTTAAAATCTGGCACTGATATGCCAGTCCCTTCCTTCCCACTTTTTTCCATTATTACCTTTAAGATTCTTGAGCTTTTGTTCCTCCATATGCATTTCATGGTTCTTTTTTTGTAACTATGGCAGTTTGGTAAAATATTGTAAAATTAGTTTAGGCAGTGTTGTCATTTTTATTATATTGATCTAGTTTCTCCATTTATTCATGCTTGATTTTATTTCTACAACAAGTGGTTTATAGTTGGATTCATATAGTTCTTGGATGTAGCTTGGTAGATACATTCCCAAATTTTTTATAATTAAATTGTTGTGAAAGGAATTTCTTCTGGTTCTTCTGGCTGTGTTCTATTGGTAACATATGGGAATGCTGATGATTTATATTGATTCATTTTATTATTCTGCAGCTTTGATGAATTTTAAAAATTGTTTAGAGTAACTTTTTGGTTGAGTCTTTAGGATTTTCTAAGTAAATTATATCTTGTGCAAATAGTGATCATGTGATTTCCTCTTTGCCTTTGGTTACTATCTCAATTTCTTTTTCTTGTCTACAACAGCCAACATTGTAGCACTGTGTTGAATAGCAGTGGGTGATAATGGACTTCCTTGCTTTATACTTTGTTCTATTATTGGAAAAACCTCTAATTTTTCTGATATGTAATGACAGTGTTTGCTCTTTGATTTAGATATTATTTACTGTACTTTAAAAAGATTCTTTATTCCTGTACCTTTGAGTTTTCAATAGAAATGTGCGCTGGAAATTTCTTCTGATACAGTTATAATTGTTATTTTTTATGGTGTTGATATAATTTATTATGCTGAAAGAGCCCAGCATTCCTGGCATGAGCCCTACGTGTTCATAATGTTCATTCTTTCTAATATGCTGTTTTAATCTCATTGCTAATATCTTACTTAAACCTTTGCATAAATCTCATTAGGAAAATTGAGCTGTAGTTTTCTTCCTCTGCTTTGTTTCTTCCTGATTTAGGTATCCATACTATGTATTTGTATATAGTTGAGATTAAATAAGTGCTCTCTTTTCTTATTATTATAGTTTGTGTAACATTAGTATTTATTATTTTTTGAATCTTTGATAGAATTCACTTAAATTCATTAGATTCTCCATGTTCCTGCTCTTTGCAATTTCTTTTATGGTTTATCTCATTTTTTTGGGTACTGACTTGTTTAAATAGTCTTCTTTTGTAAATGTAGTTATTTTATATTTATTGTAAATATTCATCTTTTCCCTCTATCAGTTTTGTTAGTCTATACTTGGCAAATTAGTTTCAGATGTGGCCAAGACCATGCCTCTCCTTTTAGGGGATTCCTGGATTGCTCAACTGCTGGGCTTCCTCTTCCTTATTTGGAAAGGAAACCTTTAAAAGAGAATGGAGAGGAAGAAAGATGACTGGAAGAGACTGCTTAGAAGGCCTCCTTATGAAAGTTCAGCTTGTTGATAGGAATATGTAAGCTCACTATTGGTCTTCTCACAAAATAAACTAAAGATTATTCTCCTTAAGTTTTTTTTTTTTAAACTTGTAGGAAACTTCTAAAGTATTCTTTTTCTTCTGGTGTAGTAAAACATTTAGTGATGCTTCAGATGAGGATTACACAATGGCTGCTATATGGCTTTGTAGGTTAGGTTAGCTCTTTATCTCAGAGACAGTTGTAGTGACCTGAGACTTAATTGCTTACTACCTACAGGGAAATAATCAACTTCTTCTTTCCTCAGTACTGGTGTTGGAAGTAGCTATAGCAGGCTGTGTTTTTGTAGCAGCATAGAATTCTTTTCCTGACCACTTCTCACATCTGTCATGGATTATTTTCTCAGAAAAATCTGGCTACCCAAGTTTTCTGCTTTAAGAAACTTTACAGGCTAATGAACTAAGAATGGGTTATTTATATTATAAAATGTTCTTGCTTAACAAAAGGAACAGCTCCTTTAAAGAGCTCCTTCAGTGCTTCTAAGTGTTTTTGCATCATTAGTTGGCAGTGACTTTGAAACAAGGTTTCAGTGAAAATAGTTTCTAAAAATTCATTTTCAGGAATGTAGAGTAGGTGAAGTGAGGCATGGCCCTTGAATCTCAGGAAGTGGCTAGTCATGAACAGGAAATCTATATTTGCCCTTCATCAGATTTGCTCCTAGAACAAATTATTTAGCCATCTGATTCTGCAGTTTTCTCACCAGTTCAATAACAACAATAAGAAATATGCCTATTTAATTCATAAGGGCTGTGGCATTGTGTGCCCTATAAATAATATGTAGAAATGTCTGTTTATTTCTCTGGAAGTCCCTTTGAACCAGAAAGATTTCTACAGAATTGTTGGAAGCCAGTAATTTACTCCCTCTGTGCCATCGTCTCATTCTGGCGTGCCCCCCACGTAGCAGGACAACCCTGAGTCTAATCTACATTAATCTACCACTGATAAATACGCTCGCAGGAAGATCACTTTGGTGAAAGGGCTCTCTAACACATTTCATTAAGTAAAAGTACTCTAGTTGTAATGCAAAAACCTGGGGGAAATGTGAAGGACATTATTCTGGGATGAGAAATGATTTTACCGAGAGCTTTGTAAAAGCCTTTCAAAAAAAGCAAAAGGGAAAAGAATAGTTATTTGTGGAAGTGGAAAGGACAACATTCTATGTGAGCATGTAGTTAATAGTAAGCTTGTCTTTATTTTACTTCTTGTTTAGATATCAATTGATAGTCCTGCTATGGTTATCTTTCTTGTGCAGGCCTAGATTGCCTCTAGGATCTCTCTCTCTCTCTCTCTCTCTCTCTCTCTCTCTCTATCTGTCTATCTCGCTCTGTCTATCTATATATATAATATGCTGTCTTGGCACCTTATTTATATCTGGTTGAGTAAAGTCTCTCATACCACTAGCTGTTCTTCTTCCTGTTTCCTAGCTAGAGAGTCTTGAAGTGGAGACACATTTCCTGGTAAATGCCTAAACTCATTTTCTGAATTGTGCCTTTTGATTTCAAGCCTTAGCTTCCTGCTTGAAACCACTTATAACTCTGTACTCCTTTTCCAGTGCTGCCTTTGCATACAAATTGTAGCAGGTAGATGAGTAAAATTTGCTTCTAGTTGTCTCCCTTCTTCACCTTGCTCCCCACTATTCTTTCTTGTGTGAGTTGATCTCTGTTTATTCAGTAAGGTATTAAGTTTTTCATATGTGCCTTGCCCTATTAGCAAGAATATAGTGCTACAAAAATGAATTTGTCAAGAGTTTTATGACTCCATGATCTATTGTACAATATTAATCCTGCTGCGGTGTTATTAAGTTATTTTTCATCTCTCTTCAAATTAATGTTGACGTTCTATTACTGAATTTGTTCTTGTCCCCAGATCAAAACATAAAGGAAAAAAAATGTTTCCTGCTAGAATATTAAAATTAATTGTAGGGTAAGCAGTACCTTGCTTGTTGAAGTAGAATCCTCATGGAACGATAACATGAATTTATTTCATTGCTTTCTTCTTGTTCATAATGAAAGAAAAGGCACAGTCATAACATACTGCCAAGGACATCAGAAAAAGGGGAGGGTGAGGGGACCATGGTGAATTTCACCTGGTTAATTGGAGTTTAGGAATCTGGGAAAAGTAAAAAGAAATAGGGGACTACTGGATAAGTGAAAAAAATTCTTAACCTCTCATCTCTTCTCCTATATTTCAGCAATGATATTGGGCAGTGCTATAAAGGTTTATGGGACTGGTGGAATAGAAACATTTTTCTTAATTAGATATTTGGGTTTTCCTGCTCTGTTTGATCTTCCCTTGTTCACAGGAATAAAATTCATCTTAAATCAAGATAAATTTAGAACTGAAATGTAATATGTGGTCAAAGCTAGTAATTCAGAGTCTGGCCTTAATCAGAACCTTTAGGTATGCATGTTCGTCCTTTGTTGCTGAAGAAGACCATGCCATCAGAGAAATAATGAAATGACTTGCACTTGACTTTGTTTTGAGTTAAGGGAGGGCTGTGCAGGTCACTAACTTCACTGCTCCTCCAGAGCCATCTGAATCCAGTGACTAATATTCATCAGGATGACTGGAGATGATCCAGGATGCACTGGGAGATCTTGGGCCCTTTAGGTCAAGGTCTTTGTAGGTACTCAGGGCAAGGCAACATCCATTCATTGAATAGGCCTGTGTAAGAAGTAGCCAGGGCATGGCCCCTTTAAGGAGGCCAAGAAAAAGAAAGACATAAGACTGAGAGGGAAACAGCAACAGTTACTATTGATTATCACTCCCAAGCCAGGAAGGTCCAGAAGAGAGACCCTAGGCAGGGACCCAGTGTCATCCAAGCTTCAGGGTGCAGCAAGTCCAAGGTCTTGGGAAAGGAGAAGAGAGAAGAAGAGAGGGGAGAAGAAAGGAGAAGAATCCAGCTAGTAAAACCCAAGTCAACTGGACATCTTTTGGTCATCCAAATTTACCTTCCTTTGGAGAGAAGAAGGAAGAGGAGGGGAAGGCAGACTGGAGAGGAGGAGTTGAGTTACTCAGCTAGCTGGGTCCCCATTCAGCCAGCTGTGTCTGCTCACAGGATTGTGTTCGTCCTTTGTTGCTAAAGGAGGCCATGCCATCAGAGAAATGATGACTTGTTTTGAGTGAGGGAGGGCTGTGCAGGTCACCAGCCCCACTTCTCCTCCAGAGCCCTTACTTGAAAACTAAATACTGCTTTTTCTCTGACTATACTTCATATTTATAAAAGGAAAGATAGAATTTTCACACATTCTTAAAACCACTCAAAGTTGATCCCCTCCTATGTATTGGGTTTCTTTGTGTATTGTGTGATTCCCAACTCTGATTTATGATGCTTTCCCTCTTCCTCCCCTTGTCTTCTGAAAAAATTTAATAGAATTTTCAAACCAGTTAATTAACACACATATAATCTAATTTTAAAAAAACAGGTGGTTGCAACTTTAAAAATTGAGAATTAGTGTAAAATAACATTTTTACAGATAGAATGAAGTTGAGTAGGTTATCTTTAGAAGAAGAAATTGAGGACTAGAGAGGTTGTCACCTGCCTGAAGTCACGCAACCAATTAGTAGGAGAGTCCTGTATATAATTCTAGTGGAAAGAGAAACTTTTGTGTTCTTGCTGTTGTCCAGGTATATCCCTGTATCAGTTCCCCCCATGAACAGCAAGAATCCATTAACAAATTAAAACCCAACCAAGTAACAGTTAGGAAAAATCATATCCTTTGATCCTTCCCGCAAACAAAATATAGGAACCCTATTGAATTAGTGTAAGACTGCCTGAATCAATCTGTCATTGCTATGAAACACTGATGAAAAGGAAACTGGTTGGACAAAAGCCCCTTTTTATGAAAGCCCAGCAGAATGCAGGAGAGAAATCACTGTAGTGACCAGATATCCGCAGAGGTTTTAATTTATACAAATTATTCTTCTAGTATTTGATGTGCTTTATCTTCTTTCTTTTTCTCTCTTCAGTGGTCATTGGCTTCTAAAGAAAACTCTGTGACTTTGAAATTGGGTTTAAGTGTCATTTCTGCTCCTTGTTACCTGTGTGACTTTAGACAAGTCAGTAGACTTCTCTAGGTCTTTGTTTTCTTACCTGAAAAGGTTTCTTACCTGAAAAGGAGAAGGTAGACTAGATGTCTTGGAAGGTGGAAGGTCCTACTCTAGAATCTATAATAATCCTGTGATTCTTTCTGTCAAGTAAGAAAATAAAAAAATCTTAAAATTGTCACTACCAGTTTCCATTTAAAGACATCATTTTGTGAAAGGAAAAAACCTTTTGTGATGCCAATTATAAATTAATTTAATTGTTTGAGGCAGATAGAGAGCACATTGATATAGCCCTGGACCTGGAGTCAGGAAGGTCTGAGTTCTACAACCATTTGCTGTGTGACTATGGGCAAGTTATTTAACCTTTGAGTTTCCTCTTCTATAAAAAATAAGATATTTGTAAAGTGTTCTGCAAACCATAAAGCACTCTGTAGTTTGTTACTATTAGTAATTTAAGTATATTTTTAAACTTTTAAACATTTGTGAAAGTAAGAAAAAACTTAAATCCTTGGTTTAGGGCAGGCTGTATTAACATGTGGTCTGTGGATTTGGTTTTTTTACATATATTTCAAAAATTTTTTCAAAGTAGCCTATTTTTTTGTAATCCTTTGTGTTTTATACATTTAAAAACATTTTGAGAAAATGCTTAAGTTTTGTGTCATAAGCTAGTCTGATCAGTCAGACTTTGTATTGCTGGAAGGCTTAAAGTATTAGTAGAGTAGAAGGTGGAAGAGAATCAGGAATGGCCCTTGGCCAGTTATAAAGTAGAAGGTTGTCCTCCTGCCTGTGTTCCAGCTTGTTTCCTTTCTTTCTGTTCCACTGAGAGGATCTGGTAAGTCAAGACCCCTGAATAAGGAGGTGTTTCTTTTCCACCTTGGATTGCTTTTTTAAGTAGCAAGTCATTTGTTCATCTTGGCAATTTATTGAAGTTAGCTAAGTAGGCACATATTCTCTTGATGAAAGCAAGGAGAAATTATGTAATAACCAGTCTAGTTTGGGGTTATTAGGTATTGGAAAAGGATTTTGTCATACAACCTATAGAAGTTTGGTAACCATACCACCTCAAATAATTTTCCCGGTACATAGCTACTTATAACTACAGCATGTTTTAAGGGTGTTATGGTTGATGATTTAGAGTAGTGCTCTCCAAAGGCTGATCAGTGGCAGAGTCACATCCTTTCCTCCTCCCCAACTCTTCCTCCCACTCTTTCCAGCCAATCATGAGCTTGTCTTAAACACAACTGCACAATCCCTTTTTTAAACACTTCCCAGTTTCTTTTCTTTCACACGTCAAGGACCTAGGCAAGTATAATAATCTACTCCATTCCAGACACCTGCAGCAAGCAAAATTCTCTGACCCACATCTCCTAGTGTCTCCGTATTCTCCCCACCCCCAACAGCTTTTGTTCTTTGATGAGAAAGAGTAGCAGAGGCTGCTGAGCAGGCATTGGATGAGTTGTAATTTTAGTATCTTTTCCCAAATCATTCCTCTCTTCAACCCTTTCCAATTTCTTTTTATAGCACTGCTAGCCTTTCTGTCAGACAGGCTCATAACCTCTTCATTATCACTTGACTTCTTACCTCATATCCAGTCAATCATCAGATCTTGTCATTATTTCCACTTTTTTTTCTCTTTCATTCCCTACTTTCCACTCACATAGCCATCATCTCAGTGCAATCTCTCATCATATCTGGCCTGAGTTTTAACAATAATATACTAATGGGTATCACTGCCTCAGGTCACTTAATTCTCTCCAATTTATCCTGTACAAACTTGCCAAAGTGCAATACGTCTTGCCATATCACTGTCCTACTCAGTAAACTCCAGTGGCCTTATATTATTTCATCTTTAATCTTTTATAAATTTCTGGGTTTTGTGTAAGTTTCATAATGTACACAAGATTATTTGTATAATAATGTGTATATAATTTATAAAGAAATATTCACATTGGAGGTATATGCTCTTTCTCCAGACTTCACCCCCAAATATTAGAGGTGTATGATAATTAAGAGTTTGGATATTGATTTTTCTTGCAGAGACTTAAAACTGGGAAATTGTTGTGAATTTCCTCTCACCTCCCAGTACTATAATGATGATTATGCTTATTAGCAAAGTATGTTACATTCCTAGCTTTATTAAACAAAAAGGGAAAAATAAGGAGTGAGAAGTCAGGAAATATCCATTTTGGTTAAAAGAGGTGATTGTTATTTCTAGGAGGGAAATTGGGGAGAACTCATCACTACAAGAGAAGGAACATTGACACTGGAGAATAGAACAGGATCTGTTGACCATGGCCTTAATTCCTTGTTGGTAGCACTTAAACGCTTGCGCTTGAGATATAAGAAAGTGCTCGTTCCTGTTGCTGAAATTCTAGCTTATCTCCTTACTCTCTTCCCTCCTCTCTTACTCTTACTCCCCCTCCCCAAATCTCTATTTCTTTTATGGCATTATATATGAGGATTTTTGCTCTGCTGCTAAGATCCCTGCTGGGGATTCTTGCCCATTTTTTCCCTTCCCTTTTCCAAGTAGTTCAGCCCACTCTTTGCAGTGATGCAATTTAGGGATGAGACTACACATTGGATAACATGTCTGTGACCAACTGGGCTCTTATTCATGCCCAGAATAATGCTAGGGTATGGAAGAGCCCAATTCGACACTAATGTAATGGTTCCTCTTCCTAGAGAAAGTTATTTCTAGTTTGGCTTTAGTTTTCACATTTTTAAAAAGTGGTATGTGATATTTGCTATTATGTATGTATCCATAATGCCATATGCTTCAAAAACAACAGTAAGATGAAACCTGCACTATTTGGGAAGCAATTTTATTTATTATAGAAGGCTGTGTCTCCCTTTATATCTCTTGTTTTAAAACCTAATGATTGTTCTAGTTAATAGATTTCAGATTTTGTACTTTTCTAAAACTTTTGAAGGCACATTAATGGTGAAATATTAATTTTTCCAATGAGTGATGAAAAGTGGAAGGAAATATTTACTGTAGAAACATTATATCTGTGCTGGCCCAGGTGTATTATCCCCATTGGACTGATTGATGGTTGTTTTCCTCCAGATAACCATAGAAGCACATAAGATTTTTTTTTCTCTATCACTTCAGATGAACTTTAGTGCTCCTTTCACAGTAAAGCTGTGTAAATATGTAGCCTCATGAGTTTATTTTTTTCCAATTTGACCTTATCAATCTTGCCATATTTTGTCCTTGCTTTGGTACCTTGCCCCATCTGTTACAACCTTTTTTCCTTCCCATGTCCAAAAACGTCAATGCCCTAAAACTTGTTTGTCATTTTTGATTACCCATTCTGTTACTCTGCATGTCATTAGAGCTGTTCTCCTATTCAGTAGCTTTTGTAGTCTTATTCGGAAGATGGCCCATATTTTTTAAGCTGTAGTTTCTTCAGCACTTTGTTCAGTTATGTATTTTCCCTTCTGTTTATCTGTCTGTTAGACTTCCAAAATTAAGAGAGACATCGGAGTCTCCTGTCACTATTGTGTTACTATATGTATTCTTATAGCTTAGGTAATATTTTCTTTATGAATTAGAAAATATGATTTTGTTATTAATGTTGGTTTGTTGTCTATGATTTCTTTCAGCATAGTCTTTGCTGTTTCTGCTACATATTTTTTTTCAGTTTTGTCTGACTCTTCGTGACCTCATTTGGGGTTTTCTTGGCAAAGGTTGGAGTGCTTTGCCATTTTCTTCTCCAACTCATTTTACAGATGAGGAAACTGAGGCAAACAGAGTTAAATGACTTGTCCAGGGCCACACAGCTAGTAAGTAACTGAGGCTGGATTTGAATTCAGGAAGATGAGCCTTCCTAACTCCAGGCCTAGCACACCATCCACTGTCCCACCTAGTTGCACTATATTGTAGTTTTCCAATTTAACCTGTTATGTTTTTAGAATGTTTCTTTTTGCTTTATCAAAGAGCATAATTGTAATTCCCACTTTTTTGAATTTATTTCATATAGTAAAATTTCCCCCCATTGCCTCAGTTTTATTATATTGTAGGGTTTTGCTTTCTTATCCAATCTGTCACTATTTTTCATGTGAGAGGATAGGTTTATTTTCTCCTCCATTTGTCTCGTATTCAATTTTTCCCCCCACAAGTATATGATTTTTTTTAAAAAAAAGTCTCTTTCACTGTGAACACAATATTTTGTCTCTTTGGTTGCCTTAGCTTCCCTTTTTTTTTTTTTAAAGACAACCTTGTTCTTGTTGTTTCTTCCCATACTTCCAGTACCCCTCTCTCATTTGTTCCCATTTTTTCCTTTGGAGTTTTGCTTATTCCTTCTTTCTTTCCTGCTTTTATCTGGCTATTCAATTCTTTCCCGTTTTTCTCCTATCTGTCAAGTAGATTCCTCTTTCTTCTCTTCCCCTTCAACTAATCCTGTTCATTAGTTTTGAAATTTTCATTTTTTGTGCCTTTTCAGAGACAATTTTTCTTCTTCCTCTTCGTTATCCATATTCTCTTTTTGCCTATTCTAGATCCTCATTTTCTGGGTCCTGGCCCCTTATACTTATCTAGTCTTCTTCTCTTCCTTGGATTCTTCATGGAATCAAAACTTCTCAGCTATCCCTTCTTTTCTCTATAAGTAGTTTCTGTCACTACTTTGTAGAGCTAGTCCCACAGATTCCCTTTTTCCCCACTCCAAGAAAAATGCCTATTTTTGCAGGTGACGAAGAGGACAGTGCCCCATGCAGCTCACCATTGACCAGTACCCTCACCTGGTCACCGTTCTTCTCTGTCTCAAAATCTCTCCCCTAACTACTAACATAGTGTTGGGGCAATTGTGAACTGATCCAACTCTTCTGAGAGTAATTTGGAGCTATATATACATACCCTTTGACCTGTCAGTACCACTGTTAGATCTGTATCCCAAAGAGATCACAAAAAAGGAAAAAAGGACGTACATGTACAAAAATATTTATAACTGTTCTTTTCATGGTTGCAAGGAATTGGAAATTGAGGTCATCAGTTGGGGAATGACTGAATATGTGCTGTATGAATGTAATAGAATAATGCTATTGTGCTGTAAGAAATGACAAGCAGGTGGACTTGAGAAAAACTTTTAGAGGCTTACATGAACTGATGCAAAGTGAAGTGAACAGAACCAGGAGAACATTATACCACAGTATCAGCAATAGTGTGCAGTGATTAACTATGAACGGCTTAGCTCTTCTCAGCAGTACATTGATCAAAGACAGTTTCAAAAGACTCATGATGGAAAATGCTATCCGCATCCAGAGAAGAAACTGATGGAGTTTGAAGAATATTTTCACTTTATTTTTTCGTGGTTCTTTTCTTTTGTCCTGTTTCTTCTTTAACAACGACTAGTATAGAAATGTTTTACATGATTGAACATACATAACCTATATTAAATCGCTAACCATCTTAAGGAGAAGAGGGTGGTGAGGGAGGGAGGGAGATGATTTGGAATGCAAAATTTAAAAATTAATGTTAAAAATTGTCTTTACCTGTAATTCACAAAAACACTTAAAAAAAATCTTTCCCCTAAGTCCTTGCCTTACCATTTCCCCAGGCACTAATAGAGTCCAAGAACACCCTTCCCCCAGTCCCTCAAGGATATTACGGTCTTTTCAAGCTCCAAACCCCCAAAGACACATAGAGTTTGAGGGAACCATCTCCCTTCACAGAATATCTCTCTTTACCCATAAGAACATTCTTCAGTGGAACCTCCTCCCACTACCAAAACAAAGTTTCCCTTTTTTTCCTTTCCTCTTTTAATATTTCACTCCTTCTCCTTCCTCACCTCCTCACCCATTCCCCTACAGGCTCTTCTCTTCCTGAGAGACTACAGGAGTTACCTACCCCTTGTTGCTAGTCCTTGACTTGGTCAGGGCACATCACACACTCCCTTCTGTTATCCTTCTTCCCTTTTCTCCTTCCATACACTTGTCTTATTTTGATATAGTCCCACATGAAACAATAACTTGTACGCAGGGTGTCTGAAGACATTCTGTCCATAATAGCCCAGGCCTACATTTCCCCCATTACCTCCATCTGACTTCTGTCTTCTAAATGTACACATTTAGAAAGAAGTCTGTTGTTACTCATCTCTGTTGTCACTTTGTTGCTGTTGTTGTCCTTGGCTGCATTTTTCACCCCTCCTAAATTACATTATCTGGGATGTCCAACAAGCAAATAATCTTGAGGTTTGGCTTTCTTTCTAAGAATGTTTCAAATACTTCCTTATCATTGAGTTTCTATCGTTTATTTATGATTAATCTGAAATTTGTAGAGTAGATCTCTTTGGGTTGTACTGGAGTTCACTTTGGGCTATATTGTGAGCTCCATTGATATTTGGAACACATTCCATTCCTTTCTGCATTTTCTGCTGGGTGCAGAATGGTCTTGTGTTATTTGAACTTCTTTTGTATTTGAAGGCCTTTTTTCGTGGTTACTTGCTAAAATTGTTTTTCAATGAAATTGTTAAATTTAATCACATATTTTGGAATTTACAGTCTTGGTGGTTTTTGTTGTTTTCTGGAGGCTTTTTTCATTTTGCTTTTGTTCTATATTTTGTTTTCTATATTCAGAAGTTCTGGGAAGTTTTCTAGTATTATTTCTTACCTTACAGTATTCAAGTTTTTGGACTTATGTTTTTGGGAGACCTAATAATCCTTAGGGTGTCTCTTTGTATCTTGTCTTCAAGGTCAGTCTGATTTGTTTTAAATAGAGATCATGTTTTCATGTAATGCTGTTACTTTTTGCTCTTCTTGATTGTTTTTTACATCTGGCATTTGTGTTCCTGGTCAGTTGTCCTTTCTTTGGTTTCTTTATTTCAGGATTCAGGTTTTTCTATTTTGCCAATTATTTCTGCTATGTATGCCATAAATGGTACTTTCTCAATTCTCACTTCTATTTTAAGCCACTCAGGATCAGCATGTTGTAGTTCTATATTCTCAAAATTCTCAGGATCCTCAGTCTTAAGAAATGTTGAATTGTTTCTCAATATTTATTCATAGGTGCTTAAACTTATTTACTAGATCTTGAGGCCAGATTTTCTTCTGTTGTTTATCTGCTTATGCTTAAGGTATTTGAATTTTGTTCCTCCTGACATTTGATAATTTGTCCTTCCCCCCTCCCCCCCTTATTTTACCCTGTTTTTAACTTTTTCCACTCTGATAATGTTTTCCTTAGAGGCTGAATTTCAAAATATCTCAGCCTTCTCCCATGCAGGGCACTTCATTGTTCATGGCCTAAATTGCTTCCCCAAGTGAATTTTGGGAGGATAGAATTGGCTGGTTGCTGGGCTCTCTACCTTGGATTAGTGGATTGCCACATAGCCCCCTCCTTGTGAAGTCCTGTCCCATTCCTCTGTTTTTTAGTTCTCTGGCCTGGCAGTACATAGTGCTGCCATGCTGGGGCTTTTCAAGCCTGGGTTAATTTCTGTCTTGCCAAGGCTCTGGGAGGAAGGGGTTGAGGTTTGAGCTTCTGTGGTGTGGGGTTGAACATTGTAGTCTCTCTGTTTTTCTTCTTTCTTGTAGGAAGGAATCCTTTGTAGTGCAGTACAATGCTTTGGCTCTATCTATGGAACAAATTTTTGCAGTTTGAAACTTCTGGCACTGGAAAGATGGAGGGAAGACCAGGGTGTTAGGGTTGCATTTTGTTGGAAGTGCATGGGTCAGGTCGTCTGGTGCTGCTATATTGCCAGTAGCATGTTGGGTAGGGGAGAGAGTACCAGGTGAGCATTTGTTCATGGAATTTTTTACCTTCTTTTGAATTCCTTGTGTCCTCGACCATGGAGAAAGCTAAAGTTGCTTTATCTTTGACACATAATTTCCCTTTTTGGAGAGGTTTTAGAGGTGGTAAGGATCAGAGAAAATACCTAGTCTTCCACCTTGTTGGTCATGTGACCCAGAAGTTCTCATATCAGACTAATATGGCCTGATTTTAGTCCGGCCTAATGTTTCAAGTTTGTATTTGGAATGGAATTGCTAACAAAAGGAGTTATACCTAGCCATGGCATGGGAAGAATACTTAGCAAGGATACAGCATAAATTCAGTTGAGTGTAGAAAATACCTTTTCACCAAGAAAGTAACCTTCTATATAGTCTTATTTTTTTTTCTCTTTTTTGGGCATCTTCCCAGCCAGTTACTTGACTTTTGAGTCCTTTGTCAATTTGAGGGTATACTCTAGGGACCTGTAAGTTCTCATTTCCTCCAAGGTATCACAGTCAAGAGAGAGGAGTTTACTCTTCTCCCCTGGCCTGCCGTCTGGTCTGGGAGCAACCATAAGCACTTTTCTGCCCAGGATCTGTGAGTAGGATTCCCTCTCCAGAGCCTTCACCAGCTCCACCATGCCAGCACCAGTTTTCCTCCTCACCTCAGGACTGCCTCTCAGCGCTGAGATTCAGATCAGCTGCTCCATTCCCCCAGGGTTTTTAGACCACTTGTAGGAAGGGTATCCCTGAAGGGCAGAAGCCAGTTCTGTGAAGGATCTTAGATTCTCACGCTCAGCATCTCCACCATGATCCATCCAGGAGAGCCTCCTGATTGTGAAGGGGAAAGTCTTTCAGGACTGGTGATTTCTTTTTGATAGAACCATGGTGTCCTGGTGCCTTTGCTGCCAGTTTGTCTCTCTTGTCACCTCAAGCAGAAAAATTGCCCTTCTTGCTGATTCTTTGTTGAATAGCAACTTGATTTTGAATTGAGCTCTGTTTGGTGCCTATGTTTTTTTATCTTCAATAAATTTTTTTACTGAGTGCCTGTTAAGTGGACAGCACAGTTTCCTTTTTTTTTTTTTTTAACTAATCTGGTATACTGTGACTTAATATAAAACATTATTTTACTTTCCATAGATTTTCTTCCCCAGTCTTCTAACATTGAGATATTATAAAAACATAATACAGCTATTTCTATATTCATTCAGCGTTGTTTTTTGGTTAAAAATGTTAAGCCTTTTAGAAAATGATAAATCTTTTTATAACCCTTAAATTTATAAATGGAGGATGAGATTTGCATTTTTGGAAATGGTTTCATTCCCCATGCTGACTTTTCAAATCTATCAGGACTTTTCTTTCAACTTATATAATAGGACTTTGGGAACTATTGTTTCCAGCCTTAGCTTTCACATCTGATCATCTGAGTCCTTTCCTGATTTTATTTTTCTAGAAAATATACATTTTCTTATTTTCATAACTAATTGTTACTTATGTGAGGTTTTTTTTACCTAGACAGCAGGCCAAGAACAGACATTTCTCCTACCTTCTTTTGCAACTCTGAGCTTTATAAAATGTTATGTGGTTTTTTTTTGTTTTTTTTTTTCAAGAAATGTTCTCCCTCTTTGGTCCTTTTGTTAGAGATTCAACCTCAATAGATACTCTCTTAGTTAACCTTTTTATTTAATGGGATGGATTGCTTAGAACTGTGTGTCAACCCAAGGGATAACATTATGTTGTGAAGCAGCGAGGAGCTCCTTATTTTCCTTAAACCTCTCAATGATTTTATTATAGAAGAAAATTTCCTGAAGAATTTGGTGACCTGTTGTAAATTCTAACCAAAACTAAATTAATGCATATTAAACCACATTTTTGTTTTCCTCATGAAACCCAAGGCACAGTAGTGTTGGTTTGGATATGTTGCATCCAAACTGGTGATATTTTATGTCATTATTTTTAGACAAAAGTATTAAAACTTAAATACTAGCATCCTCTCCGTCAAACAGTCAGCACAGCTGATAGATATTAGATTAGTAGACAATGGCCTAATGGGTTTTGCAGTGTCCACAGTGACACAGTTTGATTTTTAGCTTTCTGTACTTTTCACATTTACTAATGATTAGCGTTCAAATATGAAATAAATCTCAGGTTTACTTTTGGTAAATTAATTCATGACGAATTTGACCTTCTACTAGGCAATACTGGTCTGTTACCTGGCAGTGGAATTAAGCAACTTCTGCTGATTCTGAAGCTGGACTAAGGATAGACAGCTTCTCTCCTGTTATTACTTGGAAAATAGGAAGTGCTCCAACATTGTCTCCTATTCTGAATCATTCAAAGGTAGTCCACCTGGCAAATGTCTCTGAGCAAATGAGAATATTTATGAGCAGGCTGGAGCAGTTCTTAAGTGTCCACTCTTCTGATAGAGAGACTACTTCTTCCTGAGCCTAGACATTACTTTTTCCTTAGAAATTGCCTGCCATCCCCTCCTTGCAGCAGAATGACTAATTATGGGCTAAAGTCTGAGCATTTTTCACTGTTTTGACGTTGTGCTCTTGGCAGAGTGTAAAGGAGTTCTTTACTCTTTCAGGGTATCTTTATTTATCAGATAGAATGTGGATGCCTTTATGATATTAAATATGTGATTTGTAATGCTTACCTTCTAATTTCCATCAATAAAACACAGCTACTTAGTTACAAATATGACTGGAGTAAGCAGTTTGTTACAACTTTCAGCTCACTTGAAGTAATTTGAGACAATGAAGATTTACCCAAGATTCCACTTTTGCCAGCATTTTCCCTCAGTTCAGTACTGTATAGTAGAGTCTAGCATACTGTCTTATATGAAAGAGGAATGAAATATAATGAGGGTGTTCAGGATGTGGTCTCCCGCTGATCTGGCAGTTCTAAGTTTAAACTTTGCCTTTGTTGCTACCAGTAGAGTAGAAGTTGATCAGTTGTATTCTATTGTATGTGACAGTGAATTGAATGGAAGAGTAAAAGATGAGGGTAGAAAATGAAAGTTGAAAGTATCGTAATACTAGAGACATTTGTATAAAAATATTAGATGTCTTGACTCAGTATGCTCTGTTGAGGGCAGAAAAGCAGTTTTTGACTCTGGGATCCTATTAAACCAAGTTTTTTGCTCTTTTAGAGTAAATTCTTAGTAGAAATTAAATTTGATAAACTGGAATAGTGTTTCTTCTTTCTTTTCTTAATTATTCTTCTTAGGCTGGTTTTCTATCAGTTATGTCATGCTGCCTCATCAAAAAAAGTAGACATATTAAAAATTTATAAGAGGTACCATTATTATAGGGGTTAAAGAGTAACTTCAGTTATTCTAATAAGTTATTTTTCTAATAAGCTTCAGTTCTAGGAAGACCTTGGTTTTAACATATGTCCCTGATACATAGTGAGGCAGGATTTAAGTAGGATGTCAGTCCTACCACTGCTAGCATAGAATTCCTTTGGGAGCAGCTAGGTGGTATAGTGGGATAGAGTTCTTGACTTGGAGTCAGGAGGACCTGAGTTCAAATCCCTGTTTCTTCTCATCCCTGGTATGACTTAACCATGGGTAGAAGGGCACGTGGAGTTCCATGGCCTACAAGGTCCCCTCTAGCACTAAATCTATGATCCCATGACTTAAGGATAGACAATTACATTAAGCACTCTACCACATCATGGCTGTCACTTAACCTTTTAGTGTTCTAGGCACTTCTCTAAGAATGTAAATTTCAAAGAAAGGGCCATCCAGCATTACTAGAAGGAATTCATCTAGGTTCCTCTCTGTATCAATTAAATCACATGTTCAGCCCTGTATATAGGGAGGATTTTGTTATCTTTTTTAGAGTTCAGTTTCCCAGGATCCATGGCCATCGCAATGTCGAGTTTTCCAGGTTTATCGATGATAAATAGCCTTAAGGATCCGAGATGGTAGTTCCCAGAATTGTAGTGACAGACAGTCTTACTGAGGTTGCATTGTGAGATAAGGGGTGACATAATGTAATATTTACTGCGCTTGTGCAGAATGATGGTATTGATAAAGTTAACCTGTGAGCTCAATGTTGACAAGATGCCTTCTTTGTTGCCCTATAAAGCAGGTGGGCCCTGGTCAGTGACTGGGGGAATCCATGAGAAAACCAAAATGGGGAAACCATGGATAATGCATAGAGGAATGTATGTACCTGCCTCAGCTGGTACTCATTGAGGCTTGAGGGGATTTGGGGGAATGCACAAGCTGTGCCTGTCTCAGTTGACCTCATTGAGACATAGGGGTAGTTGCCCCCCAACTTCTTACTGGCCCCTGCAAGAAGTTGATTAGGGAATGCTGTAAGAGCCAGTGCTCCAACAATGCTTTGTCTCAGAATGTTTTTTTAAAAAAAATAACTGAATTAGAATAATGCTGATTATTAATCCCTCTCTAAACCCTAACCCTGTCTTACTAGATCAAGAATGAACCTGTTAAGAGGTTAGATTTCCGGTGCCTCCTTTGTGTTATCTGTGAAACAAGCCCTTATCCCAAACTTGCTTTAAAAAGTCATTAACATCATAATAGCTCAGTAGCCAAGAAATTATTTTAAATTTAACCTTCCACTGAAATTGTTAGTATTTCTAGCCTCCAGCTTTGATGTGTCCTTTCAGGAAACTCTGGGTACCTTACACATCATTTTATTTCCCCATTTTCCTTTCAAAGTAGCAGGTAAGGAAGCTCCCTCTATCAATATAGCAATCTTTAATTTAGACTTTTAAGGCAGGGATTAGCCTTAAACCAATCTTAGTTTACCTTTAAACAAATTTTCTAAAAATTAAGGGTAACTTTAAAATAAGTTTTTATTGATATTTTTTAATTTTTACATTATCATAGTTTCCTCCCTCTTGTCTTGTCAGAGAGCCATCCCATATGAAAAAGAGTATTTTTTTAGAGAGAAAAGAAAGCCACCATAACTGAGCAGTACATTGAAAAAGTCCAAAAATGTGTAATCCTGTGGACCTTCCACCTCCACAAAGGTGTAAGATGAGGATGTCTTCACAAATCTTTTCATTGCAGTCCTTCTTGATGGGTACTTATAATTTTGCTTTAGTTACTTTTGATTTTTTTGGTATATGTGGTATTTATTTTCATGCTTCTCTGTATTAGTCACATACATAATTTCTTAGCACAATAGTAATATTAGTATATTCTATTACAATCATGTACCACACTTTGTTTGGGTCATTCCCCAAGTCTTACTTTATTTTAGTCTTAAAGCAAAGTTTCTTTACGTGGGGTCCATGACTGAATTTCAGGAGATTTCTGAATTTGTATGGCAATAAAATTTTCATCTTTATTTTCCTTAGCTTCTAACAGAAATTTAACGTTTCCTTCAGTTTTTTTTAAAAAATCATTCTGAGAAAGAGGGTCTATGACACACAAAAAAGTTTATAAAAATCTGTCTTCAAAAGTTGCTCAGGACCGTGTATGTATGTGTCGGGGGGTGAACCCAAGGCTTCTTACTATTGAGTCATGCCTTTTAATAGGTCCTGTCATTCCATTTGTCTCTCCACTTTCAAATATCAATTTGAGCCACTAAAACATAGAAACTCAAGGTTAATTTTAAAAATTTGAGTTTGAAGCAATTTTAGAAGTTAATATAGTATATTCCCATCGTGATCATTTCTCATTGAGACCTCGACAGTTGGGCATTTAACTTCTACTTGAAGAACTTTAGTTAGGGGTGAATTTATTACTTCCCAAGTTAGATTATTTTATTTTTGAGTATCTCTTAATTATTAAGAAATTTTTCTACATATTAAGCCAGTATTTACTTCTTTGCAGCTTCCATCTTTTGTGACTAGTTTTGTAATTTAGCCAAACAGATGCAATTTCTTCCCCAGTTCTTTGAACAGATTTTTATATGGTATGGTTTTGGGTTTGTTCACCATCTAGCTTGTTCTCTTTAGAACGTGTACCAGTTTGCCAGTATCTTTAAAATGAGGCATTGAGAACTAAACAAAGTGTTCCAGATTTGATCTGGACAGTTTACACTATTTTTTACACTATCACTTTACTCATTCTGGCATTTGTTGATTCATAGTGTTTGTAGTTTACTAAAAAAACAAAAAACTATCTTGCTGATTGCATACTTTTTTTTCAATGAACAACCGAAAAAATTCTTTAATCTCACATTTTCTCAACTCCTCTCAACCCAATGGGGCAAAAATAACACCATTGTAAGAAATATGGATAGTCAAGCAAAACAAATTCCTCTGCTTGCTATGTCCAAAAAGCGTCTCATTCCGTACCCTGTATCCGTCTTCTATCAGGAGGTAGGTAGCATGTTTCATCATCTATCCTGAAATTGGGGTTGGTAATTGATTGATCAGAGTTCCTAAGTCTTTTAGAGTTGTTTGTCTTCACAGTGCTGTTGCTGTTATTAGAAATGTTGTTTCCCTGATTTTGCTCATTTCACTCTGTATCCATTCATAAAAGTCTTTTCAGGGTTTTCAGAAACTGTTACTTTTGTTGTTTCTTGTGGTGCTTGTTTAATATTCTTATAAGTGTTTCATTGCTTCCCTGTGCCATAGCATGCTCAGCAGTTCTAATTGAAGATCAAAGAAAGAAACAAAGTACAGAGACATTTGTTGTAGCCCTTTTTGTGGCAACAAAGAACTGGATGTTACATCCAGTACACATTAATAAGGTACTTTGCATGCCAAGTCCAAACACCTAACACTGGTTAGGATAAATATTTTACTATATTCCCCAAAGATTGACTTTGAAAGAAGAGAAGAGAATACATTGTGTAGATCATTGAAGGAAATGATGTATAAGATGTTAGAACCTGTCCAGAAGGAGGCACTAAATTGGAAGTAAGAAAGGACTCTACTGAAAGATGAACTGAATTAGAAGGGAATGGAAATAAAAAGTAAATTTAAAAGATTAAAACCTCCTGCTGCTTTACTGAGAAGTTTCCAGTATGAAATTTTAACTGATCCTGCCCTACTGTCTTGATTCTCATTTTGACCTTTTCAGTCCACATTATGAAATCAAGAAATTGAGAAACTAGGCTCTCCTGTCTCCTTCCCAGTAGATTACTGATAGAGCTAATATTGCAATGCACAGCCTGATTCTAGTTTTGTGCTTTGACCTCTCTTCTATTTCATACTTCTTTGGGATCAATTAGTAGAATTATTCATGAATAAATTAATTATGGTTACTATGGATTATATGACTATATAAAATTATATTTATATGCTACATCAATATAAAAACCAAAGTTTGCTCCATGTTTCAAGAAAGCAAACTTTGCCCAAAGGAAAATATGTCAAAGCATGAAATATTACTTAGAAATATAAGAAAACTTGTGCATCTTTTTCTAAAGGGGGAAAATGCTGGTAAACTCCAAAAATGAACCCTCTATGGTAAAGTATTCTGAGTCATCTTTGTTTATCCTGGCTAAATGAATCACACACCTGGACTTACTGACCTCTAAAGTTAAATAACATCTCTAAGCAAAACCCAATCATTCCTATGAACTGGCACACATTTCCCCTTTTCACTCATCCATTTCAGCTAGTGTTTGACTTTGTAGAAGTTACAAGGTGCCCAAGAACCTGAGTGCAAATGCTTCTTGTAAGATGGTATGTATTCTATTATAAATGATCTTCATTTTTGTATACTTTCTTTCTCAGTTTATTTCATGTTCTTTGATTTTTTTTTCAACTAATGCTGCTTGATCTATTACAGAATTTAGCAATATGAACTGTATTATAATACTCTTATTTGCCAAAGTCTCAGAGGTCTAAATTTTAGTAAATACATTGTTGCTTTGTACTCTATCCGTAGGACCAGTGCAAAGTATTTGATACTTTTCAGCCGTTAGTTATTCCATTCTATGAGAAAGAAGGTAAATATATATCATTTGAAGGCCACTGATGCTGAGAGGTGTTGACTTGTGCCCAGTATTTTAGCAAGCCTTTTTGTTTAAAAAAAAAAAAAAAAGAGCCTTGATTAAATTGTATTGGTGCGATGGCATGAGTCCTGCCCCTGAATTCAGAGTTGTTTGGTTCAGATCCCACCTCTTCCATCTGTGTGACACTGGGCAAGGTACTTAATCTCTCTGGGCCTCAATCCTTTCCTATATATGAAGAGGGGACTGGCCTAGCAAACTTGTGATGACTCTTCTACCTCAACATCTAAGACATTATGATTCTAAACATTTGAGTGTGTGTGAGTGTGTGTGTGTGTGTCTAACACACACCTACATCTAGCTAAGCAGGTGTATGTGTATGAAGTTAAGTAAATTACATCAAGAATTTTTAAAAATTACTTCTTACCTTCTTCAAGGAATGAATACACACATATATGGAGAGAGAGAGATACATTTAGATTGCATAAATAGCTTGATATGTCAAGAAAAACTTTTAGGAAAACCTACAGAGCTGTTGAAAGGTGAAATGGACTGACTTAGGAGACGATGGTTTCTTTCTTCATTGGAGGTCTTCACTCAGACGCAGATTGACCATTTATTGGGTGTGTTATGTTAGAGATTCCTCCTGGGTTTGGATTGCTGCTGATATGCCTTCTGACCCTGAAATTCCATGATATGCTGAGGTGTCATTTTCAGGTGTTTTCTCCTACCACTTTTCTTTAGCATAAATTTTAATCAGTTTGTACTCTTCTAATGCATATAGACTTTGTAGATAATGGGATTATCTAGCCCATTTCCTTACCTTTCTTTTCTAGTTCCTGAAATTTATTTACTGTTTCATCTGATGAGTCCACACAATATCTTATTTGCCAGAATGCCTCACTGTTGTCAGCAGATAGGACCACAAACACACACTTAAAACATAGCAGCAGTTACAAAGCAAGACTGAACGATTGATCATGACTATCTCCTGCTTACTCCTGAGTTCTTGGAAATGTCAGCCTAACCTTTGACTCTATATGTCAGCATTTCCTGCTCATTCTTTAAACTTAACACCAGTGAATTCCTTAGAACCAGTATTATCTCTGTGTTGATTGTTAATTTTTCATTCTTACAGGAGAGTCACAATACTCTTTGCCAATTTCCAAACTTATTTTTTAAGGATTTGGAAAGACAGATTTCTCGAAAATCTCCACAAGTAAATACTAGATGGAATATTATTATTCTATACAAAATTATAAAAGTAACAGTTTCAGAGAAAGTTGAAAAGACTTTATGACTGATGGCCAGTGAGATAAGCAGAACCAGGAAGACAATGTATATGATTGGTTGGTTGTTGTCCAAAATGACATCACCTTGATAAAGTATGAGGTTTCAATGTGTATGATTGTATCTGATCATACTGATATGCTCTCAGAATTTTCTACCACAGATTAGGCACAGATAGTCTGCATGCACATTTGGGGTGGTTATTCCAAATTTGCACATCCTACATATCCTTTGTGCTGTTTTAATTCTGCTTTGCTCATAGAGCACAGCATCTTTTCTGTTGTGGGCACTCCATGCTGAGCGGTCCTGTGCCAGTGTCTCCCATGTTGCAAAATCAAATCCAAAGTTCTTAAGAGAGACCTTGAAAGTGTCCATATATCACTTCTTTTGACCACCATGTGATCGCCTGCCCCATGTGAGTTCTCCATAAAATAGTCTTTTTGTTGAGTGTAAATTTTGCATTCAAACAACATGGCCAGCCCATTGGAGTTTTGTTCTCTGAAGCATAGTTTGAATGCTTGGCAGTTTAGTTTGAGCAAGGACCTCAGTGTCTGGTACCTTATCCTGCCAGGTGATCTTCATAATCTTCCTAAGACAGTTCAAATGGAAGTGATTCAGTTTCCTGGCATGGCACTGTTAGACTGTCCATGTTTCACAGGCATACAACAATGAGGTCAGCACAGCTGCTCTGCAGACCTTCAGTTTGGTAGTCAGTCTAATGCTTCTTCTCTCCCAAACTTTTCTTCAGAGCCTCCCAAACGCTGAACTAGCTCTGGCAAAGTGTGTGTCAGCCTCATTGTCAATGTGTACATTCCTGGAAAGTACACTACCAAGGAAAGTGAACGTACCCACAGCATTCAAAACTTCTCCATTTGTTGTAACCCATGGTTCCATATATGGATGGTGTGGTGGTGGCTGATGGAGAACCCGTGTTTTCTTGGTGTTAATTATTAGGCCAAAATTAACACAGGCAGCAGAGAATTGATCCATACTTTGTTGCATCTCAGCTTCAGAGGCTGCATGGAGTGCACAATCATCTACAAACAGAAAATCATGTACCAACATTCCCTCCACTTTGGTCTTGGCTTGTAACCATTTCAAAATGAAGAATTTACCATCAGTGTGGGTAGTTGACCTTGATACCATGTTCATCCTCATTGAAAGCATTTGACAACATGGCTGAAAAAAAGCATGGGAGCAAGCATGTGGCCCTGTTTCACTCCATGGGTAACTGGGAAGACACCAGAGCATTGTCCACTATCCAGAACCCGGGCAAACATGCCATCATGAAATTGATGTACAATGCTGCTGAACTTTTCTGGGCAGCCAAATTTTGACATAATTTTCCATAAGCCCTCATGACTAACAGGCCTTGGTCAGATCTACAAACGTTGTGTACAGACCTCTGTTCTGCTCCTGGCATTTCTCCTGGACTTGTTGGGCAGCAAACACCATATTGACTGTTCCTTGGCCCTTTCTGAAGCCACACTGGCTCCCAGGTTTATGACCATCTTCCAAGTGAAGGATCAGCCTATTAAGGAGAACTGTAGCAAGAATCTTGCCAGCAGTGACTGAGAGAGAGACACCCCCCCCCCCCCCCCCCCACCGTGATTGTTGCAGGACAGTCTATTCCCTTTACCTTTATAGAGATGGACAGTGGAGGAATCCTTGAACTTTTGGGGGATAACCTCCTCTTGCCATATAACCTGGAATATTTCAGTCAGGTTTTGTATGAGCAGTGATTCCCCCCCCCCCACCTTGTAAATCTCAGGTGGAATAGAATCAGCACCAGGTGCTTTGACACATGAAAGGAGCCTAAATGACCCTCACAACCTCTTCACTTGGAAGTTTAGCTAAGGAGGGATTGACTTCAACCTGAGGTAAATGGTCATTGGCCTCAGCATTGATTGATGATGATCTGTTGAAAGACTTGACAACTCTGATCGATACAGGACCAACTACAGTTCCAGAGAACTAATAAGGGGTCATGCTATCCACAGTTTGGGCGGGAGAAGGCCATTAAGATATAGAAGATAAGACAAAACATACTTAAATATGGGCACAGCCAATGTGGGGAATTTATTTTGCTGACTGCATATTTTTTACATTTTTGTATTTCTGTAGTTTGGGGTACTTAAGAAGCAAATACTTTCTTCAGAACTTTGTTCTTTTCAGGACTTTCAAGTGCTTTTTTTATTGAAGTGCCATCTTTTTTTCCTTTATAGTTAGTCTCACATTTGTAGGTCACTTTGGACTGTATCTTGAGCTGTTTTGCTGTTTCGTATACCATTTTCCCCAACACTTGAGTTTCCTGATGGGTTACAGAATAGTGGTAATTTGAATTCTCTTTCCTTTATATTTTTGAAGGTCTTTCTCCTGATTGCTTACAAAATTTGTTGTTTGTCAGTGGAACTGTTAAGTTTAACTACTATATGTCTTGGAGTTTGAAGCCTAGGGGTTGTGTTTTTATTTTCTGGAGATGATCTGTGGATTCTTTTGTTTAGCATTTTGTTCCCAATATTTCAGGCAGCTTTCTTATGTTATTTCTTGATTTATGGTGTTTAGGCTTTTGACTTGTCATGTTTTTCTGGAAGACATATAATCCTTAAGTTGTCTCCTCTGTACACTGTCTTCAAGACCATTTTGTTATGCCTGTATGGAGATCATGTTTCTTTCCATGTTACTGCTTTTTGCTTCTCTTTTTCTGAATTGTTCAACATTTCCAGATATTTGCATAGTCAATCGGTTCTCTTCCTTTTGTTTCTTCCTGTTCTGATTATTTTTACTATCAAGGCCATAAATTGTGCTGTTGTGATTCTTCTCCTTGTATTTAGTCAGGAACACCCCTCTATGGTTTCAAGTTCCCTTTGGAATCCGTATGGTCCTCTGCCTTATCAGGTATTCATTTGTTTTTCTTTGTCTTGCAATACTTATTCATAGATGCCTGAACTCTTCTTTTCCCTGATCTAGAAACCATTTTCCTTTCTGTTGTTAATATCTTCATTGTTGTTTTTATCAGTTTATGCTTAAAGTCTTTAATTGAATTTTCTTCCTCCTGAGATCTTTAGTAATTTCAGTCATTTTTCTCAATATTATCCTACTGGTCACTTTGTTATTCTCTCCCCTTTGATGTCATTTTTCCTGGATTTCAAAGATGTTCATTAGCAGTTCATCAGCCTAGGTTTTTACGTAAGTGACTTCTGTTGGGGGCAGAACTGGTCCTAGCTATATACTGGGCTCATTACCTGAGGAAAATGCCACATAGTGGACAGGGCATGCTTTCCCCTCCTCCTACAATCTTGCCCTATATTCCTTTGTTCCTCCAAACTCTGTGAGTTCTGCTATGGCACAGAGTACTTCCACTCCTTACAGCTATTGAGTTCATTGCTCCTGTCACAACCTGAGCAAATTTCTTCCTTTTGAATCTCTAAGGCACTGGCAGAGGGAATGGAGAGAAATTTAAGGTTTGGGATATGCAGTTGAATTCTATCGGAGGGAGTGGGTCAGCCTGAAGCAGATAAATCTGTGACTATCTTTTCTACCTTCTTCAATCCCACCCCCAAATGAAGAAATTAAAAATTTAAACAAAGCCTCTTTAACAAATACATGGCATTTAGAATACCAGGATGTGGTGGGTGTTAAGTGAGCATGTTATTGATTAGTATTCTCTGCTGTTAACTCATTGAGTTTTACTTTATTTGGGTTCTTGATATTTTATATCATGGAGACAGCTGAAATTACCTTATCTCTGGCTCATAATTTCTATTTTGGAAAGGTTTGAGAGGTCATGAGGAGAAAATTGCTATTCCTCCCACATATTTGTTATAAGGGCTTTGTTTTTCTTTTTAATTTTTCCAGTGGAGGAGGGGTTGCAGAGGGCAGGCAAGAAAGGAAAGAAACAAAGAGAGGTTCATTGATTTATCTCTTTAACAAATGCAGAAAACCAAACAGAAGGAAGGCTAAAAATAAAAACACAAGCAGGAGAGCTTTGAAAAATAGAGGTTGAACTTACTGTATACTTAAAAAAGAAAAGCTGTTAAAAATATTCAGTTTCATGTACAAACCCCTTTTTTCTACTCTGTTACTGAAATGTCTATTTTATTTTGTGTCTAAGCTTAGATTTAAAATGATCAATATTTTCCTCCCTCTCTTCCCTTCTTCATTAACAATAGATTTCTGGAAGTTTATCAGTGCTTAAACAAATCAGATTACAGTTGTTTTGAGTTTTGGTTTGTTTTTTTTTTAAGTGCCTTTTAAATCCATTTTAAACATGCCTTTTTAGTGTTATGTAACATTTGAAAGTAGGAGGAAACTTATAGATCATTGGATTATAGGTGTAGAGTTGGAAGGCACTATACAGATTACCAGGTCAAACCCCTTCATTTTACAGAGGAGAATTCCTAGGATTACTTCTCCATAGAGAATGTGTATGAGAATGATTGACTAAATGTTAATAAGTTATGAACAGGTATCACGTGATTATCATTTTTACTAGTTAAGCTGTGTGATGTGCAGAGCAAGTCTTCCAGAACTGCCATTAAAGTCAGAATAAGCTTTGTTTCCTTTCTAGTTCTGACAAGTTGTTTTCCATTTGTATGAATATTTTATTTTTACAAATCATTTTAATTAACATCCAGTTATATTCTGCTTAGTTAATGAACTGTGACTTGCCAGAAGGAGAAATATATCTGCCAAAGACTCAATTTGGTCGTGATTCCAGAGCATTACTGTGTTTGTATAGATGTTCTCCTGTTTAAGTTCAAATGGATTCAACAGGAATCCATTTCAGCAAGCATTTATTAAGCCACCACTGTATGTAAGGTACTACAGATGCAGAGATGGAGATGGAAAAATTTCCTTGTCTCAATGACTTTATATTCTATTTGGTCATTGATGAGCTAAACTTAGAAGTGTGCAGTTCAGTTACTGTATTAATATGTGAACATTTCCGGATATTATTAAGCCTGTAATCAAATTCTGAAATTTCTTTTTAAAAGTTAGTAGTTGATTACAGATCATTGAATCTAAGAGTCCTGACATAGGCCACTAGATGAACTCAAAGACAAGTCTTGATTAGCGTCTGTGGCTCACTATTGACTGTTATATAGCCCCAAGATTCCAACTGGACGAGTTGAATACAAGTTTATCAATTATTTACTTCAGTTTTTTTACAGTGGTGATTTTAGGTTGGAAAATATCATGCTTCAGGAAAAGGTCAGAGTCTCCCTGTCTAATCTGCCATGAGCTATTTCTATGGTGTTTTCAGGGGCAGGAAAACAGTTAAATGGCCCTAGAGGTAATGTTTAATAACTGAAAATATAAGCTAAATTGACCAACTGTTAAATGTCTATACCACTTGTTGTAATTATATGGGAGATGGTGGGAAATTCCAGAACTAATTTTAATTCACACTAAGTAATTCTAAGTGTTTTATTTTAAACATAGAGTATTGAAAGGCAGCATACTGTAGTGGAAACAATGCTGGATTTGCAGTCACAGTCACTTTCTGATTTTCAGTTTTCTCATCTGTAAAATGAGGGATGGTAGTTTTAGAGAATAGTAGATGATCTTAAAGGTTCCTTAAAACCCTAAATCTATGATACTTAAAGGTTGCCCAATTAAGAGGAATTCCCTTCTAATATATATGTAAATTTGCTTTATCCTTTAATTGCAGCTACTCGATTTTAGCTTTACTGCCTGCTTGATCACCTCTGCCACTCAACTAAAAATATAGCTCCTATCACAAATAAAACAACAACAAAAAAAACTCTCACATGTTCCTTTACCATACAAATTAGATCGGTCTGGAGCATAGATTTACTGAGCTTACTGAGAAAACGTGAATTTTATACAAAGTATAGAGATAATAATGTGTAAGATAATGATATTACGTTTAAACAACTATAATTAATACCATCTTACATGAATGTATTGGCCAGAAGATGGCATATAGCCATTATATTCCAATTCTGTGCACAATAATTATAATATGCTGGCATTTGGGTAACTTGTATCAGATCCAAGGAAAATAACCAAAGTCACCTCTAGAAGGTATCCCCCAAATGGGAGATGGCATGTAAAGAGTTTTATATATTTTTTTTTTAATGTTAATAGTTTTGCAAAATAAGATCTCTGAAGACAGTTAAAAGACTTTGTTTTTTCAAGCAGAAGTAAAAATAAGTAAAACCTTAGTTACCTCAAAGTTAGCATGGTGACCTGCTTTGTTGAGTAGATCCTGTGGAGGTTGCAAAAGGAATAGACTTGAGCTTGCATAAGAAGCTATTGGATTACATAGCTGACTAAACATTAGATGAGGTTCCATAGTGGGTATATAGAAAGAGTTATTCCCTACAAGTGTTGAGGAATGGTTTAGGGACAATATTCTGTGAAACAAAGATAGACTAGATGACTTCTCAGGTTTCTTTTGCCCTGGAATTGAAATTTCAAAATATAAAATTTTAAAGGAATATGGTTTTGTTCATTTCTCATTTCAAGTAACTAGAAATAGGCCAAAAAGATTGTTAAATGGAGAGCTTTAGCGAGCTGCTTTAAGAGAATGTTATAATTTTTTTCTTGGATATAATTGTCCCAAAGTGCTTGATGCTATTTCTTCACTTTTGCATTTATTTCCTAACCAGATTAAGGATGCACTTTAGCATTTATTCTATTTAGATATTAGCACAAGTTTTTAATTGATAGAGGTTACATTGATGATTTTTTTTTAATTTCTGGTTTAAATTCTTCTTTCCTCCTCAGTCTCAGCAACTTAAATGCTTTTCTTTTTATTTCTCTTTATTCCTAATCTCTAAAACTCTATATGGCCCTATTTCTCTTCTGTGCCTACACCTTTCCTTTCTCCCTTCTTCCCTCTGTTTACTATAAGTAGATCAGTAGTTGTGGGGTGGGTTGGGGGGTGGTGGAACGATTAGAGGGAATAACAGTGTCTTTTCTATGTGGATACTTAACACTGGCACTTGAGACTAGTGATAAAGTTTATGACATTATTCTTCTGGGAGCATTGATCAAGATGCTAAGGAAAAAAATTTGAATCAAGAGAATGAATAACTTTCAGCACTGAAAGTTAAAGGTGTAGGGTGTAGTTTTCAATACTGAATATTTGGTTAAGAATCCTATAGTTTTTAAGTTGAGAGGGACCTTAAAGATCAGTCGCTCTGTCCAACCTCTCACAAACTTCAAAAAAATTCTTCAAAGGTTAATTTATTTGCCAGTGTTTAAAAATTTCCTGTAATAATGTGTCATTATAGTTAAGATGTTACTTTTCCAGCACAGACTAATCCATATTTCTAATTTCTTATTATGAATAAGAGGACTGCTGATAGTGTTAGTTTAGAAGAACATATCCTAGAGGAGTATAGACTTAAAGACAGAAGAGAACTTAACAGATATCTAGTTCAACCTTCTCCTTTTTTTATAGATGAGGACAATGACGTCCAAAGAGGTTCTGTGTCCTGTGATCACATAAAGGGAGCAAATGTCAGAGTCAGCATTTGAACCCAGGTCATTTGCATCTCAGTCCAGTGTTATATCTACTCCACCATGATGATGCTCTAGAGTGTCTATCTTCTAGGAACCCTTGAGTTAAAAACTCCTTTTTACAAGGCTTTAAGACTTATAAACTGCTTTCCTGTCAACCCTATGCAAGTAGTGCCCCTATTTTCTAGTTCAGTGATTTCACTAGTCGCAAAACTAGTAAACGATAGAACACAGATTCAGACCAAATTCTCTTGATCCCAGCCTCAGAGCTGCACCCCACCGTGTTCTCCACTGGTCTTGCTTGATTGAAGATGCTTACTTTATAGGTAATGTGGAGAGTGACATAGCTCACAGATGAATGTAGACTTTGAACAGGGGTAACAAGAACAGAAACCAGCAAGAAAATTTCTTCATTCCGGCTGCCTATAAGATCTGTGCCAGATGTGTGTTGAATATAACTTTTTATTTATATTTTGAGTAGATAGTTGGGATGATGCTCTGAATTACATCAACTGTGTTGGTTTTGGTAGGAGAACATCCTGCACTCTACAGCAATGAAGAAAACATTTTGCTCCAGAAAATTAATAAGCAGATGTTTTCCTTTAAACGGGAGAAAGGAAGATTTCTTCCAATGTCTAGATTTTTTAAAAGGTGAAAATCAGAAAAAAGGCTGCCATTCTCTCTAGTAGCATTGAAAACAAATGACCTCACAAGACAAATCATTGTCAATCAAAGACATAATTCTTTATGATATTTTTATTTTGTTTTCCTCATTCATTTCCCCTCACTTTGCATCAATTCCTAGGTCAAAAACAACTGTAATTTTGAAGGATTTGGGGAAATTTGTTCTACGTTTAATTTACTTGTTTATGTAGCTTGAAAGTATTACTAAGTTTATAAGTTTTTAAATTTAAAGAGAAAACAGATGTTGGTGTCAGTCATTAAGCATTTGTGAAGAGTTTGCTTGGATGTTAGACACTTTGAGCACTTAATGCTAGGGAGAAAAAGAAAAAAGAGAAGACAATCTGTGAGTCTCCTTCAGTGGGGATATTTAGCCAAGCAATTTTATCGGTCTCATGGCTATCCTACTTTAATGCCAATTGTGGTCAAGTATACCATTAGTCAGCAACACTGAGTTTTAAAATTGCATTTGTGGATTCTAATCCTTGGAGTCCCAAATAGCTAATGTTTTGGTTGCTTTTGAAAATTACACTCAAATAACCTTCATGGACATTATTTGGTTGGAATTATATTGTGCATGATTTTAGACTCAAATGTAGAACTTAGATATTTTTAGTATTCTCCATTATGTCTTTAAGAGTTATTCATTTTCCTGCTATGGTCTCCAAATTCCTATTGTCTTTCTTAAATAAGTATCATAAAATGTAGCACTTGTTAGAAAGCTCCTTGAGGATAACAGGGCCTAGTGGCAGTATTAGGCACATGGTTAGTGATGGTTAAATACTTAATTTAAAATTTTTATCTTGTTGATAAAGCCTACCTTATTTCAAATTTCTTGAAAGGTTCATGGGTTTGTGTGTGTTTGTCCTTCGTTGCCAAAGAAGACCATGCCATCAGAGAAATAATGACATGACTTGCACTTGACTTTGTTTTAAGTAAGGGAGGGCTGTGCAAGGTCACCAGCCTCACTTCTCCTCCAGAGGCATCTGAATCCAGTGACTAGATATTCATCAGGGTGACTGGAGATGACTCAGGATGAGGCAGTTGGGGTTAAGTGACTTGCCCAAGGTTGCACAGCTAGTGTGTCAAGTGTCTGAGGTGAGATTTGAACTCAGGTACTCCTGACTCCTGCACTGGTGCTCTATCTACTGCACCACTTAGCTGCCCCATGGGTTTGAATAGGTCTTTGTAGGAAGATGAAGAAGAACCAAATAAATATCTCTAATAAATATTTACATGTACATTCAATCAAATGAATCTGCAACCTATTGATTAGATAGTTCCTTCCAACAATGCAGATACCAGCCCATTCACAGCTGCCCATCTCTTATCCTTACTTTACCACAAGTTTGTTACAGGATATCCACCCAACAAGCAAGAGACTTTCTGAGCTTTCTCTTGACATGCACAGGTACCATTTGAGATCTGTCTGTCATTTATCCTCCCTTGACAAATGACTAGCTTGGTTTTTTTTTCTTATAATCATACAATTAATTTTGAGGGTTTGTTTTTGTTTTTGTTTTTTGGAGTTTCTCATTGATTATATGTTTATTCTTGTTAACACCACTCAAGCACCTCATTGTTGCCCTTTGTGTGATAACTCATTTTTAATTCTTTGGAGGTATTTCAGATATCTATATCCAAGAACCTCTTCAGTGTTCCAGGTCTTAATAGAATCACCAATGTTGCCTGCAAATTAGCATCTGGAGAACCTCACCATCCCCAGGGAATCCTTGTTTAATGGATCTTCTCCAACATAGTGGTGACTTTGGCACGCAGATATCTTTCAGTTTTGTGTCTCACTTGTGCTGATGAATAGAAGGTTGTGGAACAGGATTATATATGTCTTATATGTTTTGAGGAATCCTTAATGATTTTGCTGTATCGATGGGAAACTTTATTATGAAGGAGCCCATAACGCAGTGTTTTGCTCTATTGAACATATCTATCTGTCTGTCTGTCTATCTATCTATCTATCTATCTATCTATCTATCTATCTATCTATCTATCCATCTATCCATCTATCCATCTATCCATCTATCCATCTACTTAGTCATATGTGTCTGTGGTTCAAAACTTTTTGTAACTTAAATTCAAAACATTCTTGAAGAATGCTGGACCATAACCTTAAAACTTTTTAAAGCGAGAGCTCTTTTTGGTTCCCTGAGTTTTATTGATTGTTAGAAGTGGGGCTAAGGAAGTTGTTTTTTAGTCACGTTTGACTGTTACCCTATTTAGGGTTTTCTTGTAAAGATACTGGAGTGGTTTGCCATTTCCTTCTCTAGTTCACAAATATCAGTTATTATTACTAGGCAGAGAAAATGATACTAGATTTAGATAAAATTGAGTCCTTGACCTCACAGAGCTTCCTACTTCTAGGAAATATAACAATTGTAACTATAGTGAAATAACTATACTATGTATATGTACATATATGTGTATATATGTGTGATTGAACATAAATAATGGTAATATTTAATGAGGGTACTAAGTACAAAATCAGAGGCTTTTTGTGGAGGAAGGAGTCATAATACAGGCAGTGTCATTTGTATTGGGCTAGGATGAATAGACTTAGAATAGGATAAGAGGAAAAGGAGAAAAGGCATTCATGAATGGGGAGCAACTTGAGTAAAAGCACTGAGGATTCTGGGAAAAACCCCCTAGTGATAGAGTATTTGATTTGGCTGAAGTATTATGTGAAGAGGAAATAATATGAGATCAAGCTTTGGTGAGTTGACTTGAGATGATGAAGGATCTTAAATGCCAAACAAAAGTTGTTTTTTTAAAATTACTCATTAGGCAAGCAGAGAAATAGCTTAACTGATTCAGTTACATTTAGTAATAAACATTTGCCAAATACTTTGTTCAAGTATCTTTGAAGAATCAAAGATAAAAATCTTAACTTTTAAAATTTTCTACTAGATGAATGCAAAATATTCATGAAACAGTAAACACAAAATGTATACCCAAGTAATTTCAGGAGAAAAAGAGCACTGACATCCGATGGAATCAGAAAAGGACTCAATAAGAGATGATGGTTTCTTCCTTGGAAGGAAGTTTACAGGGCAGAATAAGAAAACACCGCATTTTGTGCATTGGTTTGGAGGACCAAGGTGCAGTGACAAGAGACAAGAGATGGAATGTTGTGTACCAGGAGTAGTTAGCAAGCCAGTTAAACTAGAACATAGAACTTGTGAAGAGGAACAATATGAAATGACTGGAAAGATAAGAGTCATATTGTAAAGTATTTTCAATGCTAGACTTCTGTATTTTATCCTAGAGACAGAAGAAACCATGGGAGATTTTGGGGGAGGGACATAGGACATGGTCATACTTGTTTTTTAGGAACATTATTTTAACATCTATATGAAGGATAGATTGGGGAGAAGAGAAACAGGAGGCTATTGAAGTAGGAATAGAAATGTATGTGAAATATATTGTAGTAGCAGAAGCAACTAGATTTTTTTCAAAGGATTGGATGTAAAGATTAAGAAAAGGAGGAGGAGAGAAAAGAATCAAGAAGAAAGCTTTAGTGTTGCAAATTTGGGCGATTATGATGGTACCCGCTGCCAAAATGGGAGAAATTAGAAAACCCATGGGTTTGTGAAAAGCAGTGAGCTTTGGACAAGGTTGAGTTTGAGATGCTAATAAGGTATCTAGGTGAGTAATGTCTAGCAAGCAATTCATAATATGGAACTGGTGTTCGAAAGAGGGATAATGAATAGATATTTGAATGCCATTTATTTAGAAATAATTGATCATTGAGGGAAAAATAGAGGAGGATAAGGCCTAGGACACACTTTGTAGCCTGGAGAAGGATAATGAGAGAGGTATGAGTGTAGTAGACCTTGTGAAAATGAAAGTGATCTGGGTGTTTTAGTAAACTGTTAAGCCTAATCTGCGATATTTAGTACAACCCCCAAGAAAGCTGATGTATGGTCTTAGGCTGTATTGAGAGGCACAGCACTCAGGAGTTTTTCACATTACTCCTCTGTATGCATCTAACTGGCCTTTTAGCTAGTCTTTGAATTGGACACTGTACCCACCATATCTGTCGCTCCCTGCTGGAATACATTTCTTCCTTACTTTTCATTTTTAGAATACTTAGCATCTTTAAGAGTGCTCAAGTCCTACCACCTCCCAGAAGCTTTTACTGATCATTCTGGTTACTACTACTCTATCCTTTACTCAGATCATCTTGTGTCTTGTGTTCCTTTGTCATCCCCAAATGCAGTAAACTCAAATACCTCTGTTCCACTTGGTGATCATGTGAGTTTACCATACAGAAGAAGAGACTGAATTGAAAAGCTTGGTTTTCACTGAGATAATAATTATCTCAGTGATAATAATGAGGATTTTTCCAAGCCTAGACTTAATGCAACAAGGCAATAATATAGGTATTTTTAAACTGGGATTAAAAAAAATCATCTATATTTCAGTAAAATTTGTTTCCTTTGTCATCCTATGTATTTTATTTTTTGCATTTAAAAACATCAAGACTTAAACAGATTACCAAAGAAGTCTGCGACACAAAAAAGGTTGTCATGTGGTAGCAGCTGAATGAATCTCCGTGTTGTATAGTAAATTAAACACTCCTAATAAAAACGTCTTACATGGAGCTATCTTTACAAGTGCAAACCCATAAAAATTAACTATGGGTAGAAGCTCTGTAATCCCGAGTAGACAAATTAAAGTAATCCTTCCCTCCTTCAAATAGCTTCAAATTCCTTAAATCTCTCCTCCCTCTCTATTAACTAATCAATTTGTATCTTTTCCTGTTACTGACACATGGAATGTAAAAGGCATAAAATTTAGTGAATCCTCTACTTGTTAAATATGTCAGTCATGTTACTTTATATAGTGAACTTCCAGTATGGAAGAGTCTGTCAGAGTGTCTATCAATGTATATCTTCCCCCCTTCTTTCTATGTACTGGTGCATAGATGAATATGTTGATGATTGGTTTAAGTTAAAGCACAACTTGATCAATATTTATTTAATCATAGTGATATCTTGGGAATACATTGATTCTTCAGACATTGCAATACAAAGTCATATTTCCTGGTTAATAATATAACTGACATTTACTTTTCATGAAAATGTTATAAATATTGTAGAGGAGTGTCATTACAGGTTTATTTTTAGTTGAGGGAACCTGGGATGTTAGTATATTTTGATAGAAAGCATGTAAATCACTTTAGAAAATGGTATTAAAAAATTTATCTGTATCTTGGCCAGTAGGCTTAATGAAGATAGTCATCTTATGTAAGACACCAAATTTATTTTGGTGAAATTTTAATATGTATCAGAATAATAAACATTCTTTATATTTGATAATATCCTTTTGGTGAGAGGAGGCTGAGCAGCATTTTAAGGATATTTCCCATACCTAGAATTCAAAATATACTCTATATCTAAATAAAACAAAACAGGGGAAAATTAATTTTCAGAAATATAGAATGATGCTGTTGCATTCTGTGCTTGAGAAATTATAATATGTCATTAATAGGTAAAGGAAGAAATTGGCCAAGCTTATTTTTGTAATTGGATGTCAAAGCCTAGCTTTGTTAACTGAGATGTCATGTTTGGCCTATGAGAAAAAAAGGGCTAGTGAACCTGAGTCAGACTTGCTCACCCTCTAGTGGCTGCTTTCTTTTAGCATTGCAACTTGAAGATACCAATTTTTTAAAATTGAGATTAGGTAGATCTTGGGGGTCAAGGACAATATGAATCCTTATTTTTTAACTATTTAGATTTTAGTGCAGGAGCCTGGCCTTTTTTAAACAAATGTCTGCAGAAGTGATAATATTATAGGCCTGAAAACCTTGGGCTTAATTGAGGATAACTTCCCAATGAAAAATATGTGAATTTAGCTTTATGTACATTCAGCCATTTACATACTCTGTTATAGCAATAGAAAAAGCACTAGATTTAGTCAGAGGACCTGGGCTAGAGAGCTGGCTCTGCTACTTTTCCTGCCTCTGTGACCTTGGACAAATTACCCTTTGTGGACCCTAGTTTCTTCATCTGTAAAATGAGGGAGTTTTGACAAGATAACCTAAGTTCCCTTCTAGCTCCAACATAACATTCCATTTCTCAAGGAAAGGAGACAAAATAGTTGAAAAATCAAGGGATAAGATTTTGTTTCCCCTTTCTCCTTTTGCACCAATAAATATTTATTGAAATCTCACTTGTAAGAAATATCCCTAATCTGGGCATTAAAAAGAAAACACCTTTTGGCTCCTTATGAATGAGGAGGATGGTTGGTATTGCTTTGAATGAGATGAAGTTTTTTTCTTATTCGTTGCCATATGGTAAATTGTTGATTCCTGCCAGAAATAGAAATGGTTACACTTTATGGACGCATATTGCAAAAAAAACCAAAAAAAAAAAAAAAACTTTTTGTACACCACCTTGAAAGACACCTCCATTAGTTGAGAGCTAATCCTCATACCCTTTGTCCTGACTTCATTCACCACCTAGTTAGGGTTTTTTATTTCCTTTTAGTAACTGATTTCCAAGGATTTTCAGATCTCCAGTTCCTTTCTGTCCTCTCTTCCTCTTTTACCTTTTTGCTAGAAGAAACTTTTCTAAGCCAGAAACAGACTCTTTTCCAGTGTGTTATAACAGAATTCTGCAGCTTGAGGAATAGATTTGTGGTATAGTCAGACTCGTATGAACTAGATTTAAAGAGTGTTGGTAGCTTGTAGCCGATATTTCAATGGACAGGCCTACCCTGTTTGGCATTTGTGAAGTGTGTCAGGCATCAACAGGCCAAAAATGGAACTGAAATTGTTTTTATTAGCACACTGCAGTTGGCATACAGGTGGTTGCTACTGTTAGTGGAACTAAACAAAATAAGTGAAATAGGTGAATTGTTCCTTCCCTACAGCACCTGCCCAGCCCTTTTTTCAGCACTTTCTGGCCCCAGTTCAGATTCTAAAATGACCAGATCCTACTATTCCCAACTCCATATCAAAATTCCCATTTCTGTAAAGTCTCCCCTTTAGGCATTCTGATCACAGTCAGTTTACAGTTTTCAAAGGGATTGTCTTAACCCAAGATAATAGCAGGCCAGTTGTTTAAAACTGGAATACATTTTCCCAGAAAAATGATTTTTATGAATGATACGTGTGAAAAGTCTTAACTCCCCTGGCCCCCTGCCCCCCTGCCCCCACCTCATGCGCCTTGGGCTTTTGCTGGCTTTTTGTTGTTTAAAAAGACCTTGATAATTACAAGTGAATCATTGAAATATATTGGAGTAGATTATGTTGAAGGGAGGGTGGAGAGGTTTTCCTCAATTTTAGATACTTTATTAGGTCACTTAGGTACTTTTTATCTTTTCCACCTCCAGCACCTCACAGAACAGTGATACTATGGTGTGGGACTCCTGTCTTTCTTTGGACCTATTTTCTGAAAAGAGGAGCTGCATACCTGGTTTTTGGAATGATGAAAGATGGCTGGAAACTTACTCTGCCTCTTCACGTGGATGTTTAGAGGATGTTTTTGGAACTTACCTCCTAGAGCTTATTCCCTCAAGGAGGGAGCTGCTGCTTGAAACAAATCACTTAAGCGTTATAACATAGCCTTAGTTTTTGCTCATTCACATATGGCCTTGAGGCCGCAAGTTCCCCACCCCTGTATCGAATCTTTAACCAGTTCTTATTTCATTGCACATTATGTATTGCATTTCCTCTTGTTGAGTGGTAGTAAACAAACAGGTCACATCTTTAATAAAACAAATCTCATGTACTTGACTACCATTAAGGTCTACATTTTTATCTTCCCAAACTAGACGAAATAATCCTAGAGTTCTAAGTATGTGTTGTTATTCATTAGGAGATAACACAGTGATGTGTAAATGGCAGGTGTACATGCAGTGTCCCTCATTTTTAACATAAATGTTATAACATAAAATGCAAAATCTTTGCCGGAATTTAGGGAACACAGAAAGCTGTTATTCTGTACTGAATTCCACCTACAAACTTAATTTTGAAAGATCACTGAGGTTAACTTTGTGACTTCTCATGGGTAACCTTATTTTTGAAAAGGGGAAAAAAGACTTCTAAAAATGGGTCATTTACTTACAATGTTTCATCCCCTAAGATCCTCATCCCTAATGGATTTATTCAACAAAAATGTAAATAAGCGGAGGCCAATGATGTGTAAAACTGATGTGAACACGGATGGAACATTTAATGGGAAAAACCGCAGTTCTAGAGTGATTGCTTATGGGGGAGATTACTCCTATTCCATTCTTGGTTTTCAAAGCAGAGTTGTTGGACTTTTTTTTTTTAAACTTACACCCCTTCCCTTCTAGAGAAGCATCAGAGCATGTTGGGATAATAAGTTAAGAATAGTAGCCTTAGGGGAGGGAAACTGGTTCCTGGATTTAGGAGATATATTAGAAAAGCTCAAGTGAAAGAAATTCCAGCTGTGGGTTGGGGGCAGGGTCACATGCACAATTTTTTTTTATTGGACATAGGGACACACAGTATTGGTCAGCTTTGCATTTTTAAAAAATTCTAATCAAATTTAGAAATGATAACCCAGAAACCTAAAAGAGAGGGGGCATTGTTAGCGTGGAGGAGAAGATGATGCAGAGGAGGTAGGTAGTCATGTAGCCTGTTTGACATTCAGTTAGTCACACTGCCTTTCCATTCCAGAGCTGCTTCAACTAGTATTTGAAGCTAGTTATTAGTGTGCCCAGTGAGCCATGAGTTCTGAGGTAACTCAGAGTTTTTTAAAATAGGTCTGTTTAGCTCTACTAAACCACTTTCTTCTTGTTCTTTTTTATGATTTTGGTCTGAAGGTATTTTTGCAGAACCTACAGCCTCATTTTGTAAATAGCAAGCTTGAAGGTAAACAGTGCACTGAAAATCAATGCAAGTTTCAGAATTTTCATTTCTTAAATACCAGTGTTGGGGGGGAGGCAACACCTCCAGATGCTTGAAAAAAAATTTTTTTTAAACCCCAAAGATGGGTGTTTACTTAATTTGTAACTAATAGAATACAGAAGTGGGAAAAAAAAAAGATTTCTAGGAGCTAATTTCTACTATAAAGTTATATTCTTCCTGCTTAGTTTTTCCATTGTGATCATTTTTTAAAAATAATTTTAAATTTATTGGCAAAGTAGATGATGTTTGGAGTTGGGTTGTCCAGAAAGAATTCATGTGACAGGTTTTCCCTAGTCAAGAGGGTTTTATTTATGCAAAAGTGGGAGGCTAATCCTTAGGAGTCGTAACATTTTGAGAAAAGACAAGAACGGCTTGCTTTTTTATACTTAGATTTTGGGCACTCAGCTAGGGGTGGGGGTATTCTCCTAAGTGGACAGTTAACCACAGGGAAGGATGTCAGGAAAGGGTAATAAGCAAGTGTGTAAGGGAAGACAGGAAAGGTGAAGCAGGTCTGTTGGGTACTTTACAAAACTGTTCAGGTATGTGGTCACAAAACAGGGACTTTAACTTGCAACATTCATGAATATGGGCACAAACCATAGTACACAGAAAATAACAAGGTTTTCTTGTCAACTGAGCCACCTGTTATTGGGCAGATTTAGATTTAGGCAAGGTTCTTATGGTTGTGGCTAGGGAGAAGTCACCCTCATCATTTATCATGATGCTTTTTAAAAAATTTAATTTGTTTTATTCTGAATTTAAACACCAGAGCATTTCCATATACAAATAAGTACATAAATGAGGATGTTATAGCAAATAATGAATTTCTTTTCTATACAACTTGTATTTTTTAGAAGTATAAATTGAATGATTACTTTCAAAGTTAGCTTGCTTCTGTGTATTTCATTCTGAACATTTTTCTCTCTTCTGTGCGTTTAAAAAAATGTTTCACTGGCTCTTTTTTGTGCCCCTTTTCTGGATTGTTGTATGCAAGGAGGATTTTGTTATCCTTCCTTAAAAGGGTGAGTTTCTCAGGATCCATGGCCATGAGAATGTTTAGTTTCCAGGTGTTCTACAGTAACTCCCAGAATAGTCTCAAGGATTCTAGATAGTAGTTCTTAGAATCATAGGGACAGACAGTCCTACTGAGGCTGTGCCATGAGATAAGGGGTGACATAGTTGGTATTTACTACACTTGTGTAGAATGATGATGTTGCTAAAGTTAACTTGTAAGCTTAATGTTGGCAAGATGCCTTCTTTGTTGACCTATAAAAAGCAAGTGGGCATTGGTCATTGAGGGGGAAAAACATGGGGACTCTTGTGAGTTCCTCAAATGACCCCCGTTGAGGCTTGCAGGGATGTAGGGGAGTGCACAGGTGTGCTTGTCTTGATTGACCCCATGGAGATGTAGGGGTATACCTCTGCAACAAGGGTGATTAGTGTTAGAGGCACACTTGACACTAATAAGGTATCAAGGAAAATTTATTACAGCAGAGTTCAGAGGAATTGAACACTTTGGCCAAAGCAGACCCCTACCCTCTTTTCAGGAGGAGAGAGCACTGAATACAGAAGTGAGATGAGCTATATACTGTTGGTTCAAGACAGATCCTCTTATCAGGAAATGGATTGGTCCATTCTCCATTAGGTCACCATCTTCTCTACATGTGCATTACGTAACCCCCCTTTAGTGTGATTTCCCCTCCCAAACATGCTTTAACATAGGACCCATGATCAAAAAATGGAAGGACAATTTTATGCAGGGTTTGTCTGCTTATATGCATGAGGTTCATTAAGCGGCCTCAGTGAAGAAAAGCCTTCTCCAGGTAACTCTAGGTCATTTTTCTTGACTAGTTCCAGCTAGTTGTAGATTTGGTTCCTTTATCAAAAACTTTGTAATTTTCTGAAGGCCACTGTCTATCTTTTCATTGGATGAGGCCACCTGCAGTCTGCTGGCCTTCTTATTATCTAACTTATTCTCTATGACTTCATCAATTAACAATAACTTACTGTGGAAACTTAACTTTTGCTGTCTTTCACATTAGGGAATGCTGTAGGAGCTGATTCTCCCAGGAATCACTTGAGAAGACTAGACTAGGATAAAGCTGATTATTAACCTCTCCAAAGGTAGATCTGCCTGTCTGATCAGATCAAAAGTGAACCTGTTAGAGGCTGGAGACCGAAACCTCCAGTGCCTGCTATGTGTTATCTGTGAAAAAGCTGCTCATCTATGTTGGGTGTCAGCCTATCATCCAACGCCCCCCTATGGCTCCACGAAGCTCTGGCATGCTCAACAGCATCCATATCCTGGTAAATAGTCGAGGCAGAAAGGCCAAAATCAGGTTGAGGGTAATTGGTAGGCCTCAAACCTGTCAGTGGGAAGCCCCCCAAACATGTAAAGATTTTTTTCTGGTAGAATGGGTGGATGAGAACAATTTGTTGCAATGACCTTGAAGGTGACTGAAGCAGCCCTTATAGTTTGGTCTTGAAAGTTTGTGTAATGGGAGTTAAAAATCTTATCTGCTCATAAATAAGCCTCAGGTGGGGCTATGGAGGGAGGCTTGATTGGGGGAGGCTTGTTTTGTATGGGGGCCCCCACCTTTTGCTGATTGCTAATGAGGCACTAGGTCACAAGGGGTCATGCCCTCCAGCTCTGAAAGGAGTATATATACTCTGAGGTAAGGTTTTGCTTTGGGTCTTATTTTTGGAAGAGGGTTCCTGTGCCAGATGAGACTCTGGGCAGCTGATTTAAGAAGTCCCAAGGCTTTGAAAACTCAGATGTTGATGCTTCTCTCTCTAGTAATGATGTATGTATTGCCTATGGTCAGACAGTTGGAAGCCCCATCTGTTGGTCTTGTTTGTATTTCCTGTCTTGGTATATGTGTTTAATTAAAGTGATTGTCGACCACTCAAAAGTTGCTTTCCTTTTAGAAAAGTAGATCTAAGAACCTGTGCAGCAGGCCCTCCTGTGTGTGCTGGGGTGCTTAGTGATACAGCTTGGAAGACTCCAAGATCATCCACTGCGTTCTGCGACATCCCCAGTCTTCCTGACTTGCCACTGGACTTCAGTGACTCAGGAAGAGAGAGTGAGGCTGAGGACTTTGTGCAACTCTGCTTCATTTAAATCCAAGTCAAGACATCACCTGTGATGTCATTGGTCCTCTGAAAATGAAGGATGAACATAGGCCCTCTGGAATTATATTGTGCTCATTGCTATAATAATTCTTGAATCTTTCAAAATTATTTTTCTTTACAATGTTTGTTATTGTATAAATTATTCTCCTAGTTCTTTTTACTTCATTGTACATCTCTTCATACAAGTTTTTCGAGGATTCTCTGAGAACATTCTTTCATCACTTCTTACAGCACAGTATTCCATTATGTTCACATGCCAAAATATGTAAAGGGATTTTTGTAAACCTTCAGAAGCACTATGTAAATGTCATCTATTGCTGCTATTATTATTACATCCCATAATTTATTCAACCATTGCTCAAGTGATAAGCATCCTCTTAGTTTCTCATTCTTTGCTTTTCTATTTTACCTCCTTTTTAATCTCCCCTCTGAGGTTAAAATTTAACCAAATCCAACCCTCTAAAGTTAAAATTTATTTTTATTACTACTTATTCTATCCCTGACACTATTCTTCCTCCCTACTCAGTCCCCCTCTCTATTCCCAACTCTTTCTCTATTGAGTTTGATATATTTCAACTCTAAAACTTTTTGTGTGTATTTCAGGCCCTTTCTGGTAGGTTCAATTAAGAGTGAAATTCATTTGTTGCTTTCTTCCTCACTCCCTTCCTCCTTGTTTTTATATATGTTTCTTGTTAACATACATTTTGAGAAATACCAAGCCCCTATCCCATTTTTCCTCCTGTCTACTCTAGTGTTGTGGTTTGGGGTTTTTTTCCCTCTCCTTTCTTTCCCCTATTAAAAGCATCAAAATAGAACCAATCACCCCCTCCAGTAATTTTTAGTTACTTCAGTGTCTTTTGAAGACATTTAAGATTTCAAGGGATAGTTTTTCTTTTTCCCCTTCTCTTCTTTTTAGAATATTCACTTCATCATCATGTAACCCCTTCTGTAATTACTTTAAAAATTTACCTCTTTAGGTTTCTCTCTCTTGACTGTTGTGTTTGCATGCATTCCAAGTTTCTACTTAGCCCAGCCCTTTTCATTAAGAATGTTTGAAAGTCCTCTATTTTTTCCTCTGCAGAATTATATTCTTCGTTGCTGAGTAAGTTATTTTTTATTGTAAACCTATGCCATTTGCCTTTCCTTGCATGTGTAGTAAAACTGCGAGGCTTTGTTTAATCCTGAACGTAATTCCTCAGTATTTGAACTCATCCCTTTTTTTTTTATTGCTTACATGATTTTTTTTAAAAACCTAGAAATCTCTGGATTTTTGTCTGTTATCTTCTTGGGACTTTTAGAGTTTCTGTAAGAAGGTGATGGGCATAAGCTTTGTATTTTCACTTTGTCCTTTAGTTCTAATAAATTTGGAGAATTTTGACTCAAAATTTTTAAAATTTAATTTATAAAAATTAATGAGGAAAAAAATTCATTTGCTTTACCTCATGCCTTCCCCTCATCCCAATTTGGGGTGAGGGAGAGAAGAAAAACAACTCTTTTCACAAATATGCATACGTAAGTAATTCAAATTGTATATTGGTTCCATCCAAAAATGTATGTCTCATTCTGTACTTAGAGCTCATCATCTTTATGTTAGGTAGTATGCTTTGTTATGTGTCCTCTGGAATTATGATTGATCCTTTCATTTAATCAGTATTCTTAAATCTGTCAATTTTGTGTATATCATGTTCTTCATAGATGTTTTCCCAGTTTTATCAGAAACTGTCCAATTTTGTCATTTCTTATGGCACAGTAATATTCTATTACATTTACAATTTGCTTAGCCATCTAGTAATAGGAAGACCCTCCTTCCCCCTTACTGACTTAGTTTCTAATTTCTGGCTTCTACAAAAAGAGCTACTGAACTTTTGTTCCCTCTTTCTTTGATTTCCTTTGGGTTTTTATAGTCAGAGGATTTGCAGAATTTAGTAACTTTTGGGATAATTCCAAATTTCTTCCTAGAATAGCTACCAGGGGTGGGGAACCTGGGGCTTCAAAGCCACATGTGGCCCTCTAGGTACTCAAGTGTGGCCCTTTGACTGAATCCAAACTTCAAAGAACAAATCTCCATAATAAAAGGATTTATTCTATAAAACTTGGACTCAGAAGGCACACCCAAGGACCTAGAAAGCCATAGGTGGCCCCGAGACTGCAGATTCCCCACCTCTGCAGTCTAGATCTAGTCATAGTTCCTATCAACAGTGCATTAACTTGCTTATTTTCCCACAATCCCTTCAGAATCTTTTATTTTCCTTTTTTGTCAGCTTTGCAAATCATTTGTGATTTCTTAAATGATCTCTCCTTGACTTGTTTCTATAGAATATTAATGATAATGTGGAATGTTAATAATATATCCCAATATATTAATATATGTTATTGGACCATGGAGTTATTGAATTCTATTTGATCTGTTCTAATTTTTAGTAGGTCTTTTATTTAGAACTTTTTTTTTTTTGCTTTACAACTTTCCATTCTAAGCTATTTATTCATTTTCAAGTCTCTCCTTCAAACCATACTTAATTTTAAAAATCCCTTGCTTCATTTTGTTCTGTGTTTCATGTAGTGCTTGTGAAAAATTCATTTTTTTCTTTAGAGTTTCTCCTTGCCATTATGGTACAGTTAACTTTTTTTGCATCACTAATAATTTTTATCAGTGTGTTCTTTTTAATCATAACCTCAGCCTTTGTTACTGAATTAGATCTTTTTGCCAGGACCAGACTCTGCCTCCTGCTCTGTTTTTGGGTCAGATATTCAGCCCTCTCTAGTCTAGAACTCTGTCACTTGGATTTCTTTGCTGACCTATACCACATGAAATACAGCTATGCTAATGGTGCTATTGGATTTTAGTCATTCCCTGGATGTTTGGAGCACTCTGTGTCTACAGAGCTATGACATCTTAGTACTGAATAGGCCCCTCAGAGTACCTGGGCCTGGAGTGTCCTGGCTTGTGGGCTCCCAGTCTTTTCTAATGTGGGTTTCCAACCACTGTGAAACTTTCTCTGGGAAACCACTAAATGCCTTCAGATACAGGATCTTTCGAGTTCTTAATGTATTTGGCTCATCTCTGGTCACCAAGACATTCTTCATAATGTTTTCTGCACTAGCTTTTATGGAAAGTATCCTATTGGCTGTGGGCTTCTGATTGACCTTTTTTGTGTAGTTCTGTTCTAGGTAAAGTCACTTACAGTTTCTCATTGTATATTTTGGTTGTCATTTGGTCTAATGCTATTTTTAGATTTTTACTGGAGCAGATGTGTGGAAGTTGGGCTGTTTGCCTCTGTCTAGGCAGCCATCTTAGTTGGAAGTCCTCTATCATGCTGCTTTTGATGCTGCCTTTGGTATATTTTGAAACACTTCTAGCTCATCCATCATTTCTTCACTCGTGTTTCGTGAAGCCACTCTTAGAAACTATTTTCATCTCATTTTCTCAATTTCTTATTTTCTTTATCTTTTGTTTCTTAATACTTAGGCATATATCATTGCCTGTGTGGAAAGAAATCTTCATTCAGTTATCTTCAATTTCAGCAAATTTCAAGAAACATTAAATATTTATTTATAGCCTCTAAAGGCCACTTACAATGCTGATGCATCCGGTCATGATTGGACTATGGTCCCAAGTCTTCCCAAATGGAGAATGTATGTAAACAGTGACAGTTTAAAAAGAAAAATAAAAAATAAGTTATTGTGAAATAGTAACAATTAATTTCTACCTCTTCTAGGCTGAATGAAGGAATTGAATTCTAAATATGAGGTGTGATCATAAAGTAATAAAATGTAGAGCATGTATAATGATAAATGGATGCATTGTATCAGAATGACATTTATTAGCCGGACACACACACACACACACACACACACACGGACACACACACGGACACACACGGACACACACACGGACACACACACACACACACACACACACACACACACACACACACACACACACACACACACACACACACACACACACCCGTGGGTACAAATACCAAAGTAAGACAAGTCTGTACTCTCAAGTACCTTACATTGTAATATAATGAAGGGATCAAAGAGTTTTGATTTTGGAAGAGGAGGGTACATGCATGGTTGCTAGACATTTCGCAAGATCTATCATTGATACAGGGAATTCGGGAGAAAGCAGGCTAGATAAGCAGAAAATGATTGGAGTAAAATGTGAATTTTGGTGGGGGCCAAATGATTCATTCATCAGGACAGTGTGGCCCCAAGAGTGGGAGAGCTAAGAGCATTAAGTATGCAAGGAGGATAATGGGTGGCCACTTGGCTAACCAAGGTCCATTTCAAAGGGGTGGCCAAAGATCTAGGTGATGAAGCAGCAGACGGGGTGAAATGTTTCCTAATAGATACACATTACGGAAAAAAATTTTTTTAGCTTAGTGGCAGAGACGGACAGTAAGCCTGACTAACTGTAAAAGCAAACAGGAAAATGAGAACAAAACATATTAAGTGGTTTTTAAATGACCTTAATTCAGGCCATTGTCAATAAGCTATCAGCTGTCCTCATCTTCCTTTTCATCTCATATACTCAGGTCCAAAAGACTGATTCTTTCTAATTCCTGCCCTTGAAGTTAATAGGTATAAATATTATGGCTAATTTTATCCTTAAATCTGATGCATAAAATTCTAAGCAAACCAACAACAAAAGAAGTTCTTTCTTAAACCAGTATTCCGTCTAGTCATCCTCTATTCAAAACTGTTACGTGTAAATCAAAACAACTCTAAAGTATCACATCACATCTATCAGATTGGCTAACAGGACAAAACAGGAAAATGACAAATGTTGTAGAAGATGTGGGAAAATTGGAACACTAATGCATTCTTGGTGGAGTTGTGAACTGATCCAGCCATTCTGGAGAGCAGTTTGGAACTGTGCCCACAGGGCTGTGAAACTGCATATATCCCTTTGACCCAGCAATACCATTTCTAGGTATTGTGTCCCAAAGAGATCATAAAAATGGGAAAAGGGCTCATATATACAAAAGTATTTATAGCAGCTCTTTTTGTGGTGGCAAAGAAATGAAAATTGGGGGAATGCCCATCAATTGGGGAATGATTGAACAAGTTATAGTATATGAATGTAAGGGAATACTATTTGTTCCATAAGAAATGGAACAGGCAGCTGCTTCAAAAAAACCTGGAAAGATTTACATGAACTCATGATGAGTGAAGTGAGCAGAACCAGGAGAACATTGTACACAATAATGACAACATTGTGTGATGATGGCTAACTTTGATAGGCTTACCTCTTTTTAGCAATACAAGGGTCTAAGACAATTCCAAAAGACTTGTGATGGAAAATGCTATCTATATCCAGAAAAAGAACTATGGAGTCTGAATGTAGATAGAAGCATACTGTTTGCTCCTTTTTGGGTTTTTTCTTTCTCATGATTTAATATGAATGTTTATGTAGAACCTATGTCAGATTGTACTCTATCTTGGGGTAGGGGAGAAAATTTGAAACTCAAAATCTTACAGAAGTGAAAGTTGAAAACTAAAAAATAATTTGAAACAGCAGAGTGCTGCGTGTAGCAGATTTTTGTCAAATAAATTTACCTGCCTTGTTTCATATCTGCTTTTTTTCCTTTGCTATCTATGAGAGACATAGAGGGGTAGAGGATGACTAGAATTAAGTAGTATTAAAATAAAAATTATTGCACCAAAACAAGCATCCAGCTCAACTTGTACTTCATTTATTTTGTTTTTAAAATTCTTATCACCGTGTACCAGAATATCAGTATTTGAAAGACATATTTTTGTTAGTGGAGTATTCTTTCCGCTGACAGGGAACCCCTCCACAGTAGACAGTCTTTGAGAGTTGTTTTGGTGAAGACATTTATTCTCTTGGATGAATTTGGAGTTGAGCTTCTGTAGACTTTTCTTAATTACTCTGGTGCTGTGACGATTTTCTCTGATTTCACACCTGTGTGGTACAGCTGCAGAATGGTAAGACTATTCAACATGGGCAGTACTTGAATTCTTTCCAGTCTGTCATAGGCTCAGTCCCCCACTGGCTTAGCCTTTAAGAAGCCTAGGTCATCTTCAGCTCATATTGAGAACTTTTGTGTCTGCATGAGGATTTATGTCCTAACCATTGCAACTATTTTATGACTTAGTATATATCTTTAAGGAGTTGCCTGTAGTAATTAGAAGTTTAAGTAACTTGCCAAGGGTCATAGGTAGTTCGTATCAGAGAGGAAAATTTATCCATAATACTTCTCTTAATGTTATTAATAAATTAAAAGGTAAATCTGTGTAAAAAAAAAACCTCTTCAGATTTCTATGTGACCCTTATCCATGTCTTCCCATAACATTCATTCCTAATTTTGAATCACAGGTGTCAAAAGAATGTCAGTGAGTGCATAGGCCATTTGGTGGTTTATTTCTCCATCTTGCACCTAACTAGCCTGTGTTTTAGATCATATTTCTTTAATATCCTTTGATTCAGATTCTTCATAGTTGAGTAGTTTTTGTGGTGCAGCTATTCCATTACCACTGTGTGCCCCTCCATTGCCCTCTAAATGCTACTCACTTTTAAATCTTTGGACAATGTAGTATTCTATGATTTTCAGCTATACATCAATCAGCTACAGCAGAATATTGATGTTAAGAATAAGGAGTTTTGTTATAGAGAGCATTTTGGAATCATTAAAAGAAAGCCACATTTCTTTTAATCCACAGGTAATCCAGCCTGTTTTCTTTCTTTAGTTTTGTCCTTAAGTCAAACTTTTGTAGCGTCTGTCCAAGGTATATATACTAATGAAAGAGTTCTGTAAGTTGACCATTAGTTGTATGCCTTATTCTGGACAATTCATCCATTTGATGTTTCTTGTGTATATAGTTACAGTGATTATGAATCCCTTCCAGGAGACTTTCCAGTGTTCTAAGGATTTAATGTAACTAGCACAATATCATTCATAAACAGGAACAACTAAATATCCTCAACATTTTTAGGGAATTCTTTTTCACCTTGTAATCTGCCTCCCTGGCGCTTTTGGCAGGCATTGGTTGCCTAGTACAGAAGTGGGGAACCTACAGCCTAAAGGCCACATGTGACCCTCTATGTCCTCAAGTGCAGCCCATTGACTGAATCCAAGTTTCATGGAAGAAATCCCTTTAATAAAAGGATTTGTTCTGTAAAACTTAGACTCAATCCAAAGGCCATACCCAAGGACCTAGAAGGCCACATGTAACCTTGTGACTGTAGGTTTCCCACCCCTGGCATAGTAGTATTTATAATCCAAGGATTGCTGATCTCATGTTATCTGTTATATCTTTAAATTTATCTCTTAACAACTTTACCTTGGGTGGCTCCAGCATGGATACCTAGGTATAGTTCATTTAATATAACTGGTTTTCTTGTCTTTGTTTTCTTCAGAGGCATTTCTTCTTTTCTAAGCACATATGGGACACTAATGTTAGTCTAAGTGGTGATTGGCTTGACTCTCTGAGATATTTTTCCTAGCATGTTTTCTTCTGTTTGTTGTTTTCTGTTTAAAACTTAGCATTACCCTTAACTACTGTCTCTCTCTGCTTTGTAAATAACATGTTTGCTGAAAAAAGTACTTTTTAGACCCTTTTGTTGGTTTCATTATGGAAATTGACTTAAATTTATTTAACTATTCTATGATCCTATAATTTTGTGATCATTGTGTTACTTCTGTCCGCATCCCACTATTTTTCACCAATAACTTGTTGAAATAGGTTACAGTACAGTCCTTCTATTGTATACTATATCTTTTTATTATTTTTATTCTTCTAATTTTGTACTAATTTTGATCTTTTCTCTTATGTTGATGGTCTATCTCCAAGTGATTCAGGAATAATTCCTGTTTCAATAGGGAATAGTTTCCTTTCTGCTAACATATAATCACCATTTCATTTTTAAAGTATTACTCAGTGTTTACTGTTTGCATTGCTTTTTTTTTTAATAAGAGAAATGCTCTTACGTAAGAAAATATTTATAACATATTGGTTGAAGATTCTCTGTTGTCTGTCTGACCTTTTTCATTTTTTTTACTATTGATCCATGTTTTCCAATTCTGTTTCATTTATTTATGGCCATTCTTACCTATTCTACCTTTGCTTTGAAAGCTCCTAGGAAATATGGTTGTTGCTTTTGGATGCAAGATAAAACCAACTTTACCATCGCCTTTCTTTGCCTCTTGTGAACCATTGTTCCACTTACCTTTTATCTTCTGATTTTGTTTTTATCAAGAATATCAAGATTATTTCAATTCATTTCCCCTGTACTGTATCCATTTGATCATTGGAAAAGGCTCTCCCGTTAGAGTATCAGCAGATGTTAACTTTTTTAGACAGTTTTTTTTTTTCTGCCACTGCCATTGCCATTGTTACAAAAGCAGAAGATGACAGTACAGGATTAAGGGCCATTTTGTATTTATTTCCCCGGGTTGCTCTTCCTTTCTACTACAGATGAGTCTCCCCATACTTACCTTGTTTGATCTCACAAAGCAGTTATTTAATCTGTTGTCAGTCTTGTGTTCAAAGCCATAATGAAACCTTCCAGAGCTTGTGCTCTTTGTGATGCTGCCTTTGAGAATCTAGGATCACCTCCACACAACTGTGAAGCATTAGATACATAAGGTATGACTAAGAAGCCTCATGAGAGACTTTGCTATGTTAGGATACAAGATCAAATAATTCATAGAAGTTATTGAGAAGTTTGGCTTTCATATTCTTTAGGATGTTTCTGGAAGATTTTAAAATGGAACAGATTTTTTTTTTTAAACAGGAAAATTATATTAAGCAGCTTCTTCTTTAGCTTCAAAGTTTTAGGTTAGAAGGGATTTTAGAGAGAACATCAGGTATAGAATATGTCAACTCATGTTACTTGAAAATTGAATTCATTAGTAAAAGCAAGTTGTAATAGTCCTAGGGTTTTCTGTGAGAATCAAATGAGATAATATTTGTAAAGTACTTTGCAAACCTCATGAGAATACATAAGTAGTAACTTTATTGTTTTAAAAAGAAAATGTTATTTATTTGTTTGTTACCCACTAACATAAATTCATTGCCAAGTTAGTTTTAATAATCTGAAGTACATTACAAGGAAATCCATAATGGTCAAAACAGAGCTGTGAGCAAATGGTTGGTGTTTGGGGTTATTTGTTGGGGAAGGAGTATCTATTCTAATTGATCTGTTCTAGTTCCCTATTGTGTAATAGATGTTCAATTTTGCAAGTATTTATTAATTATAGTGCTACCTTTTGGGTGAGTGTTAAAATTGGGTGATAGATGAAAATGAAATGATCCCTGATCCCAAGGACTTTACATTCTACCAAAAGAACTCTGAATTTAGAGTCTTTCAGAGAAGCTAGGTTCTACTATCAGCTATGATACTTAATTCTGAGGTAATCTTGTCACCTTCTGGAGTCTCAGGTTCCTTATGCTTCAGTTTCACTGAATTTACATGATCCTTCTGATTTCTTCTAGTTCTGAATCTTTAAAAAAATTTTATTAGAACATTTAAAATGTGAGACTATTAAAACAGCTTTTATAGACTATTAGACATACTTTGTAAATTTTACTGATTGGTTGTGGCAATGATTAAAATTTAAAATAGGTTGATAGTTAAATTATCTGATTAAATTTTGGAAGAATTATATGAAGAAATTAACAACTAGTGTCTTTGATCAGTTTTATCTGATGAATCTTTAAAATCATTATCATATAATAACATTTACTTTACAAAGTGAAAATAACTGCTAGTTTGTGCACTAATTCAGGAAAGCTAAAGTGACATGTGAAATTTAAAACAGGCCTTTGCCTTGAAGAACTCAAGAGACAGATCTTCCCACTTTGTCCCTTTCTCCATTTGAGTTTGATATTACCCAGATTGCCTCTGGTCTCCTCACTAAATGAGCTTTGTATCTCTAAGTTAATTTTCTGCCAGTATCACTTCAGGCTGATGACTGTGGGTGTTTGTGTATCCATTAAGTGCACTGCCAGGACATGTCCACTACTTTCTACCTCTCCCATTAAAGGGCTGTCAGCTAGTTTACAGGATTGCTCTCTTGCTTTGCATTAATTACTAAGAGCCAATGGTACAATGTAAAAGTGTCAGTAAAAGAGTTTCATAGAGCTGGTTCCAAGGATTACTAAGGGTAAACAGAAATTCTATGATGAATTAGGTCACATTCTACAGAGAGTACATATATATTTGTATGAGGAAGTAACTTAAGGAAAAAGGAATGTCAATTTAAAATTCTTTTGTTTATCCTGCTTTTGCTTCATTTCAGACCCTCAACCAATAAATTCAGTAAATCTGAACAAGTGAGTATTGGATGAGTCTTGGGGCAAGAAGCTCTCATTAAATTTGCATATAGCGCCCTGCTGAGCTTTACAATTGGTTTTGAAATGAAAATCTGTTAGATTAGATCAGACATTATCCTAGCTGAGATAAGTAATATGAAAAAGATTAATGACTTGACAGTGAAAGTCACTGAACATTGTCTACTACTGCATTCTTGGGATGGAGGGGAATAGAAAAGCATACCACATTGGTTTTTGTAGATATTTATTTTACCCTGCAATTTAGACCAATGGTCTCTCTCTCTTCCCCTTCCCTTCCTCTTCCCCCCTACCCCCATTTCTGTGGTACTAAAATTTAGGAATGACCAGGAACTAAGATGTGATTAGTAGAAAGGAGGAGAAGAAGGGTTTTAGGAGGAAGTAGGAAAACTCTTTTGTAATGTGGCCAACTGCCATCCTTCCCTTTCTTGACCCTGCAGGCAACAGTGGGACCATCATTCAAATTCTTGGTGGATAAATGGTAACCATATGGTAACCGGTGCCAACAGTTTCCCTCATCCTAGCATTGGGAAGGGATAGAACAGGGCTTTTTATATACACTCAGTTTCCTGAATGAGTTAAATGGGTAGATGAGTGGAGCAGTTCTGATTGTTGCTTTTAGGAAGTTGAAGTGGCAGTTTATGATAGCTATTAGTTAGAAAAACATGATTCAGATGGAAATTTATACATCTCAACATTAATCTTTTGGTTATGACAGATCTATATGTGAGAAACATGCTTATGGAGTTTGTGGGAAACAAAGGTAGGAGTTCTGTTTCCACAGGGTTAAGACTCCTCCCAGCTTTAAGTGACAGCAGTTAATCAGAGTTGTGACCTAGCATGGTCAGGTAAAAGGTCAGAAACTTGTGCGCAGGCTTGAGGAGCTGTTTGAGGGAAAGCCTGTCTGAGAGAACATGAAGTCACGTGACCAATAGATGATGTAGAGGGAAGTTCAAACCTAGAATAGTATAAAGGGTTTGCATTGGTCTGTAGCCTTTCTTGGAAGCTACTCATTCATTTAAGGGGAATGAACGTAAAAATTAATAAAAGCTTTCCTGATTTCACAAGTGTTGTTCTTTGTTTGAGGTGAGCATGTTTCTCACAGTTGGGGAGTTTTTGGGGGCTCATTTCTCACAAGGTTCATAAGACTTCCTTGGCAAGATCAGGAAGTTAGCCCGGACTAGCTTTCTCTGTCCCTCTGCTTCCCTGGTAGCGTACCCTCTGGAAGACCCACATGATAGACTCATTATCACTGAAACAACTCAGAAAGAGAGTGGGCAGAGGAAGGCTTCTCACAAGGAAGTAGGTGTAGTGCTCACTAGGAACACCCCACATTGATACAGACGCAAGAGTGAGTTTAAATAGTTCTACCTTCCCTTCAGAGTTAGGACTGGATCAGACTCCTCAGGGTTTCACTCTTCATTATCCTACATTGCTCCCTTATGCATGAGGTTAATTATGCAGATGTAGTAGTAAGGATACTTGTGACCAGGGAATGACCCCTAGGGTCTAAGATTGTTTGTCACATCCCCACTTTTCTAGTTTCACCTGAAGCCAGAATGTGCTTCACCATCATCCTTGCAAAACAAGTTATGCATGCTTATCACACGCTCCTCAGTCTAGAAGCTCTACTATTCCTCAAGAACATTTGTGGGAGCAAAACAAAATGCAGTTATATTCATTCTTACATATACCTTTATATATAAAACAAGTAGGAATATTTCTGATCTAGTGGCTTTTGAAATCAAGTAGTATCATAATCTAGATTGTTTGGTTTTTAAAGGTGGCCTACAAATTATAGTTTGACCTTTTACTATCACCACCTATTCCTATTTAAGGGACCTAGAGTGTGGGTCTAAGCCCTTGGGTCTAAGGTAGCTGCTGATTACTAGTCTTCCTATGTTAGCATTCCACGGTCAGTTTGGCCAGCTTTTTCACTACTAGGGAAACATTAAATCTATTAATAATTCTCTTGATTGTCCAGAGTAGGTAAGAAGACTTCTGTGCCTTTCTTCTCTTTTCTGGTCATTCACTGAGATTGGTTTTTATTTGAAGATCCTTAATGTCATTGTTTCCTGTCCTCTTTGTAATATTATAAATTCAGTCATTTAAAACCAATGAGATGATTTATTTGGTTTATTGTTTCTATATTTTGGTGGTAGTAGGTATAATAACAGGCAAATAAAATTACTTATCTAGAGATGGTGTTATGATTGACTTTAAGGCAGTTGTGGAGAGACCACAGGATTGAAGATTAAGAGGCCTGTGCTGTCATGTCAGCTCTACTATAGAAACTAGATGTGTGACTTTGGGTAAATTTCTCACTTAACTTTAATTACCTTTTCGATAAAATTAAAGTATTCAGAGTAGATAATCTTGAGGAAGGTAGCTCCTAAGCTCTTAAATCCTGTGATTCTGGGGCAACTGTGAGAGATGTTTGTGCATATGTGTGTTTTTAGAGTTTAATCAAACCAAATTATAATTCACATATAAGTGCACTTCAGAAAGGAAAAAAAAATGTATTGCAAGTACCCTACTGAATCTTCTTGTAACCATGCAAATTATTTTAATTTTTTTTTTCTGGTCCACATTCTTGAATTTATTATGTATATGCAACCCAACAATAAGCCTCCCATGCTTTGAAATTTTCTTAAGTATAAAATGATCTCATTGATGTGGTGGTGGATATTTCTTCCAACGAGGCAAATCGTAACCCATCCATATCTGTCCATCTCATATGACTCTTGTCCATGTCTTTTCCTAAATTTTCCACAGAGGATCTACTCAATATGCTCTAGGTCTTTTTTTCTTTAATTGTAATTTGTTTAATTATTTTTAGTTTTCAACATTCATTTCCACAAGATGTTGAATTCCAGATTTTCTCCCCATCTCTTCCTTCTCACCACCCCAAGACACCATGCATTCTGATTTCCTCTTCCCCCAATGTGCCCTCCCTTTTCTTTCCACATCCCTTCTATTTTCTTGGAGGACAAGATAGATTTCTTTACCCTATTGCCTATGTATCTTATTTCTCAGTTGCATGTAAAAACAATTTTTAGTCTTCATTTTTAAAACTGAGTTCCAACTTTTCTCTCTTCCTCCTTCCCCACCCATGTCCACTGAGAAGGCAAGCAATTCGATATACGTTATATGTGTGTAGTTATGCAAAAGACTTCCATAATAGTCATATTGTGGAAAACTAACTATATTTCCCTCCATCCTATCCTGCCCCCATTTATTCTATACTCTTTTTTGACCCTATCCCTCCTCAAAAGTATTTACTTCTAATTATGCCCTCCTCCCATTTGCCCTCCTTACTATCCCTGCCCTCATTTACAGTGAGATATTTCACATTGTCTATTGTTTTTTCATTCCTTTGGTTTTGTTTAACAATTTCTTGAATTTTCATGAAGTCATTAGCTTTCATTTGCTCCATTCTAATATTTAAGGAATTCTTTTCTTCAGTGAGCTTTTGGACCCCTTTTCTATCTGGCCAATTCTGCTTTTTTTTTAAAAAAAAAAATTATTTTTTAATGTTTAACAATCACTGCCATACAATTGAGATTTTTATCCTACCCCCCATTACCCCCCTCCCTCCCCACGACTGCATACAGTTCTGTATAGGTTCTACATATACTTTCCTATTGAGTATATTTTCACTATAGTCATGCTATGTAGTCGGACTAAAATAAATGGAAGAAATCATATAACAAATCAAAACATGATACACAAAAACATACACATACACAAACATGATCTGCTACATTCTGCGAATGACTTCCATATTTCTTTCTCTGAGTGTGGAAGGCATTTTGCCTTAGAGAACCACCATTGGGATTTTATTATTTTTTTTTAAGAAGTTCTTGCGTTATTACAAAATTCCAAGTCTACCAGAAAAAACTCTCGCACACTGTGGTCGTTGCTGTGCACAAAGTTCTCCTGGTTCCAGTTCTGCTTTTTAAATCATTCTTCTCCTCATTGACTTTTTGGACCTCTTTTGCCATTTGGGTTAGTCTATTTTTAAAGGTCTATTTTCTTCAGCATTTTTTGGGTCTCCTTTAGCAAGCAGTTGACTTGTTTTTCATGATTTTCTTGCATCACTCTCATTTCTCTTACTGATTTTCCCTTTTTCTCTTACTTGATTTTCAAAATTCTTTTTCATCTCTTCCATGGCCTGAGACCAATTCATATTTTTCTTGGAGCCTTTGGATGTAGGAGTTTTGATTCTGTTGCCTTCTTTTTGCATGTTTTGATTTTCCTTTTCTCCAAAGTAAGTTTCTATATGGTCTGATTCTTTTTTTCAGTTTTTGCCCATTTCCCTCATCATTTACTTGACTTTCGAGCTCTTTATCAGGGTAGATCTCTGCTTCCAGCGGGAGTAGGGGATGTACTGTTGGGCTGCTGGATTCTCTCATAATCTCTGGGCCCTAGAGCTCAAGAAACAGTCGCTGTCTCTGCCCCTGCTGCTACTGTGGCTGCTGCAGGTTCCTCCCCTGCTTCTCCCTCTGGGGCTGGGACTGGATCACTCCACTCTCCCACGCTGGTCCCACAGGCTTTTTCCACTGACCTTCCAATTTGTCCTCAGTGTTTTGGGGTCCTGAAGTCTGGAAACTGCCACAGGTGTGAGAGATTAAGTCTCCCCAAGACCTGTTCGGGTCCTGTCTGTGCTGGCCCAGCCCACACGGAACTGTGCTCTGCCCCCTGCATGGTGTGATAGACACTTCCTGATGACTTTCCAGGCTTTCTTGGACTGGAGATTTGTTTTACTCCGTCATTCTGTGGGTTCTACAGCTCCTGATATTGTTTAAAGCCATTTTTTTTTACAGGTATTTGACTCGTCTTGGGGGCAGTGCTTTAGATAGTGTGTGCTGTTACTCTGTCATCTTGGCTCCACCCTCATAGTTTATTTTTTAAGTTACATAGGGAAGGTCTTATATGTGTCTTTGTGTGTGAAAGAAAAAGTAAGTATATTTTTCTTTTTTGAAAAGATACAGATTCTGTTAGAATGTTTTTTAGCAAAAAAGTCTCTTCCACTTTTTTAAAGAATTACATTCTTAAGAGCAGCATTTTAGTTTTTGGAACCAACAATCTGATTCTTTTGAAACACAGCTGACTTTTCAGCAAAGACAAATAGGAAACATTTTATCTTGCCAAGAAAAGAATGTTTAAATTTAAAAGGTTTTTCTTCTCCCCACGATAAAAATGTCATGTTACCAAGCAGAAGCTGTTCACTACTTGTGTAGAAAGATCAAAAAGAATTCCTACACTTGAAACAGAAATTGATTTTTAAAACATTTAAAATAATTGGAATAGTAATTCTACTTGCTCATATAATTTTGGCCCTTTAATGTTTTTCTCCATAGAAAAGAATCAGTAAAGAAGTCAGAGAAAAATGTTGGCCAGTTTTAGAAATCACTTATGCCTTATAGCTGTGACCCTTTTTAAAAAGTGATTTGTTTTTCCTTATACAAATTACATTATTAATTAATCACACATTTACTTGAAGCATTTCCTTATTTATCATGCCAGTTTATATATGTTATGACAGTTCTGAGAGATTTCTAGATTTCACATGAACTTGGTTGTTATCATTAGTGAACCTATTCCTTTCATTCTTGGGATTCTTCTTGTTTTGCTATATAGGCTCTCTCTCTCCATGGGTTAATTAGTTTGCTGTTAAAGTGGGAAAAAAATAAATAGCCTTTCTCCTAGAAATTCTGAAATTTTATATATTAGAGTAGGAGTTATTAAGAAGAAACATAGATCTTATGGAGATCATTGACTCATTCTTCATTATTACTCCTGATGCTTTTCACCCGTTGAATAGAAGTCTCGATTTGTTTCTTCTAAACAGCTCAGATGTTTAATTGGTGAAATAATTCAGGACAGTGAAGAAGAATGATGTGCCTTGCACATCTTCAAAAAACTATTTTTGAATATTTGGTTGGAACTTGCTCTGGAAACTCCTGTCCAGGCACCACTACAGGAAGTATGCTTTGGTATCTTAGAACTAGGAAATATAAATTTCAAAAAAGTACAATTTACATTATTCATAATTTTTTCTGTCTTGCTGATATTGCAAAAATTTCCAAGAAGCACCCAAAGAAGTCTTAACACCCTTCCCACATCAAAGTATATTTCTAGGTGCAATTCTAGGACCAGAATTGAAGAATACCTCTTCAAGGCAAGCTGTGTCAATTGATGTAGTGCATTTTTTGTATCCTGTAGTAAAGAAAACAGAGATAGTAGAATGAAAATTTTTATTTCAAAATAAAATTATAAATTTTTGCAAAAAATGACATGCCTGGTATTAAGTATGAAAGTATTAGTGGCATGTTACTTTTCCACTTTTGTAAGTTAATTATCAATAGAAAAATCTTTTCGTTTTGTCAGTGTGATATTAACAAATATTGTATTTGACCTGAATTTTGTTTTTTCTGAATGTTGAATTGTAGACCCTGTATCCTTTTGGCTCTACAACTTCATTTTGTTAACTCTTTACTTATTTCATATAAATATTCTCATATTTCTTTGAATTATTCTTATTCCCATTTCTTACAGTTAAATGATGTTTCCTGTGTGCCATGACCCTTTAGAGTAGCTAGATGGCACAGTGGATAGACAGCAGGCCTGGAGTCAGGGAGACCTAAGTTCAAAACCAACCTCAGACGCATCTATCTATCTCTGAGACCTTGGGCAAGTCACTCTGCCTCAATTTCCTCATCTGTGAAACAATGTAGAGGAGGAAATGGCAAGCCATACTGGTATCTTTGCCAAGAAAACCCCCAGTGAAGGTCACAAAGAGTTGGACATGACTGAATCAACTGAATAACAATATTTCATATGTTTTGCTACCACGGTTTCCTCAACCATTTCCTCTTGTCATTGGGCATACATTTTATTTCCAGCTTTTTCTTATGTCAAATAAGATTCATTAGAACCTTAAATTAATTGCAATGAAAATATTCTTGTTTCCAGAGAAATAAAGAAAAAAGCTTATCTTTCAGTGGAGAGGTATGGAAATATGGGTGTGGAATGTTATATATATGCTTGCAGACATGGTTTTTTAGTTTAGTTAGCAGACATGGATTAAGGGTTTTGCTTAACTGATTTTCTTTATTACAAGGGAGCATTTAGTTGGGGAGGATATGCATATTGCGAAGTGACTGGGGGGAGAAAAAGGCATTTACCATTCCTACTCCCCTCTCACCAAATGTTGATAAGAGGTGTTTTATAAAAATAAGTCTCTTCTGGCTCTAAACAGCCTTCTTTTGGGGAGTATCTTCTGGGACCAAAGGTCTGAACAAGTTAATAACATGCATAATTCTAAATTGCTTTTGAAAACAGCTGGAACAAATTCATACCTCCATCATAAGTGAATTAGTGGGGCCTGCTTTTCCACAGGTCCTTCAGCAGTTTGCATTTCTCTGATTCTGAATGATATTCAAAGCAGTTTATTTTATGTTTTTTTTTCTGGTAACTTTGCCTTTTACCATTTGCCTTTTAGCAAATGGCTCTTATTGTTATGGGTTTATGTCAATTTCTTAAAATATTGGCATGTCAGACTTGGATTAGAAATATTACAAAGATTTTTTCCTCCCCAATTTGGTTTTTTTTTATGATTTTGTCATTGTATTTTATTATTTTTGCATAAATGCTGACAATAACAAGGTGCAAAGAGGAAGAAATTAAAGACATAAAAAATTCCTATTTGCTTATAACATGGTGGTTTACTTAGAAAACCCCAGAGATTCGGCAAAGAAACAGATTGAGACAATAAATTTAGTAAAGTACCAGAATATAAAACATTCACAAAAAAAGTATCAATTTAGTTTTCATTTTGCAGTAACAAAATCCAGAGGAAAAATGAGAGAAGAGGAGGAAGCTCTGTTTAAAAATTCCAAAGTGCATAAAATATCTGGCAGTGTAACAAAGTATATCCAAGAGTTTTGTAGTCATAATTTTTTTTTTATTAAATTTATTTATTTAACTTTTAACATTCATTTTCACAAAATTTTGGGTTACAAATTTTCTCCCCTTTTATCCCCTCCCCCCCCAAACACCAAGCATTCTAATTGCCCCTATGACCAATCTGCTCTCTCTTCTATCATCCCTCTCTGCCCTTGTCTCCATCTTCTCTTTTGTCCTGTAGGGCCAGATAGCTTTCTATACCCCTTTACCTGTATTTCTTATTTCCTAGTGGCAAGAACATTACTCGACAGTTGATCCTAACACTTTGAGTTCCAACTTCTTTACCTCCCTCCCTCTCCACCCCTTCCCTTTGGAAAGCAAGCAATTCAATATAGGCCAAATCTGTGTAGTTTTGCAAATGACTTCCATAATAGTTGTGTTGTATAGGACTAACTATATTTCCCTCCATCCTATCCTGTCCCCCATTACTTCTATTCTCTTTTAATCTTATCCCTCCCCATGAATGTCAACCTCGAATTGCACTGTCCTCCCCATGCCCTCCCTTCTATCATCCCCCCCACCCTGCTTGTCCCCTTATCCCCCACTTTCCTGTATTGTGAGATAGGTTTTCCTACCAAAATGATTGTACATTTTATTCTTTCCTTTAGTGGAATGTGATGAGAGTAGACTTCATGTTTTCCTCTCACCTCCCCTCTTTATCCCTCCACTAATGAGTCTTTTGCTTGCCTCTTTTATGAGAGATAATTTTCCCCATTCAGTTTCTCCCTTTCTCCTCCCAATATGTTTCTCTCTCACTGCTTGATTTCATTTTTTTAAAGATATGATCCCATCCTCTTCAGTTCACTCTGTGCACTCTGTCTCTATGTATGTGTGCGTGTGTGCATGTGTGTATGTGTAATCCCACCCAGTACCCAGATACTGAAATGTTTCAAGAGTTACAAATATTGTCTTTCCATGTAGGAATGTAAACAGTTCGGCTTTAGTAAGTCCCTTATGATTTCTCTTTGCTGTTCATCTTTTCATGGTTCTCTTCATTCTTGTGTTTGAAAGTCAAATTTTCTTTTCAGCTCTGGTCTTTTCATCAAGAATGCTTGAAAATCCTCTATTTCATTGAAAGACCAATTTTTCCCCTGAAGTATTATACTCAGTTTTGCTGGGTAGGTGATTCTTGGTTTTAGTCCTAGTTCCTTTGACTTCTGGAATATCCTATTCCATGCCCTTCGATCTCTTAATGTAGAGGCTGCTAGATCTTGTGTTATCCTGATTGTATTTCCACAATACTTGAATTGTTTCTTTCTAGTTGCTTGCAATATTTTCTCCTTGACCTGGGAACTCTGGAATTTGGCCACAGTGTTCCTAGGAGTTTCTCTTTTTGGATCTCTTTCAGGCGGTGTTCTGAGGATTCCTTGAATATTTATTTCACCCTCTGGTTCTAGAATCTCAGGGCAGTTTTCCTTGATAATTTCATGAAAGATGATGTCTAGGCTCTTCTTTTGATCATGGCTTTCAGGTAGTCCCATAATTTTTAAATTGTCTCTCCTGGATCTATTTTCTAGGTCTGTTGTTTTTCCAATGAGACATTATCTTCCATTTTTCCATTCTTCTCTCTTTGTTCTGTGATATCTTGCTTTCTCATAAAGTCATTAGCCTCCCCATCTGTTCCATTTTAATTTTGAAAGAACTATTTTCTTCAGTGAGCTTTTGAATCTCCTTTTCCATTTGGCTAATTCTGCTTTTGAAAGCATTCTTCTCCTCATTGGCTTTTTGAACCTCTTTTGCCAATTGAGTTAGGCTAGTTTTCAAGGTGTTAATTTCTTCAACATTTTTTTGGGTCTCCTTTAGCAGGGAGCTGATCTGCTTTTCATGCTTTTCTTTCATCTCATTTCTCTTCCCAGTTTTTCCTCCACCTCTCTAACTTGATTTTCAAAATTCTTTTTGAGCTCTTCCATGGCCTGAGCCCATTGGGTGGGCTGGGACACAGAAGCCTTGATTTCTGTGTCTTTGCCTGATGGTAAGCATTGTTCTTCCTCATCAGAAAGGAAGGGAGGAAATGTCTGCTCTCCAAGAAAGTAACCTTCTGTTGTCTTATTTCTTTTCCCTTTTCTGGGCATTCTCCCCAGCCAGTGACTTGACCTCTGAATATTCTCCTCACACCCACCTCGCCTCCTGATCCTCCCAGCCAGCGTTTGGGGTCTGAGATTCAAATGCTGCTTCCAGCCTTAGGGCTTTTGGCGGGGGCAGGGCTGCTATTCAGTGTGAGATTAAGTTCAGGTGGTCAGGTTGGGGCAGGGCCGCCTCTCAGGCTCAGTTCCCTCAGGGGGTTTATGCACAGATCTTCCACAATGGATTCAGGCTCCCGCCTGCTTGGGGAGCCCCTGTCTGCAGCCGCCTCTCAGCTTCTACCTCCCAGGGGTCCTGAATTATGGGGGCACCTCACTCCCCTCTCGACCTGCCAAAGAGACTCTCTCACCGACCCCCGTCACCTGTGGGTGGAGGTACTTGTGTGGCCGCTGGTGATCCCGTCCCTGAAGCCTGTTCGAATCTGTTTCTCTCGGTGCCGCAGCCGCGGCCGCAACAGGTCTGGGCTGGGCTCCGCGGCCGCAGCGCGACGGACCTTTTGCAAGAGGTTTGCAGGTCCTTCTGTGGGTGGAGGGACCCACGTGGCCGCTGGAGATCCCGTCCCTGAAGCCCGCTCAGATCTTTTCCTCTCGGTGCCGCGGCCGCTGCAGGGCTGCACTCAGCTCCCAGTCCCGGCGCCCAGTCCGCAGCGCGAAGGACCCCCCGTGAGAGGTTTGCAGGTCTCTCCGGAACAGAAATCTCCCTCGCTCCAATGTTCCGTGGCCTCTGGGTGCAGAATTCGCCGTGAATTACTTCCTTGTAGCCGTTCTATGTGTTGTGGGTTCGGAGCTATGTGTATGTGCATCTTTCTACTCCGCCATCTTGGCTCCGCACCCCAGTCTGTAGTCATAATTTTAAAAACACTTCTTAACAAAGTAAAGCATGATTGAAATAACTGGCACCAGTGCTCATGGCAGGGCCATGCCAGTTTGTTTTTAAAAGAATGATCCTACATAAATAAATTTGCAGATTTATTGTTATACCAATCATACTGCCACTTACTTTTTAGAGCTAAATAAAATAATACCAAGATTAATTGAAGGAACAAAAGACCTCTGGAATCCTAAAAGAAAAAATGAGGGGAAAGTGGGAACAAAGGAGGAATAACACTATCAAACTTCAGGTTGTATTATAAAGCAGTAGTCATCAGGACTCTTTAGTACTAGTTAAAAACAGAAAAGTAGATCAATAGAACAGAGTAGATCAGGAAGAATCAGAAACAACAGTGTTTGATGTACCTGAAAACATAAAGAACTTGTTTTTTATTATAGTACAAGAACTTCTGAAATAACAAGAAAACAATTGACAGAGATTGTTTATAGTAACATCTTTCACTATAATCCACAGTAAGCTTAAACTGAATATAAGACCTGAATATTAAAGTTCAAACTATAGAATTTACTTTTAAGTGGCTGGAGAATTTAGAAATTTATTCTCCATTAATTATGAGGCACTATTTATTTTTTATCTTGATTAATTTAGTCTTTTTATTTCTTAAAAAATTAAGTAATAGTTTCCTTATCTGTATATTGCCTGGTTTGGCCTACATAGGATCCATGAGTTTCCTTCTGTTTCATTGTCTGTAATGCTGTGGCTTTATTTATCTTTAAAACAAGCAAACAAAAACACTAGTCTGTTGTTTGCTTAATAGCGTTTTGTTTTAAATTTTGTATCTCTCTTTATTTTCAAAATTAATACATTTGAGTTTTGAGATTTTTAGTTTGTTGATACTTCTTAGTCCCCTTTTTTTACCTGTGTGTTTAACTTTTTCTCAATACTTTCAACATTTGGAAATATTCTTGCCTAAGGACTATTGTAACAACTTTTGTTATTACAGTAATATACATTTTAGTGAGTTATCTCATCTTTTTCTTCAAGATATTTATTATTTCTATTATTTTATTCTTTGACCTGTTTATTCTTTTGCATGGCATTATTTAATCTCCATTTAAGCTTACATTTTTTTGGCCTTATGATCTGTAAGGAACCATTTAATATTTCTGCCTACAATTTCTGTCTAACAAAAGAGAAAACAATCGGCTTCATTCTTCGTTCCAACTCCATGGTTCTTTCCTGGATGTGGATGGTATTTTGCATCATGAGTCCTTTGGAAATGTTTTAGGTCCTTGCATTGCTGTGAAGGACTAAGTCTATCAAACTTAGTCCTCACACACTCTGGCAGTTACCGTGTATATAATGTTCTCCTGGTTCTGCTCACTTCATTCAGCATGAGTTCATATAAATCTTTCCAGGTTTTTCTGAAGTCCACCTGTTTGTAATTTCTTATAGCACAATAGTATTCCATTACATTCACATGTCAGACTTGTTTAGCCATTCCCCAATTGATGGGCATTCTCCCAATTTCCAATTCTTGGCCACCACAAAAAGAGCTGCTATAAGTATTTTTTAATTAATTAATTAATTAATTTTTAGTTTTCAACATTCATTTCCACAAAATTTTGAGTTCAAAATTTTCTCCCCATCTCTCCCCTCCTCCCACACCAAAATGCCTTGCATTCTGATTGCCTCTTTCACCAATGTGCCCTCCTTCCAACATCCTTCCCTTCCATTTTCCCCATTTTCTCTCTTGTCCTGTAGGGCAAGATGAATTTCTATACCCCATTACCTATATTTCTTATTTCCCAGTTGTATGCAAAAACAATTCTCAACATTTGTTCCTAAAACTTTTGAGTTCCAACTTCTCTTCCTACCTCCACCCCACTGAGAAGGCAAGCAATTCAATATAGGCTATATATGTGTAGTTTTGCAAATGATTTCCATAATAGTCATGTTGTGTAAAACAAACTATATTTCCCTCCATCCTATCCTGCCCCTCATTTTTAATATTCTTTCTTTTGACCTTGTCCCTCCCCAAGAGTGTTTACTTCTAATTGCTCCCTCCTCCCATATGCCCTCCCTTCCATCATCCCTTCCCCCACCCTGCTTATCCCCTTCTCCTCTACTTTCCTGTAGTGTAAGATAGATTTTCATACCAAATTGAGTGTGTGTTATTCCTTCCTTGAGCGAGATGTGATGAGAGTAAGCTTCACTTTTCCCCTCTCACCTCCCTTTTCCCCCTCCACTGGAAAAACTTTTTCTTGCCTTTTCTGTGAGAGATAATTTCCATTCTTTTTCTCCCTTTCTCCTTCCAGTATATTCCTCTCACCCCTTAATTTTATTTTTTTAGATATGATCCCTTCCTATTCAACTCACCCTATGCTCTGTGTCTCTCTGTCTCTCTCTGTGTGTCTCTCTTTCTGTGTGTGTGTGTGTGTGTGTGTGTGTGTGTGTGTGTGTGTGTGTGTGTGTGTGTGTGTGTGTGTGTAATCCCTCCAACTACTCAGATACTGAGAAAAGTTTCAAGAGTTACAAATACTATCTTTCCATGTAGGAATGTAAACAGTTCAACTTTAGTAAGTTCCTTGTGATTTCTCTTTCCTGTTAACCTTTTCATGCTTCTCTTGATTCTTGTGTTTGAAAGTCAGATTTTCTTTTCAGTTCTGGTCTTTTCATCAAGAATGCTTGAAAGTCCTCTATTTCATTGAATAACCATTTTTTCCCCCTGAAATATTATAATCAGTTTTGCTGGTTAGGTGATTCTTGGGTTTAATCCTAGTTCTTTTGACTTCTGGAATATCATATTCCAAGCCCTTCGATCCCTTAATGTAAAAGATGCTAGATCTTGTGTTATCCTGATTGTATTTCCACAATACTCAAATTGTTTCTTTCTAGCTGCTTGCAATATTTTCTCCTTGACCTGGGAACTCTGCAATTTGGCTACAATATTCCTAGGAGGTTCTCTTTTTGGATCTCTTTCAGGAGGTGATCAGTGGATTCTTTCAATATTTATTTTACCTTCTGATTCTAGAATCTCAGGGCAGTTTTCCTTGATAATTTCATGAAAGATGATATTTAAGCTCTTTTTTTGATCATGGCTTTCAGGTAGTCCCATAATTTTTAAATTGTCTCTCCTGGATCTATTTTCCAGGTCAGTTGTTTTTCCAATGAGATATTTTACATTATCTTCCATTTTTTCATTGTTTTGGTTTTGTTTTGTAATTTCTTGGTTTCTCTTAAAGTCATTAGCTTCCATCTGTTACATTCTAATTTTTAAAGAACCGTTTTCTTCAGTGAGCTTTTGAACCAACTTTTTCATTTGGCTAATTCTGCTTTTTAAAGCCTTCTCCTCTTTTGCTTTTTGGACCTCTTTTTCCAATTGAGTTAGCCTATTTTTCAAGGTGTTATTTTCTTCAGCATTTTTTTGAGCCTCCTTTAGCAAGCTGTTAACTTGCTTTTCATGATTTTCTTGCATCACTCTCATTTCTCTTCTCATTTTTTCCTCCACCTCTCCTACTTTATTTTCAAAATTCTTTTTGAGCTCTTCCATGGCCTGGGACCACTGCATATTTATTTTGGAAATTTTGGATGCCGAAGTCTTGACTTTGTCTTCCTCTGATGGTAAACATTGTTCTTTCTCTCCAAAAGAATGGTAGAGAATACCTGTTCACCAGGAAAGTAACCTTCTATAGTCTTATTTTTTCCCCTTTTTTGGTCATTTTCCCAACCAGTTATTTGACTTTTGGGTCCTTTGTCAAGAGTAGGGTGTACTCTGGGGACCTGTAAGATCTCAGTTCCTCCAAGGTAGCACAAAGGAGAGGAGTTCACTCCCTGGTCAGGCTCCTGGCTGTGATTCAGATCAGCTGCTCAGTTCCCCCAGAGGCTTAAGCTGAGGCTTCAACAATGAAAGCCAACTGCTACCTTCAGGGACCACTGTGCTGCTGGCTGACACTGCTGCCACCTGGGGCCAGGACTCAGGGAGGACCTTGCTCCCTTCTTGCTCTGGTTGAAAAAGCCCTCTCACTGACCTTTGGTGCCTGTGGGTTAAGGGATCTGCGAACCTCTGCTGCTGCCAGGGATTCTGTCCTGGAAGCCTGCTCCAGGTCCTGCTCCTCCCAGTGCCGCATGGCCAAGGCTGGGCTGTGCTGCACTCCATGTCTGGTGTGACAGACCTTTCCCCTTTAACCTTCCAGTTCACCCTGGACAGGACCTCTCCTTCACTCCATCATTCTATGACTTCTGCTGCTCTAGAATTTGAGAGTCTTTCTTTACAGGTATTTTCTGGGCTGTGGGGAAGAGCTAGAATATGTTCATCTTTTTACTCCACCATCGTGGCTCCACCCCAGCTATAAGTATTTTTGTACATGTGGGTCCTTTTCCCATTCTTATCATCCCTTTGAGATACAGCCCTAGAAGTAGTATTGCTGGGTCAAAGGGTATGCACATTTTTGTAACCCTTTGGGCATAGTTCCAAATTGCTCCCCAGAATAGTTGGATCAGCTTATAGCTCCACCAGCATTGAATTGGTGTTCCAACTCTCCCACATCTTCTCCAAGATTTATCATTTTCCTGTTTTGTCATGTTAATCCATCTGGTAGGTGTGGTGTGGTACCCTCAGAGTTGTTTTGATTTTCATCGCTCAAATCCATAATGGTTTAGAGCATTTTTTCATATGACTATAGAGAGCTTTAATTTCTTCCTCTGAAAATTGCCTGTTCATATCCTTTGACTATTTATCAGTTGGAGAATGTCTTGTATTCTTGTAAGTTTAACTCAATTCTCTATATATTTCAGAAATGAGGCTTTTATCACGAACACTAGTTACAAAAATTCTTTCCCAGTTTTCTGCTTCTCTTCTAACCTTGGTTGCATTGTCTTTGTGCAAAAACTTTTTAATTTAATGCAATCAAAATTATCTATTTTGTATTTCATAATGTTCACTATCTCTTGTTTGGTCATAAATTCTTCCATTCTCCATAAATCTGACAAACTGTTCCTTGCTCACCTAATTTGTTTATAGTATCAGCCCCCATACCTAGATCATGTACCCATTTTGACTTTATTCTGGTATACATTGTCAGGCATTGGTCCATGCCCTGTTTTCTAGGTTTCTCAGTAGTTTTTGTCAAACAGAAGCTGGGTCCTTGGGTTTATCAAACAGTAGACTGCTATAATCATTGACTATTGTGTCTTGTGTACCTAACATATTTCACTGATCTACCCCTCTATTTCTCAGTCAGTACCAAGTGGTTTTGATGATTGCTGCTTAATGACATAATTTAAGATCTAGTATGGCCTAGGCTACCTTCCCTTGCATTTGTTTTCATTAATTCCCTTGATATTCTGAACCTTTTGTTCTTTCAGATAAATTTTGATATTTTTTTCTAGCTCCATAAAATAATTTTTTGGTAATTTGATTGGCATGGCACTGAATAAGTAAATTACTTTAGGTAGAATTGTCATTTTTATTATATTAACTCAGCCTACCCAGGAGTAACTGGTGTTTTTCCAGTTATTTACATGTGACTTTATTTTTGTGTAAAGCGTTTTGTAATTGTGTTTATATAGTCTTTGGGTTTGTTTTGGCAGGTACACTCAAATATTTTATAGTGTCTATATTAACTTTACATGGAATTTCTCTATCTCTTGCTTGCTGTTGGGCTTTGTTAGTAATATATAGAAATGCAGATAATTTATGTGGGTTTATTTTATATCCTGCAGCTTTGCTAAAGTTGTTTATTATTTCAAGTAGTTTTTCACTTGATTCTCTAGGATTCTCTAAGTATATCATCATATTGTCTGCAAAGAGTGATAACTTAGTTTCTTCTTTACCCATTGTAATTCCTTCAGTTTCTCTTCTCTTATTGTTAAAGTTAACATTTCTAGTACCATATTGAATAATAGTGGTGATAATAGACATCCTTTGTTTCACCCCCAATCTTACTGGAACTACATCTAGCTTATCATCCCTGTTACATATAATGCTTGCTGGTTGTTTTAGGTAGATGCTACTTATCATTTTAAGAAAGGCTCCATTTACTCCTATGCTCTCTAGTGTTTTCAATAGGTACAGCTTTTCAATATAGTGATTTTGCTGAACTCATTATCTTTTGTCTTTTCTTTCCTTTTAAAAAAATATCCTTTATTATAACAAAGGGGTCTCTATGAGAAATAGGGAAAAGAGATGGACAGAAAAAACAAGGGAATATAAATATAAAAGATCAATAAAAATCAAAATATTCTCTCTATTCATGAAATGTTAATATTTAAAAGTAAGAACTCAGGTTTCATTTTAACATAATAACAATTATGGCATATTGTAGAACTGATACTAGAAATGTGTTGACACTAAAGTTAAGAATGTCACTTTATTGTGAAGTAATGTAAAATAAAAGTAAACTTTATACACTAAATTGTTGGCAAGGCCATTTCTACCTTTTAGACTAACTTCAGAATTGAGAACTTTGATCATTTTGTACTATATCCTAGTTCTCCTGCTAAATTAGGTACCTGTATACTAGGACAAACCATATCTTCTATTTCTTTGACTTCAGTTTGAGTGCTGTGTAAGAAATATGGCACATAGAGGGGCTGTTTTGCAAATCCTTCTTAATTTTTTAGGGAATCTGAAACTCACCTGTACTTGAAATTGCCCTCTTCAGTATTTATGCTATATATGTGTGTGGATAGATAGGTAGATATACATATATATTCACATGTGTATACACATACATAAAAATATATGTATTTATATGTATGTGTGTGTGTACACACACAAACACACATAGTACATGTTCATTATTGTTTAATTGTTTCAGAGCCTCTCTATTCATGAGCTCAGGATGCTTTATTTTTACAGTTTTATTGAAGGGTTTTTAATCTTCTGTTGTTCAGTTGTTTCAGCTATGTCCAACTCTTCATGACCCCATTTGGGGTTTTCTGGCAGAGATACTGGAGTGGTTTGCCATTTCCTTTTCCAGCTCATTTTACTGATTAGAAAACTGAGGCAAAAAGTTTTTAATTGACTAGTTCAGGATCAGATAGCTAGAAATGTCTGAAGCCAGATTTGAACTGGGAAAGGTAAGTCTTCCTGACTTCAGGCTAAGTGCTCTATGTACTATACCACCATCTGCCTGCCCTTTTTTGTTTTTACATCTCAATAATTTCCCACTGCTTCCCTAGATTGGAATCTTCCTTGAGAAAAAAATCAGTTAAGCAAAAAAATTCAATAGAGAAACTTAAGCCTTAGTGTATTCCAATAGCTTTATACCTCACCTGGACTTTCATTGATTTTTCTATTATTTCAGTTTTAGTTTCCTTTTGATACATATTGGTTTTTGTTTTTGTCTTTGTTTTTTTGTTTTTACTTTACTTTTTACCTACCTCTGTTCATACAGATCTTCCTCCATTTCTCAGAATTTCTAATATTCATAATTTCTTATTCAATGCTTAACATATTCTTGTAATAGCAGACCATCGTCTTTAAGTTGATAACCAGTTGATGGATGTTTATTCCCACTTCTTTGCTTTTTCAGAGTACATGTATGAATATTGTGTCAGATAATGTGATCCCTGTTCATCTTGATTAATTTGGAATGAGAGGAAACCTCAGAGTTGTTTTATTTTTTACCTCCCTTACTATCAGTGATTTGGAGTGTGTTTATTGATTGGAACTTTTGTTTTAAAAACTATAATCAGGTAACCACATGTATTTGTACAATGCCTGGGAGTTATTTGTATCAATTCTCTGTAGAATTTAAGTGGCAGATTTTTATTGGTGATTTGGATGCAAATTTGTGCAAGCCATTTTAATTTTGTGCACTCATGCCTTTTATATTCTCTTCTGTCCATTTGTTTAGTTAAAAATTCAAAATCCAGCCATACGTCCCTGATGTTGTTTTCTTCTAATTTTCTTACTTGTAATGTCCATTTAGAGCTTTTATGATTCATGGTATAAGATGTTGGTCAATTCTAATTTTTGTTAATCTGCTTTCCAGTTTTATTAGCAGTTTTTGTTAAAAAAAAAAAAAAGGGTATAAAACAGCCTGTTTCTACACATACTTGTTTTTTAACTAGCTTTCTTTATCCCAAAAGAAATATTTTAAGTGGTAACAATTTAAATTAGTTTTTTAAAAATTTCTTAACTTCCCAGTAAATGCTTAGATAAAATCTAACCTTTTTCTGCCTCCAGCTTACCTTGCTAAACTTATTGCATGTTACTCCTTTTCATGCCCTCTACATTCTAGTCATATAGGCCTACTTTCTTTTTTCCATAAAAGACATTCTTCTCTCTCTGCAACTTTGCATAGCTATCTTCTATTTCTCAAATATCTTCCTTCATTAGTTTTGCCTTGTAGAATTCTATAGCACCAATGCAGTTCTGAATCACGAAATACCACATTGTCTCCATGTGGAAGACAGAACCAAAACATTTATTCAGACACCAGAAAGCCAAATCCACCATAATCTATGCACAGTAACAATGCAGAGGACACCACCATCTCCAAGCCTTCCCCTTGCCAGGCTTTCCACAAACCAGCTGCCTTAAACAGATCATAAGCAGGCTTTCTTAAACAAAATCACAAACAAGCTCTTTGACTTAAGTCAGCCAGCAGCCTGCTGCCTGCATCCTTCCTAGCTCTGACAGCTCTCTGACCAAACTTTCTCTCAGCCCTGCTTTAACTCAGCCTCTTCCTGTTCTAGCTGTTCAGCAAGCTCCTCCCACCACAGGCTCCATGTGACTCAGATTCACATGTGACCCTGACAGGTTACAAAGACCTGTTAAGAATAGTAAAGATCTTCCCATTTAAATTACCACTACAAATCCCAAGCTTACTTCAGAGATCAGTTCAAGCCCCATGGAAAGCCTATACTCCCCTCTTTCTCCCCACTTCCCTCTTCTCTACCCTTTGCTCCCTTATTTACTAGAATTCTCTTCCCTGGAAATCAGTTGTTTTTTTGGTTTTTTTTTTCCTAAAAGCATTAAGTGCCTACTGTGTATTCTCATGCTTCCCTAGTCACCAATGGAGTTGAAGCAGGGTTGTGTGCTTTCTCCCAGCTTTTTAAGCATGATGTTTTCAGTTGTTAGAACCTTTCAATAAGGATGAAAATGGCTTCAAGGTCAGCTTGATGGTAAATCAAGCCACTGATGGTAAATTATTTAGCTTGAAAAGGTTACAAGCCAAGATTAAAGTAGAAAGATAGTTGGTGGGTGCCTTTTTATACTTAGATGATTTGCACTCATTGTAGCCCCTGAGACTGAGATGAACTAGAGTACGGATCAATTCTTTGCCATTTATTCAGATTTTGACCTGTTAGCTCCAAGAAAACAGGTTCTTCACCCTCCAGCTCTGTGCCACCCATACGTGGAACCATTGGACAAATGAAGAAGTTTTAAATGTTGTGGATAAGTTCATTTTTCTTGGGCAGTATACTTTCCAAGGAAGGGTACACATAGATGATGATGTTGACACATGCTTTGCCAGAGCTGGCTCAGTGTTTGGGAGGCTTTCAAGGAAAATGTGGTCTGCAAAGCCATTGTGCTGACCCCATTGTTATATTCTTGTGAAAGCTTGACAGTATACCAGCACCATGCCGGGAAACTGAATCTCTTCCATTTGACTTGTCTTAGGAAAATTCTTAAAGGTACCAGATGCTGAGGTCCTTTCTTGAGCTAGAATGCCAAATAATTTTACATAGGACTTACATAAGGCAGGGGCTCACTCAGAGGTCAGAAGAAATGATCCAAGGACACTCTCATGGTCTTTCTAAAGAACTTTAGAATCAGTTGTGACACTGGCATAGGACTATCCGATATGGCATGCTCACATCAAAGAAGGATCTGTGCTGTATGACCAAAGCAGAATTACAGTAGCTCAAAAGAAGCATGAGCTGTACAAATTTAGAGACATCTCAACTCTAAGTGTTCTTATGGACTATTTCTGCCTAACTTGTGATTGAGCCTTCCAAATTAATACTGGTCTGATCAGCCACATTCAGACACTGTTCCTTGTACCTAACTTAGTGATATCATTTTTGTCATCTTCCAGAAGGAAGGATAAGAACCAACAGACTATATGCTACATGCTTCATAGATAGCTCACTTGATCCTTGAAACAACCATGGGCAGGCAGAGGGAAGAGAAGCAGGAACTACTGCTATCCATATTTTTCACTTGAGTAAACTGGGGCAGAGAGGTATTAAGTGATTTGCTCAGTCACGTAACTGGCAGTACTTTGTATGAATTTTGTATGTTTTTTATTTATGTACATACTGCTTTTTTCCTTTTTTAAAAATTTTAAATTGTTTTTCCCCAGTTACATGTACATATTGTTTATTCCTCAATAAAATAGAAGTTTCTTGAAGACAGGACCTATTTGAGTTTTTGTCTTTTTTCCTTAGTGCTTAGCACTGTTGTCTGTCACACTTAATAAATGATTGTTGAATTAAGGAACTGATGTCTTAACCAAAGAAGAGAGGCAAGCTAAATTTACTATCTTGATTACCAATTTGTTTTAGACCATCCAATTCCTTTTATTTCATCATCGCTGGAAGAACCCAGCCCTTCATGATTCCTGGACCGATTTATGGACATTTTTCATCAGGTCATAGATTTAGAGTGGCATTGATGGATTTAGGATGCCAAGAATTTGGAAGTATTCTGTTTATAATACCCCTGTTTTTCATGGATCATTCTTATCTCCAGTCTTTTTGCCTTCGCACAATCTGAACCCATGACTAGAATACACTCCTTCCTCACCTTTGCTTCATACAATGCTTAGTTTCCTTCAAAGTTTAGCTCAAACCTGCCTGCTACATGAGTCCTTTAGCTACTCCCCCCCCCTCCCCCATTACCCTTTAATTGGTCTGACTGTCACAAGTCTTACGTCTGGAGCTAAAAAATGTTCCTCCTTTTAACAGCTATTAATTGATACTAATGCTCTGACACCAAGCAAAATAAGTCTTAATTCCTTTCTTTATTATAACTCTTAGAATATTCGAAGGTAGTAATCATGTCTTTGGGATCAAGTTATCCCTTCCTCTTTCTATTGTTAATGAATGTGCAGCCAGCTCAGGTCCTATGGCCTTTATGCATACCCACTGATTTCTTCCCCCAAATGAGTGTTGGCTGGGCGGTAAGGTGTACTTTAACTCCCCCCCATCCCCCCATATACCACATTTGAATTTTCAAGCTCCTTTAAGTGCCTATGTTAAGAATAAAGTCAGCCCTAATGAAACCACAATCTGGATTTTTTGGAGTCCTAAGTTTGATCTCAGAGGATAGTAGGGTTAATAGATTTGGAACTAGAAAGGGACTTTAGCCATCATCTAGTACAACCCCCTCATTTTGCAGAAAAACTGAGGTCTATAGAGGTGAAGTGATATATCCAATATCAAGTTTCAAATCCAGTGCCCATCCCACTAATTTGTGCTGTCCCCTCATGGGCTGGGAGCTGATCCATAGATCAGGTGGAACATCGGTTTTCACTTTTCAGATCAAGAAGGATAAATGACTTGCCAGTGATCACAGAACTGGCAAATGTTCTTTTTCAATTTCAAATTTATTTTCCTTTGTGAATCTATGCCCAGCAGGATAGCCTACTCTTCTTAAGACTTTTCTTTATATATCACCATTATATATATGTAAGCTGGGTGTATGTATGTGTGTGTTATTTAGCAGTTCTGGAATTAAACCTGTAAAATATTAATGAATGTACTAAGACTGGGAATACCCAGTGGGGTGTGAGTGTGCATGCTCACAATACAATTTACCTAGTTTTTAATAGCAGAGGAAAGGAATTGAAGGAAAATTTTGAAGAAAAACTGTTCTCCATGGCTGAGTGCCCTGGTAGATATAAAATATTAATATTTGGACAAAAGTCTGATGGTCTTAGCAGAGGCTGTGAAACCAATCCAATTGGTGAGACAGGGATAGAGGAGGACTGACTCAGCAAAGCATCTCATAGAGCCAGCAAAACAATTCATAGTAGAATCACAACTGAGAGAAACAAAAGACTGAACTTGATTTTACTTTTTTCCCTTTCCTCCGATAAATGTAAAAGTAAACTTGATGCTCATCATTGGGACATCATCAGTTCCTTCTGCTGTTAGGGAGTCTTTGGACATCATTTTACAGAGATTGAGTCTCATTTTCATGTATTCTAGGGGATGTGCTTTTGACTATGGGAAGTGTAGATTTTCCCCATTAATCCCTTTTTACAGAAAGCTCATGTGTCTGTGGAACATTTGGAGTTTGCCTTCAGAGACAGGAAATACTTTATAGAGACCTCTTTTTCTATCATGCTTACTTTATGCATGAGGAAGAGGAGGCTTGGAGTGATAAAGGGGTACTCTAGGATAGTAAGTAACAGAATGGGATTCAAACCCAAGATTTTTTTTAGTACGACTGCATTATATTACTGACTCAGAAATATGACAAAGTCCAGGATATGCCAGAATTTATTCTTTGTTTTCTTTTATCTATTACAGTTTCTCTCATGTTGAACATTTAAATTTTTAAGTAAGCAATTAATATAACCAGACTTTGTATTATACCCAAAATTCTGTGATTTAAATTAAAAAATCCAACATCTCTAATCTGCGTTTTCTACATGCTTACTGGCTTTGTTGTGGAGGCTTGGAATAAGTGGCATCTGGAGATGCCTTTCAGTTCTAAATCTGATTTTATGAAATGTTATTAGCCACTGAAGTATTGTATTATACCAAATTTTGTGTGTGTGGTACTATTTCAGAAGTATTTTCCTTTCCTCTACTTCTCTTCTTAACTTTCACAGCTTCTGTAAAAAGTAGAAATGTGAAAGTACATTAGCTTGTGTCCTCTTTTATATTTACTATATAAGGCTTTGATGTCCTTGTTCTGAGTTAATTTCCTCAGGCAACTGCAGATCTGCTTGATTAGGTTCAAGAGGTTATCTCCCATTGCATTGCAACAAAAGTGCCTTTGACTCTTAAGAGTAGTGAAGTAGTAAAGAATACATGGATTGACCCTTCCTCCTCAGCACGGCAGCTGAATGAGGTCAAAATTAATGTGCCAGTGATTTAATTCTAAGTTGTGACTTTTACCCTTGGCTTATGGTGTTGGTGAGTCCCTTGGCACGGTCACTGGTTTATTTATCATTGATGGATTTCATAGACCCCTGCAGAATTACGTTGTAAGTTTTGTCTATTGGGCTGACTTTGCTTTTTCTTTACTTTAAAAAATGCTATCTGGAGCCATGTTGTCTAATTCAAATAGTAATAAAGTTCTGTTATTTACCCTTATTAAATTATTTTTATAGGGTTTAGTGGATTACTCATTCCCCCTGCCCCCCTCAGAAATAGATCTTAGACATAAATTAATTACTTAACCTTAAACACACTATGATGAATACCAAAGGCTTATCAACAGAAGTTCATTTCTCTATCTTCTATCCCTATTTCTTTTAACAATAAATAAATAGGTGCTTAAAAAGGCAAGCATTATAGAGCCATACTGATTAAATCTTGTTCTTTAAGCTGATTTTAAAACTATTTCCTGAAATATCTCTACCAACATGTGTGAGTGAGCTTCCTGGCCGCTGGTCTCACAGTATTGAAAACTTGTAATCATTTTGTAAACAAACTCTACCTTTATGCCTATCATTTTTCTTTGTCCCAAGCTTCAGAACATTCAACTTTAGATTACAGTTACCTCCAAAGAATTGATTTTTAAAAATGACTTGTGTGGAACCCTGTTTGCTCCCAAACTTGGATCTCTAGTCAAATCAGGCCAGGGAATATTTGTTAAGTGTACCAGGCACAGTGGTAACTGCTGGAGATATAAAGAAAGACAAAAACAGATGGTGATCCCAAAGAGCTCAACAGTCTTTAGAGGAAACTGCATGAGAACAGATATCAGCAACCAGATTTTACATAATAATAGCAATAGCTAACATTTTTATAGCATTTTATAACATTGACTATGTGTCAGGCTATATACATCTATATGAATGATTCCTAATCTTCCTTGGAGTTGTAGCACCTATTTTTAAAAAGTTGCATCACATCTCCAAAATATGGTATATATACCTTTTAATTAATGTGATTTAACTATCTCTCCTGAATTTCCTGATACTTTTTAAGATAATTGGTAACACTCTTGATGATCACCAAACCAAAGTTAGAAATGAGGGTCTGAGTAGAGGGAGAAGTATTTGTTTTTCTTCTAAAAATTCAGAAACTTTGAATCGTGTAGTACCTTCAACACTTGTGAAGCACAATCTCAGCAATATTCCATATATCTTCAATAATCCATATTGATGACTTAGTTCTTAGAGTCAAAGTGACAGCTGGATTCAACCCCAAAAGATTAGGACAGAGAAACTATTGCAATTAGGAAAAGGGGACAGGGAGGGAGAATGGGTGATATATGAAAGAGGGTTTTTGCTTTATCTCTCTAAGCCATCACCATCTACTCAAATTTGAGCAAATATTCAAGGACATTTACCTAAATGGGAGTGATAACTTTACTTGAAAAGTTTGGTTTAGAAGTCTCCAGTAAAAAAAGGGGGACATATATTAATATACTCTTGGTAGATCTATGAATTGATTCAGTCATTGTGCAAATAAATTTGTAACTGTGCTCCCACAATCACTAATCTGTGTGTACTTTTTATGTGGTGATATTAAGTACTAGACCAATTCCCTTAAAAAATTTCCAAAAAAGAAAAAGAGGAAAAGAACTACCTATATAGAAAAATATTTATAACACGGTTGTGTTTTGTTGTGGCAAAGAACTTGAAATTTAGGAGATGATCATCAATTGGAATGACTAAGTATGGTGTGTGAATGTAATGGTATACTGTTGTGCCAGACATATCAAAAGATAGATCCTGAGAAGACTGATTGAGGAAACTGAGCTCTAGGGAGGTTCAGGTGACTGGTTTAAAGTTAAAAAGGGAGTAGATGTTAGAGGGGCAGGATTTGAAATCAGGCTGAGTATAGATTTTGTTCGAAAGGAATTGAGGTCTCTTCTGGAGTTGGAGTTAGGAGAGCAACCTGGTCATAACTTCACTTAAGGAAAATCAGTTTGTGTAAGGATGGATTGGATTAAGGAGACCAGGTAGGAGGAAACTATTGCTATAGTCTAGGTGAGAGATGAGGAAAGCCTGAGCTTAGAGTGATTGCTGAACAAGTAGTGAGTAGAGAGAAGAAGACAGATGCAAGAGATGGTATAGCGGCAGGAATGACCAGAGGTGGCAACTGATTAGATACATGGGTTAAAGGAAGAGTGGAAGAGTTAAGGATAAATGAGGATTGTAAATGTAAGGTCCCAGAAAGATAGTGGTGCCCTTGACAGAAATAGGGACAGTCAGAGGGAGGTGACTTTTAGTGGAAGGAGGTTTTCTGTTTTGGACATGCTGAGTTTGTGACAGACGGTTCTAAATAGACAGTAGGCAGTTGGAAAGGCATGACTCAGTTTTGCAGTTGAAAGATTAAAACTTGTAGATGTATACATGCATATAGTAGTCATCTGTAGTGACATGATAAAGATCCCCAAATCTATATGAACAGTTTTAGACTCCTAGATACTTAAGATCTAGAATGGACCTCAGTTGTAATCCACTCTAATTTCCTGTATTTGACAAATGAAGAAATAAGATATGAAAATTTTAAGTAACTTTCTCAAGGTTATATAGCAAATTAGTGTCAGAACAAGGACTACAACCCAGTTTTCCCAGTGTTCTTTTCATTACACCATATTTCTATGTCCTAAGTGCCCATCCTGTATGCAGTAAGCATGGTCTGCTCTATGTACATTATACTTGGAAGCTTCCTCAGACTTAATATACCCAAATCATCTTCCTCCCAAATCCAGTAACTCCTTTCAACTTCCTATCATCCTCCTCCTCACCACCATCACAGTAACACCATTGATTATCCAGGCCAATTAGGCATACAAAGAAATTGCAAAGAATACCTATGTACTTGTGTGTATTTGTGTATTTATATATAGGTAGAGGTAGATAGATAGTTTCAGAGGAAAAGATTTGAGGAGAAAAGACAAAGAATGTAAAAAAAAAAAATGTTGGCTTTGCAGTCCTTTTCTGTCAGTAATTAAAAGCTGAGCATCACCTAGCTTGCAGAACCATTGAAGATTTGATCCTTATGGTACCAGGTGTAGGTGATCATTTAGAAAGTCCTGCTCCACTCTTCCCAGGTCCATTCACATTTGGAATATTTTGTTCAGTATGAAGCATCACTTAATAGGAAAAACATTGATAAGCTAAAGACCACCCAGAAAGAAAATAATGTCCATTTTGAAGGGCTTTGAATTCATAGGCAGTGAAAATCATTTGAAGGTTCTGGGGATCTTCAACTTAAAGAAAAGAACACTTGAAAGCCATGATAGTTCAAGTATTTGAAGGGTTCTTACGTGTAGGAGGAATTCAACTTGTTTTGCTTTGCCGAAGCAAGCAAAACAAGTTTCAAAGAGGCAGATTTTGGCTTGATAAAAGGAAAAATTTAACAGATAAAGTTATCTAAAAGTGAAATGGACAGTTTGGAGGCAATTACAGGTTCTCTCTCACCTCTCACCTCCTTTTACTCATCCAATTCCCTTCCCCTTTCCCCACTACCAGAATATACAGAAATACAGAAAGCCTTGATGGCCATTTGTTGAATGTATTATAGTCATTTTTCATGCATGGTCTAGACCTCTGCAATGCCAGTTCTGTGATACTCTGATTCTGTCAAAAAAATCATTAGACCACTTGTTTATAATATTAGACTAGAAGGTAGCTTGGGGAAAGATTGCCTCTACTGGTTCACTCTGTCAGAAATTGGTGAGTAATTATGACAGGGTAATTCTATATTTCATCACCTGTTCCTCCCCACCCCCCATTTTTTTAATCCTGTCAAGTTGGGTTAAGGTATAGGAAAATGAGAGTATTGAACTTCACCATTAATAAACCTGCTATAATATTATATATACATATATATATACTGTTTTATATAACATAAGCAATGATTTAGTGATTTAGATCTCCCATTGATCTTTGGGGGAACTCCTTTGCAACTGGTTTGTTAATGTACTTAGAGATTATACTGTCGTGGTGCAGTAGCATTCTGGGTCACTTCAGAATTGAAAAACATTTTCAATAACATCTAGGAAAATTCCTTTATTTTATACATTCAAATAAATTCATAGTGCAGAATGATTGCCAGCTTAATCAGAAGGTCAAATCTGCAGTCAGCTGCTAAAGTGATTTTCCTGAAGTTCAGGTCCTGTCATGTCACACACACCCCAACTCATACTCTCACTCTTCTCCCTGCACTCCTCCAGTGGCTTCTTTTTGCCTCTGTCAAATAAAATTTGCTCCCTTTGGCATTCAAAGACCTTCATTACCTAGCCTCTCCTTTGTTTTTCAAGTCTTCTTACACATTACTTCCCAACAGTTCTTTTGATCTAAAGGCACTAGCCACCACCCTCACTTCCTTTAAGTTCCAACTAAAATTCTACCTTCTTCTCAAAGCCTTCCCCAGCCTCTCATAATTACAGTTTCTCTCCTCTTGTTAATTATTTCCTGTTTATTCTGTATATTGCTTGCTTTGTCTATGTTTGTTTGCATGTTATCTCCCCTGTCTTGAGGACAAGAACTATCTTTGGCCTCTTTTTGTATTCCCACTGTTTAGCACAGTGCCTGACACATAGTAGACTTTTAATAAATGTTTATTAATTGATTGATTGACTGGATTTAGTTGGGGAGGGGGTATTGAAGCTGAGTGACACAGACAAGTACTCCAAGAAAAATATTTATCTAGATTGCCTAAATTTTTTAGGTTAGATATTAAATTGTTTACATGTAGTTTGACCTTAAAAGTAATCTGAAAATCTGACCTTAAGGGTGATCTAAGATTTCTAGTTGCAGACCCAGAAATAGAGCTTTTTTATTTTTTAATAGCAAAACAGAGTAGCTGGATGTTCTGTAATTTTTAAATGACATTTCCTTCCAGATTGTATGTTTCATAACATTACATAAATACCATAGCTACAGGTTTCCCAGACTGCTCAGTCTGTAAATTGTTTTACTTTGGAGAACTGTCCTCATTCATAGCTCAAGTCAGTTCTAACTACTACTCTTAGAAGATTGTAGACCAAGAAATATAAATCAAATTTTGAGACCTGCATCTCATGTGCTAAGGTTGGGGATATCAGGAAAGAAATTGGAAGGCTGTCCACTTGAGCATTTACTCTCTCCTTTCTCTTATATTTTTAGGCTGGTAACCAGCCTTCCATAGCTAGACAAGATTTTGTTGTTGAATCGTTATCTAGTTATGTTTGACTCTTTGTGACTCCATTTGGGGTTTTCTTGGCAGAGATACTGAAGTGGTTTGCCATTTTCTTCTCCAGCTCATTTTATAGATGATGAAACTGAGGCAGACAGGGGTAAGTGATTTTTCTAGGGACATCTAGACAGCAAATGCCAGAGGCCAGATTTAAACTCATGAAGAGGGGTCTTCCTGAATTCAGGCCTAGCACTCCATGTACTGTGCCACCTAGAAGGTTATAAAATCTCTACTTAATTCTGTTAGGACCAAAGGACTTTTAGGTTTTGTAGGCTATAATTGTCCTTGTTCGTTGCCAGTAGTTTCAGATATAATCTTAATGGAAATTGCTGAAGGATAGTCTCTGAGGTCATCCTGCATTTGAAACAGGACAGTACTGTATTATGCAGTAATACTTTGTGGAATCAGATTGTTCTTTTCTTTTTTGCAAGGTTGAGACAATTGATTCTAACTAGAAATATCATTCCAGCTGCACTCAGAGTTGAGGGAGAGGGGCAATATAAAGAGAGTGACTATCCAGGGATCTAGCATAGAGAGATGGCAAAGGCACACAAGCTCCAGTGTTTTTCATGTGAAAAGATTCAGGAGAATCACAGGATCATAGATTGAGGAATGGAAAGGACCATAGAAAGAAGTAGTATTGCAATGAAAATAATAGTACATGTTTTCTTAAATTAAACAAGTGGTAAACATAATGTGAATCCTTTGATAATAAGCTGAAGAAAATTGAAAAAAATGTTGTAAACAATTTTATCAGTAATTTATGTAGTAAACTACCAATTAAATTATGTTGTAAACAACTTAGAAACACCCATAGTGAAAAGTATAGAAAACCCAGCAGTAGCACTGGCCATTGGCTTGTTCCTAGGATGAAACTATGGCTGGTTCTTAGGACTGGCTCCTGCATTAGTTAAATCAAGTCCCTATTTTTCTGGAAGACAGTGCTGATTGATTGACCAAAATGTGCCAGACTTATTACATAACACCATTTAGTGAACTGTGCAGGAGAGGGAATCTTGTCATGAGTGCAGTATGAAAGAAGCCTGTCAGTACTAAGACTCTAGGGAGTGGTTTACTCTTAGAGGAGAGTACTATTTGCATGTTTTAATTACTAGAGTTTGATTTCATGTTTGATCTGTAAGAAGTATAAGTCTGATTAGTGCTCTGTCAGCTATACTCATGCATCATATGTTTTAAGTATGACTACTTCATTTTACAGATGAGAAAAACTAAGGCCCACTAAAGGTAAAGTGATTAGTCTAAAGTCACTGAGGTAGTAATAAGTAGGCAGCAGAGTTAGGGTGTGAAGGATGCCCTATCCTTATCCTAACCTCCTTTAGTGGAGCTCTTTTTGCGGTGGCAAAGAATTGGAATTTGAGGAATGCCCAGCAATTGGGGAATGGTTGAACAAGTTGTGATATATGAAATGTAATGGAATACTATTGTGCCATTAGAAATGATGAGCAGACAGATTTCATAAATACCTGGAAAGATTTATATAAACTGATGCTGAGTGAAATGAGCATTACCAGGAGAACACTGTACACAGTAACGGCAACACTGAGTGATGACCAACTTTGATAGACTTAGCCCTTCTTAGCAATACAAAGATCCAAGACAATTCCAAAAGAACATACTGCACGCTATTCTCTCTGTCTCTCTCCCTCTCCCTCTTCCCCCTTCTCTCTCCTCTCTCATGTTTTTTCTCTTTTGTTCTCATTCTTCTTTCACAGCATGACTAATATGGAAATGTTTAATACGATTGTACATATCAACCTATATCAGATTTCTTGCCATCTTGGGGAGGGAAGAGGAGGGGAAGGAGGGAGAAAAAAATTTAAAACTCAAAATCTTACAAAAGTGAATGTTAACTCTTTACATGTAATTGGAAAACGTAAAATACTGTTAATTGAGGGAGGGGCAGAACACATGTGAAAAGAGGAACTGAAAACAATTGTAGTACGTGGGAAGGGGCACTGGATTTAGAATTTGGAGAACATGGTTCTTAAATCCATATTACTCACTTCCATTGTGACATTGAACAAGTTACTTAATATCTTAGTCATTTATTTGTGAAATCCTCCAAGGATCTTTCATTCATATCTAGCTCCACCAGCACTTTCATTACCTCTCTCTTCCTGACCTTTAGCTCCCTTGTGTGTATTACCTTCCCGTAGCTCCTTGAGGTCAGGGACTATTGTATTTCTTGAGCTTAGCACAGTGCCCGTCATGTAGTAATGGCTTAAATTTTCATTGGCATTCTTTTCTTCCCCTCCTCCCCACTTCGTAACGTGGCCATGGCTTTTCCAGTCTTCTTTTGCCTTATTTCCCTCCCTGTGATCTAATGACTTACTGTTCCTTTCACAAGATGTTCCACCAGGAAACCTTTTTGGATTCCTTCCAGTTGCTACTGTACTTCCTCCCCAAATTACCTTGTATTCATTTTGTATGTATTCTACGCTTTCATGTCACATTGACTTCTCTACCATTAGAATGTAAGCTTCTTAAGAGCAGGGACTATTTCACCTTTGCGGTTGTATCCTAAGTGCTTAGTACAGTGCCTGGTTTACAGGATAGGGACTGAACTTGTGATTTCACTTATATAAATGATGTTTGCCATATGAGAAAATTTCTCTACCAGTGAAAGTGAGCATTTTTTCTGCAACTTATAGTGTTAGAGAGTTGCCTGGGGAACAGAAAGTTTCACAGTGACTTCCCAGGAGTCATGTAGGCAGATTTTTTTCAGAGGTCTGACTTGAATCCAGGTCTTGGTTCTTAGACAAGTTTTAAGACAAGGATAAAGAGGTCCTTATCCATTATGCTGTGAAGTGAAGCTTCAAGTGAAGCTGCTCTCATCCATTTCTCTATAATATAGCACACAAATTTTCTCGATAGCTTTCTCCCTTATGATACATGTTATTAACATAGCACTTAGAATAAGGGTTAACCTTGCATTAGCACTTTGTTCCTCACTTCTAATTTGCTCTGAGTTTGAAACCCAGCCTGTATAAATATATGTCAAATAAGAATAAATAATCTTTAAGTGAATATCTAAAGGATTTTTTAATAATAGACTTTATTTTGATTTTCAGAAGGACTTTTTTTAGGTTTCACTGTATTCTGGACAAGTAAGTTATTAGTACCAATTTTGAGTAATTCTTCTAATCCAATGGCTCTCAGATTCATGAATTTCTTTAAATGTTTTGATAGCTTTGTTTCAATCACCGGTTTCTTTTGTAACCCTATTTATTTTATTTTATGCATTTAGATGAATATTAAAATGTTATTTTGAGAAGACGTGTAAAGGCTTTATTGGACTGGGAAAAGGGGGTACAAGATGCAAAAATGTTAACCATTGCTGAAAGTGTACTGTGTTGATAATGTATGTATCATAAGGGAGAAAGGAAATTTTATTATAGAGAAATGGAAGCCATAAAAATAACTTCATTTGATCTCCTTTAAATGAAACAGCAAAAATAGAAGCAAAGAAATGCTACTAGTTCAAGAACTCAGTTCCTGGTACTGAATTTGAAGATGTTTAAAATAACTATCTTAAACTACAGGAATTTAAGCCTATGTAAAATAAATACTGATCCATAGTAGGAAATTCACAGGAGCACTTTACTTTTTAAGAATAACCTTTTTTGAAGTCAAGGATTTTAGTTTTGCGAAGAATAAGAGCATTTCCTAGAAGAAATCTTGTCATGAAACCCTTCTTGAATAGAGGAATTCCACCTAACGTTAGAGTGATGGTGCATCTTTGTCATTCTTCCCCATCTACTCATCCAGTGGTGATCTCCTGCTGTATGTCATCAGATTACTTTTCCTACCTAGAGTTAATACTTTGGTTCAGCATCTTGTTGCATATAATTAATAACACAAGTTTCTTGCAGTATTTCTCCTTACCTTATTGAAACCTGCGTGATCAAGCTTCCAGTTTACTCAGGATTCACTATAATGGTTTGCCCGTTTGCTTTTACTCGGTAATTATAACAGCATGTATGTGACAGCCAATATCTTAAAGCAATCATTGGCCTCTGTCTGGGAGGATTATTCACTCTTTCATTTACACACATTTCTTTGTACTGAATTTTACATACCAATCCCCTCTTAGTTTTCTGTGGTAATGCTTATAATTGTAATACTCAGGACATAATTAACAACAGTGCTTTGAATGGTGAGACCTTTAACTATGTTTTATTTTACTGAATGCCAAGTAGCAGGTACTTTTTAATGTTTTCTCTTGAAGCTTTTTAGGGGGTAATTCAGTCAGTCAATCATAGGACACTTCTGTATTCTCTCATGATATTCATTTAAAGACAATTGACCAAACAATTGTAATTAAATAGCTCAGATATTTAAGTAGAAGGAAAGTTAAAACCTTTTCTTATAAAAGATATTGGTAGGTGAAAATTTAAAAATACTCTTTTATTTTGTTGTATTAATAAATCATTAAGCTTTTAGGAAGATTTTTATTGACAGGGTTTATTTTTGGCTAAAAATTATACTCCATTTTATATATCAGTACTTAAATTCCTTCTCACTTTAGAGGTGGAGTGGCCATTAATTCTTAGTTTGGTTTGGTGCTAAGACATTGACTTTTTCAGCTTTTATAGGTCTTAAGTCTCTGCTTTATATTTTAATTTGGGTTCAACCTACATGTGAATAAAGACTTTTTTTTTTAATAATGAGAATTGGCTTCTTGGCTTCTCTTCTAACTTATACTTTTAGTACTGTACTACCCAAAATATATAGGACAGAAGAGCTAAAATCAGGAAGGTCTTAATTTGAACTTAGACTGGAAAAGGGAAGGTAATTGTTACTGGGATAGAAAATTAGGCCAGTGGCTCAAGCTGGTATAGTATCAATCACATCCAGGTATAATTCGCCCTACCCCCTTTCCTTTTCCAGTTGTCATCCATTGATTCCTGCTGTGAACATTTCATCCTACTGTGTTAGGCGGTACAGTAGATGGTGAGGACACAAAAAATAAATGCACAATCCCTGTGCTCCGGGAATTTACAGTTTATTAGCTACCATTTACACAATTAACTATCATTTAGCTATCATTAAATGCAAAATATATACAGAGTAAATACTAAGTACAATCTAGTAGGATTCGTGTAGGGTTCACCTAAGAGGTGGCACTTATAGTAGAGACTATATTGCAGCTATGGGAGGAAAACCTGTGCAAAGGCACAAGATGGGAGTTAATGTATGTCTGGGGAGCCTTAGTGAATCCAGCTTGGTGGAACTAACCCTAAATGTGGAATGTGTAATATAGAATAATGTACAGTAACTTGAAAAGGCAGCCTAAAAGTTATATTTTAAGGGACTAAAAGAGCCAAACAGAAGAATTTTTTTCCAGTAGGCAAGAGAGAGCCATTGGAACTTTTTTGTACCAAGGTCATATCACTTTAGTAACTGTTGAGGATAAATTGGAAAGGGGTGAGATCAAAATTTGGGAAACCAATTAAGAATCTATTGTAATAGCATAGGTGAGATGAGATGAGGGGCTGGACTAAAGTGGTACCCCTTTGAGTACAGAGAAGGAATTAAAGAGGTGGAGGTAGTGGAGGTAGAAACGTCAAAGCTTGTCAGCCGGTTGGATGAGGTAGGGTTGGAGAGAGGCAAGAATTGAAGGATGTCTCCAAATTTTAAACCTGATTCTCTGGAAGGAAGTCTGTAAGGATAATGGTTCCCTCAACAGAAAAAAAGGAAATTAGGAAAAGGGGTGGATTGTGGAGTGCAGGTGATAAATTCTTTTTTTCATGCTGAGTTTGAGATAATCTCCAGGACATCCATTTGGAGTCATTGATGCAGAACTAGAGTTTTAAGGGACCCATATGGAAGTCATTAACATAGAGATGATAATTGAATAGTTGGGAACCATTGAGATGGAGCACACAGACATAGATGGACAGAGAAACCCCCATAGAATAGAATGCTAGGGTATACCCATATGCAAGTGATGGAACATAAACGGTGATCTGTCAGAAGAATCTGAGAAAGTCAGACAGAGTGATATGCATAGCACCAGGAGATACTAGTGTATCCTAACAACTGTAGGAAGAAAAGATGAGAGTTGGTCAGCAAGGTGAAATGTGCTCCAAGTCCATCAAATTACTAAATTTAGCAATTAGGAGATCATAAGTTTGGACAGGGTAGTGTGAGTTTTTGTGACTTTAAAGCAGATTGTGGTTGCTTAGTTGTGCCCAACTCTTCCTGACTTCATTTGGGGTTTTCTTGGCAAAGATACTGGAGTGGTTTGCCATGTCCTTCTCTAGGTCATTTTACAGATGAGGAAACTGAGGCAAATAGGGCTACGTTACTTGCCCGGGTTCACACAGCTATTAAGTGTCTAAGGCAGGAATTGAACTCAGGTCTTTTGGAGACCAAGGATAGCCCTCTATCTATAATGCTGTACTGCTTCTGTACTAAGGTTGACACCCAAATCTACCTGTCCAGCTCTTACTGTTTGATAGAAACCTCTGCTTCAAATTCAGTAGGTCTAAGATGGAATTAAGCATCAGTTTCTCTCTAAATCTTCCCCTTTGTCCAGTGTTCCTTTTTCTGTTAATAATACCATCATCCTCATAGTAACAGCTCAGACTCAAGACCTTAATAATCTTTGACCCTTTTTTCCAGCATTCTCTAATCATCTATAGAGTTCCATTGATTCTGCTTCCATGTCTCTTGAGTCTATCTGCTTCTCTGTACTTACACAGCCACCACCCCATCTTAGATCCTTATCATCTCTTACCTCTACTGTTGTGATAGTTTTCTAATCCTCCTCCCTGCCTCTAGTCTGGTTTTTTCCTCTCCTCTATCTCCATCCATCCAGATATAACCTTGTTGTATATCTTCTTAGTGGTTCATGCTAGCCTCTAGAATAAAACATAAACTCCTTATTCTAACATTTAAGACTTTGCACTGTGCACTGTTTGGATTCAGCCTGTTTATCTAACCTTGCTTCATTCTAATCATTCCCTTCAGTACTTTGCATTTCTGCCAAATTGAACTACTAGCTATTCCCTGAAGTCAGCATACTATCTCCCACCTCCATGTACTTTTGTAGCCATCCCCAGCCCTACCTTCTTTCCCACCCCCTTGGATGTATTCTCTCCTTATTTTTTGTCTTTTTTGATTCCTTCACTTCCTTTTGGGCTCAGGTGTTACTTCTTCAGTGTAGCTCTCACTAGTCTTTCTTCCCCTGTCCCTTCACCTGCCTAGGTAAGAGTGTTTTCATCCTTCCCAAATATTCATGTCAGGCTCTGTCTCCAGTGTAACCTCCACACAGCTGCCAAAATGTTTTTCTGGAAGCTTACATCTGTCTGACCATGTCAATACAGGCTCCTCTACTTTTGTCTTTTAAAGCTTTACTTAGCCCGGTTCTGCCTAACTGCACGCCTTTCTCAACTCTACCCCATATAGGATTCTTCTCCTCCTTTTAAAAATGCAATACAAGTGCCACCTTGTGTATAGGAAGCCTTTCCTGTTTCCCCCAGTTGTCAGTGTTTTGCCTCAACCATTTTGCATTTAATTCCCTCTTATTTGTTTTGGTTTTTTATTTGTAAGCTTTCTAATCAAGTGGAGTATAAACTTTTTTCAGAGCTAGGGACTTTGTCTTTTGTATCCCTAGAGCCTGAATACTTAACTCATAGTAGGCATCTGACAAATGACTATTAGCATTATGCTACAAACTCAATCTTACTGTTGTGAAGAAAAGAATTTAACGTATACTTATGTGCTAATCAATTATCCAGCTTGCTTTCTATATGCAAACCTCCGTGGCACATACCAGGGATACAAAGACAGAAATGAAACTGCCCCTGCCTTCAAGGAGCTTACATTTTATTGGGACAAATCTCTAAAAACTTTTCTTGTTATTTGTATATCTGGTGCTTTTTGATCATGATAAGCGTTTTCAGAATAGATGCCCTGCCTCTTGATTCAGTGTTTCATAGTCAAAATTTAATGGAAATGGAGTTTTTACACCTTATGGTTTTACTGAAAAGTTGATTTCACATTGACCTTTGGGAACTTCATAAATGTAGGCCAGTTTTCCTTTCTTGTGTTTTTTTGACATTTTGATGCATGAGGCTAGGGAAAATTTATACATGTATAAAAAGTTGGTCTTTTTTCTGTTAAACGACAACTGAGTTTGAAGGATGTTTCTCAAGAGTAATAAAGATTAAAATGCTTTCTTATTTAAAGAAAGTTTTAAAAACAAGTAACATGTGACATTAATTATATTTATTTACATTGAGATTAAGACAGTTGAGTCACTGAGCCTTGCTTTACTGAAAGTGATAAAAAATATTTTTTCTTCTGATTTAATTTTGCTTATTCAGATCATGCCTACTGGTTTCTGGGCAACAAAGAATATATATTTCTGTGCATGTACCTAAGAACTGATATTTTTATTTTGAAACTTTAAAAAAAATGTCCATATATTGTTATTTCCTAATGAACCCAATATCTCAAGTTGACTAGTCACTAAAAATGAACATGTACATACAAGTGGCATAAAAAGGAAGATCCAGGTGCTGTATAATTCTTTTATTGTAAAGATGTTTGCATTTTCTTCTGTGATTTGAATTATGCCACAGGTAGTTATCCTAAGAACACACGAAATAAAATACTTATGTTAAAAAAAATACAAAGGTTTTTAAAAATATCAAGATATTTATAGAGTATTATAAAATCAATTCTCTGAAGCCAAAGTGATGAGAAACTTTTTAAAGAATTTATAATAATTTCCAGAAACTCTAGGATCCCCAATTTCTTCTCTTGTATAATGTGTGTTTTTTTCTTAGCTCTTTGCATAATAAGCTGCTTTGAAAAATAAGTTAGTTATATTCTCTTCTTTAGTTATGCTTACTTACGTAGTTTAGATATTAAGGTTCCCTTGGGAAATCACCTTTTGACTTCATTCAATTACTCAAGAGGACCTTCTTCATTGAAATATCATCAGAATGCTGTTGGCAGCAGTTTCCTAGATTTGCCCTTGGCTACTAGCGGTTAAACTCCCTTTCTAAAACAGTCAGGTATGATACTATCCCCTTGGTTAGTTGTAATTACGTGCCTCTTCCAAAACAATATATAATATGTTTTTTATATATATAATATATATTATATATAATATGTATATATATATATATATATAGGATATATAGGAAGATGCCAGCAACTGGATAAATGATTCTTTCTGCATTGTTCTGTAAGTTATAGTACTAAGAAAACTCCATGGACAGTATCAGCATGCTGTGGTCCACAGAACCATGAAGAGTAGAACACAATTGAACAGCAGCATTAGTTAGGACCCTCCTGATTCCTGTCATAGAATATCTAGACTTTGCCTAATAGAATTCCTAGCATGGGCAGTTGAATGGAAACTCCCTCTTCACTTCAATCCCTGTTATCTGAATCCCCTTTTTTGTCACTTCAGAGCTTGGATCTTTTGGGCCATGAAGTGCAACATTGATCAGAAAGGCTTTAGATGAGTTCCCTTAATTCTTTTAAAAAGTGTAGAAACAATTGTGGACTGGAATGAATGATGACTTGAAGAAGAGGAAGGACCACATTTCCTATGTGGATTATGTTAGGTCATTTCCATTCTTTTATGACTCTAACTACAGATATTCTTGTAATTCTTGTGTTCATCACTCCAAAATTAATTTATATTTACAAGGGTCTAGTTTATATGGGTCAGAGTGTGGAACAAGTCTTAAATTATGAGTCTAATTTAGGTCCTTAGTTCCCATGGAACACAGAAATGATGTAAAATTTTTTTTGTATAGCACTCTAACCAATCATTCTAAGTAAAAAAGTTAGGTACTTAGACCACCAGATATACTGTTTGAAAATTTGCCTCTCAATGTCCCCTCCATAGTTTCCTCTCTTTTTTCTGATGAACCAACTTGGATTTCTCCATAGTTTCATTATTCCTTAGACTTTTGAATTTGAAGGGGGAGGGGGTTTCTAGAAAGTGGAAATCTCCATGAGCTGAGAGTGTTTGTGGTGGAGAGTAAGGAAGTGACTTTGAAGATCAAACAAGTAAGGCTTCAAAAACTGACCAATTGATGTTGGTCAACCATTTGGAATCCTCCTCATTACTGCAGCATCTGCCATTGATATGTTCAGGTTATTAGGAATGGAAGTAGCCTTGAGTCTTGACTTTTGTTACCTATCTAGCTATTGTACTGAAATGGTGCTTTCCCACTAAAATTAGAGGGAAAATACAGCTTTTCATTTAGAACCAAGGAGAAGATTCTTATCTTTGGCTTGGTTTATTGACCCATTAACTTTTTGTGAAAAGCCTCATGACTTTTTATTGGATGCAGATATTTTAAAATGTGAATCTTACTAAAATGAAGCAAATGTACCATTTTTAATTGGATTTATGGAGAACATACAAGAAAAAGTAGTTTTAAAATACATATTTTAAAATCACAAAGTTCGTTATAGGCTCCTAAGAGTTTAAATGAAGAGAATTTATAACTAGCTAAAATTCTTTCTCTTTTCTCCCACAGTTCCCATTATTTAAAAAAAAAATAATCCAGCATGATCAAAATGCCTAGAATAAATTTTGCAAGATTGTGATTCACAAATATTTGAATTTTTATAGGCTTTAATCATAGTCTCTTTTTATCAGAATGTATTTGTTTTGGATCTTTGTTGAAAATTTTCTTGGTTGAAAGTAGGCAAGCTTTATGACTGCTAGGTTGACAACATGGTACCTTCAATAAGTTAGAGTACTTCCTGAAATCCATCAATTTGTAAATGGCTGCATATAAAGGAATATTATTTTACCATGGTAAAGGACAGAAGGGATGGTTTTATTGAAACCTGGGAAGACATATGAACTAACATAGAGTGAAGTGAGCAGAACCAGAATAATTTATATAACAACATTGTAAAGACAGTTTTGAAAGGCTTAAAATCTTTGATCACTGTAAGAATCAGTTATGATTTCAGACTGTTCATTTTCTATGCCACCTACTCCCTGACAGAGAGATGAATACATTCAAGATGTAGCATGTGACATACATTTTTTGAAAATGTCTAATGTAGGAATTCCTTTTTTTAATTAATTAATTTATTTATTTAACTTTTAACATTCATTTAAACAAAATTTGGGGTTCCAAATTTTCTCCCCTTTTGTCCCCTCCCCCCGCCCCAAAATACTGAGCATTCTAATTGCCCCTATCACCAATCTACTCTCTCTTCTATCATCCCTCTCTGCCCTTGTCTCCATCTTCTCTTTTGTCTTGTAGGGCCAAATAACTTTCTATACCCCTTTACCTGTATTTCTTATTTCCTAGTGGCAAGAACAATACTCGACAGTTGTTCCTAAAACTTTGAGTTTCAACTTCTTTAGCTCCCTCCCTCCCCACCCCTTCCCTTTGGAAGGCAAGCAATTCAATATAGGCCAAATCTGTGTAGTTTTGCAAATGACTTCCATAATGGTCGTGTTGTATAAGACTAACTATATTTCCCTCCATCCTGTCCTGCCCCCCCATTATTTCTATTCTCTCTTTTGATCCTGTCCCTCTCCATGAGTGTTGACCTCAAATTGCTCCCTCCTCCCCATGCCCTCCCTTCCATCATCCCCCCCACCCTGCTTATCCCCTTATCCCCCACTTTCCTGTATTGTAAGATAGGTTTTCATACCAAAATGAGTGTGCATTTTATTCCTTCCTCTAGTGGAATGTGATGAGAGTAAACTTCATGTTTTTCTCTCACCTCCCCTCTTTATCCCTCCACTAATAAGTCTTTTGCTTGCCTCTTTTATGAGAGATAATTTGCCCCATTCAACTTCTCCCTTTCTCCTCCCAATATATTTCTCTCTCACTGCTTAATTTCATTTTTTTAAGATAAGATCCCATCCTCTTCAATTCACTCTGTGCACTCTGTCTCTATGTGTGTGTGCGTGTGTGCATGTGTGTGTGTGTGTGTGCATGTGTGTGTGTGTGTGTGTAATCCCACCCAGTACCCAGATACTCAATAGTTTCAAGAGTTACAAATATTGTCTTTCCATGTAGGAATGTAAACAGTTCAACTTTAGTAAGTCCCTTATGACTTGTGTTTGCTGTTTACCTTTTCATACTTCTCTTCATTCCTGTGTTTGAAAGTCAAATTTTCTTTTCAGCTCTGGTCTTTTCATCAAGAATGCTTGAAAGTCCTCTATTTCATTGAAAGACCAGTTTTTCCCCTGAAGTATTATACTCAGTTTTGCTGGGTAGGTGATTCTTGGTTTTAGTCCTAATTCCTTTGACTTCTGGAATATCCTATTCCACGCCCTTCGATCCCTTAATGTAGAAGCTGCTAGGTCTTGTGTTATCCTGATTGTATTTCCACAATACTTGAATTGTTTCTTTCTAGATGCTTGCAATATTTTCTCCTTGACCTGGGAACTCTGGAATTTGGCCACAATGTTCCTAGGAGTTTCTCTTTTTGGATCTCTTTCAGGCAGTGTTGTGTGGATTTCTTGGAAGACTTATTTTGCCCTCTGGTTCTAGAATCTCAGGGCAGTTTTCCTTGATAATTTCATGAAAGATGATTATCTAGGCTCTTTTTTTGATCATGGCTTTCAGGTAGTCCCATAATTTTTAACTTGTCTCTCCTGGATCTATTTTCCAGGTCAGTTGTGTTTCCAGTGAGATATTTCACATGATCTTCCATTTTTTCATTCTTTTGGTTTTGTTTTGTGATTTCTTGGTTTCTCATAAAGTCATTAGCCTCCATCTGTTCCATTCTAATTTTGAAAGAACTATTTTCTTCAGTGAGCTTTTGAACCTCCTTTTCCATTTGGCTAATTCTGCTTTTGAAAGCATTCTTCTCCTCATTGGCTTTTTGAACCTCTTTTGCCAATTGAGTTAGCCTATTTTTCAGGGTGTTATTTTCTTCAGCTTTTTTTTGAATCTCCTTTAGCGGGGTGTTTACTTGTTTTTCATGCTTTTCTTGCATCTCTCTCATTTCTCTTCCCAGTTTTTCCTCCACCTCTCTAACTTGATTTTCAAAATCCTTTTTGAGCTCTTCCATGGCCTGAGCCCATGGTATATTTATTTTGGATGTGTGGGATGCAGAAGCCTTGACTTCTGTGTCTTTCCCTGATGGTAAGCATTGTTCTTCCTCATCAGAAAGGAAGGGAGGAAATACCTGTTCACCACGAAAGTAACCTTCTATAGTCTTATTTTTTTTTCCCTTTTCTGGGCATTTTCCCAGCCAGTGACTTGACTTCTGAGTATTCTCTTCACACCCACTTTGCCTCCAGGTCCGCCCAGCCAGCGCTTGGGGTCTGAGATTCAGATGCTGCTTCCCAGCCTCACGTTTTTGGGCAGGGGTGGGGCTGCTATTCAGTGTGAGATTAAGTTCAGGTTCTCAGGTGGGGGCAGGGCTGCCACTTGGGGCTCAGTTCCCTCAGGGGGTTTATGCAGAGACCTTCGACAATGGATCAGGGCTCCTGCCTGTTTGGGGAGCCCAGGTCTGCTGCCGCCTCTGCTGCTTCCTGAGTTATGGGGGCACCCCACTCCCCTCTCGACTAGCCAAAGAGACCCTCTCACCGACCCTTGTCACCTGTGGGTGGAGGGACCCGCGCGACCGCTGGAAATTCCGTCCCTGAAGCCTGCTCAGATCCACTCCTCTCCGCGCTGCGTGGCCAACACAGGGCTGGGCTGGGCTCCGGGTCCGCAGCGCGAAGGACCTTTTGCAAGAGGTTTTCAGGGTCTCTGGAACAGAAATCTCGTCCGCTCTGTTGTTCTGTGGCTTCTGCTTCTCCAGAATTTGTTCGTAGTTCTTTTTTACAGATATTGTATGGGCTGTGGGTTCGGAGCTAGTGTATGTGTGTGTTTCTACTCCGCCATCTTGGCTCCGCCTCCCCTAGGAATTTCTTTACTTTGCTATGTATGTTTGTTGCAAGGGTTTTGTTTCCTTCCGCTCTATCATGTACACAATTTTTTTTTTTGAGGAGGAGGAGTTGAGAGGGAGACAGGGTGGAGAAAGGTTTCCCAGACACCACCACCCCTCCCCCCCTCCTCCCCCCCCCCCCCCCCCCGAATGAGAGAAGGAAAAAGATGACCAGAAGGAATCACAGACAAACATAATAACATTGAAAATTACACACTGAACTTATGTACTTTAAAAGGAAAGCAAGCTTTATACAGTAAAAGTCAGTTTTATGTGTTATTCCCACCCTCTCTCTTTTATAATGTATATATGGAAACGTTAATTTTATTTTTATTTAAGTTCATGAGTTTAAAAGATGGAAAAAATTCACATTTTGTTGTTTATTTTAGAATTCCTCAGTAGTTTTTAATCTTTCCTAGGGCGCCCCCCTTCCCCCCCAGCATCTTGCTCTTTACCCAACCATTGTTCCTTTCCTGTTTGGAGCATCAACTTCTTCAAATCATCATTTCTTCTTATGTTTCTCTTCCCTCTCTCTCCTCCTCCTCCTCTCCCCCCTTTAATCTAAATAGCTTTAGTACTTTGCCCTGAGTCTAGGTTGTTGTTTGGTTGGTGAATGAATGAAAATTCACATATACCTAACCAAGCCCCATAAAGATGCTTCATATCCTACCCAGTCATGCATCAGGAAAGTAGTACCTACCCCCTGGTATCACTCCATCCCCATCCACCTGCCCTACTTCCCCAACACACATTCCTATTGTCCTTGTTATTTAGTCAGTCTGTTGTGTCCAATTCTTTGTGACCTCATGGACTATAGCATGCCAGACTCTTCCATCTGACACGATCCATCTCATCTTCTGCCATCCCTTTTTCCTTTTGATTTCATTCTTTCCCAACATCAGGGTCTTTTTTAACGAGTCCCATCTTCTCATTATGTGGCCAAAGTATTTAAGTTTCACTTTTGGTATTTGACCTTCCAGTGAATAGTTTGAATTAATTTCTTTAAGTGTATAACTGATTTCATCTCTTTGCTATTCAAGGGACTCTTAAAAACCTTTTCTAACACTATAATTTGAAAGTATAGATTCCAAAGTGCTCAATTTTTCTTATATTCCAACTCTCACAGCCATACATTGCTACTAGAAAAATCATAGCCTTGACTGCATCAACTTTTATCAGTGAGGTGATACCTCTGCCTTTTTAGTATGCTGTCCAGATTTACCATATATTTCCTTCTAAGGAGCAAGTGTCTTTTAATTTCATGGCTGTAGACACTGTCTGCCGTGATTTTTGATCCCAAGAATATAAAATCTGAGAGTGTTTCCATTTTTTTCTTCTCAGGAAGTAATGGGACCAGTTGCCAAGATCTTAGTTGTTTTCATATTAAGCTTCAAGCCAGCTTTTTATACTCTCCCTTTTCACTCTCATCAAGAGGCTTCTTAATTCCTCTTCATTTTATGCCATCAGAGTGGTATCATCTGCATATCAAAGACTGTTGATATTTCTCCTAGCAACCTTAATTTCAGCTATTGATTTATCCAGCCTGGCATTTGGCATGATGTACTCTGTGTGAAAGTTATATAACTAAGGCGAAGTATACAATCTTCTTGTACTCCTTTTCCAATCTTAACACAATCTTTTGTTGCATATTCAGTGCTAACTGTTGCTTCTTGGCCTGCATGCATGTTCCTTAGGAGACAAGTAAGATGATCTGGGACTTCCCATCTCAGTAACCACACCATCATATTGATTGACTACTGAGGGCTAAAAGCAGAAGAGATTAAGAGGTGGCATGAAAACGCAAAAGAGCTATACAAGAAAGATCTTTAACATCATCAGTAATCGTGATGGTGTGGTTACTGATCTAGAGCCAGACATCCTGGAGAATGAAGTCAAGTGGGCCTTAGGAAGTGCTGTTAGCAGTAAGTCTAATGGAGATAATGGAATTGCAGCTGAGCTGATTTAAAAATGCTAAAAGATGATGTTAGTTAAACTGTTGTACTCAGTATGCCAGCAAGTTTGGAAAACTCAACAGTGGCCACTGGATTAGAAATAATCGGTTTACATCCCAATCCTAAAGAAAGGCAATGCCAAGGAATGTTCAAATTACCAAATGATTTCACTTATTGTTTTATTATTTGTTGGTGTCTTATAACTTTGTTGCCTTCCCCTTGCCCAGTTCATTTTCTTCCTTAAGATTCTGGATCTCTTTTTCTAGTTGGCTGACTTTCTCTTCATAATCTTCTTATTTTTCTTGGATTGTTCTTACTTTTTAAAGAAATTGTCCCTCAATTTTTTTTATTTGATTTTTTGAAGGTGTGTTTTTGTTTGTTCTTTAGTTCTTCTATAAATTCTTTTTGGGCAGTTGATGGTAATGGAATGTTATTGTAAAGCATATTCCTTGAACCATTCTCCACTTACCAAGTTGTCCTCTAATCAGCACAAGTTAGGAGCGTATGCTTCACAATAACATTCCATTACCATCATATGTCATTGTTTGCTTATCCAGTTCTCTGCTGTAATAAAAAGTGTTGCTATAAATATTTTGGTGCATATGGGTCTTTTTGGTGGTTGTTGACCTCTTGGAGTATATGTCTGTCAGTAGAATCTGTGAGTTATAGAAACTGTGAATACAGTTCTTCCTTCGTTGCTTTTTAAGAACAAATTAACCTTATGTGGGGGTAGATGCTGTTCCTATGATGGGAAAACAAAGACAAAAGATAGTTTTCAAAGGGAAAATACAAAAATTACGTTGTGTGGGTGTGTGTTTCTATACATGCACATGCATATACCCTTATACCTAATAATTCAAAGCTGTTTTGATGATGAGTACTTAGCAGATTCTGGTATGAGTTTGTATCTTAGGTTGCCCTTCCCAGGATTCCCTGCTCTCTCCCCTACCCTAAACTTCTCCCTAAAAAGCCAGTGTGGAGGGAGAGAAAAAAACCAAATAATTTAAAATGCAGGAAATGTTGAATTAACCAGGTTTAAATTATTTCGTATTTTTGTATTAGCAGCTGGGCCTTATATAAGGTCTGGGGAAGAGCAGTTGTTTTAAACTGGCACATTATTTTAAATAAGCCAGTATCAGCTTATTAGAATACTTAGATCTTTATGCAACTGTAATAGATTCTTAAATAGCCTAGTTCACATAAATTTCCCATGCTCTTCCCCATGCCCTTTAATATGAAAGCCGTGATAGTGAGTGTCTATAGTTTGGGGAATAGTTTGATCCCGTATCAGTAGAATGTGTTTTTGGCTGTTTGCCTGGAGCCCAATTTCATTGAAGCGTAGTTTAATTTTTTCAGACCCTGGATGGACCAAAATTAACGTGATAGTGTATATGCTTGACTTTCCTACTTTTACCGAGTAACCATGTCATTTGTTGCTATGATAGTGATTTATGGTTGTGTAGTTAAAAGTATAGGGCAATGCCAGTGTTCAGATGCAAATAAGTTAAATTTTTCTCATGTACCTTCTTTGCCTACTATTTGGTTCCTTACCACCACCACCTTTTTTTTTTTTTTTAAATCTTGCACATATCTAAGCCATAAGTTTTTGCTAATTTTAGCAGGCTGGTTTTGATTATATATTTATCTTCAATTGTTTCAATTTCAGAAGACTTAAGTTTTCCAAAATAAAAAAAAAAATCCAGACCCATTATCTTTTTTGTAGTTTGACTGGAATGAAAGAAATATTTTGTGCATGTTATTGTCATACTAATGAATTATTTGATATTTGCTGTAATGCTACTATGTTATGCCCTATAAATTAGTTAAGAGATATTATTTCTGGGGAAATGGCATAATCTGTTCAGTCAGTGGTGAGAAGTGAGCATCCTTTGGAATAACTTTCTTTTTTCTTGCTATTTCACACTTAGAAGCAAGTTTCTGTAGGTGTCAAGTCAGCAATTTATTAAGCACCTGTCATGTGCCAGGCACTGTGCTGCAAGACTGTATAACTTAAGTAATAAACTAGATTAAACAATAAGCCAAATTACTTCTAGGAATTTGAATTCTGAACTTCTCAGCTACACCAGGGATGAGGCCACATGTCGCCTTGAAGCCGCGGGTTCCTCACCCCTAAGCTACAACATTTATTTCTGGTTCGGTTTATTTTTGTTGTAAGAATCATTGAAGTTCAAGGCTGTCACATCTTTTGTTACTGCATTAACATTAATGATCTACACACAGATGCCTACTGTAATAGGTAGCTTAAGCAGTTTCATTCAAAACAGAAGAGAAAGATGTTGAGAGATTTTTTGGGCCCTGTCAGTACTGGTCATACTGGCTGAATAATAGGAAGAAAATGATTAATAACATGTGCCCAATAATAATTTATGCTAACATTATCTGTGTCCACACACTGTACAGAATTGAGTCTTATCACTCATAGAAATCAGTTTTGCAGTAATTTACAACTGTCAATATTTATGAGAGAACTTCATGTTTTACCTGCACCTTGAATTTGTATGGATGAAGAAAGGAGAAACCTGATTCACCACTGTTGAGTTATTCCATTGTTTGTCTGTGATTGGAACATATATGGAGCAAAACAGAATCTTCTGTGTAGCATTTCTAAGTTAGTTGAAATAATCTGGTTATGTAAACTAAGGAATCTTGATAGTTTGATTAACAATCATGTAGGAAGCAAATTCTTCAATGAAAAGGTTAGTACAGGACTTTCCACTTTGGAGAACTGGGGGAACCCATAGTATCAGTCCAAAATGACTCCAGTGAAAGTAAATTTTCCTTATTTATCAAGGATCTAAGTTAAACTTGTTTAATGTTTATTCATTTGAGTCCTATTTGTTCTTGCTAACTCTGCTATTAGTTTGTTCTTGTTGAAGCTATTAACCGAGGTTAACATCCAGCCACTGGAATTTTATTAAGATTTTAATCAGAAGGATAAAGCCTGGTTTATGGATTGGCAAAATACTGCTAATGGTTTTGTTAGCAGTTTTTATAAATAACTCAGGGTTTGTGAACTTATTGACAGTTTTATAGACCTGGAATGCAAGGACCACCTATAGATAGAAGAATATATGCCTCTCTAACTTATTATAGTTGGGAGTAAAAAGGAGGAGGCCAAGCACGAATGGTAGAGATAAACCTACTCCCATTAAAAGGAGCCTTGATTTGTTTTTATTGATATCTGCTAGAGAAAATAAAACCTAAACAATTTTATTTTCTGTATGTAGGACCATACTGCTTTTTATTATAGTCTCAAAAAAAATCCTTGCTGTGTATTTTATTGCTTAGAAATACCTTAAATTAAAGCTTATTTGTGACATTGAATCAGGTGTTACCTTCAGTTTAATTTTGGTAATGATGCAAGCTGGGTTTTGATAATAGTTTTGATAATAGTTTTTGATAATGGTTGTAACCTTTCCACTTTGGAAAGCTTGTACAACCCAAGATTATAAGTATTGGCAGCAGTGGCATCTGCACAGGTGATGAAAAGGTTGTTAAAATATTAACTTTTAATAATAGAAGGAATAGAAGTGGTCACAGGTAGTTAAAGTAATAATATTCCTTACAGAAATCTTACTTAGTGCCTTTTAGGAGAAGCATACCATCACTTTAGATGTAGGATTTATGTTTTTTTAAACTACAGTATTTAGAAAGATTAGTGGTTTCATACATTCTCTACTGATATTGCTTATATATCCATGTTTAATGAGGTGCTGTACCCATTGCTCCATCCCTACCCCAAAATTATCACTTATTATTGACCTTCTGGTTGATAGTGTTGGCTAGGCTAGTCCTCATAGCAGGCATGAAATCTGCTGCTGAGTCCATATGATGAAGCCTTTCACATTGACAATGCCATCAAGAACTCAGCAGTATCTGCATACTGTGATTTGATTGTCTTCCCATAAAACATCATTTGATTATGCTGAATTTACGGTCCAGGCTTTCGCTTTAATGAAATAATAGAATTATTAGTTGTCATGTGTTTTGGATTGATGTTTGATAGACTATTTTGAAATTATTTCCAAACATGCATCCCCCTACCCAACTTTGGTCTTTCAAACCCTTGGTTAATTTCAAACCCCCAGATAAATCTTTACTGATGTTTTCATTCATAAGTTTTTGTGATGACTTGTTTAGGTCTTTTCCTCTTCTACCTTGAAGCTTTTACAGACATCCCTTTAGGGTTGAATAATAAAATAATTTATTTTTTAAAGTGTTAAGCAAGTTTGGAGAATTGCAAAAAGTATTTTTAATATATTCATTTTCTTTATTTTTGATGCTCTGCAATCACTACCATAAAACTTAGATTTTTCCCCCCTACCTATCCCCCACTACTCCCCTCCCTCCCCAAGACAGCAACAATTCTGTATAGAATCTACACATATGTTCCTATTGAGTACATTTTCTTTATAGTCATTCTGTGTAGAAGAACTAAAATAAATGGAAAAAATCATATAACAAACCAAAATATAATACACACACACACAGACACACACACACAAATGATCTGCTACATTCTGGGATTGAATTCCATAGTTCTTTCTCTGAATGTGGAAGGCATTTTGCCTTAGAAGACCATTGGGAATTGTTTTTTTTTTTTAATGTCCTTACATTGCTATGAAGATCCAAGTTTACCAAAAAAAAAATCTCACACACCGTGGTCATTGCTGTGCACAAAGTTCTCCTGGTTCTCTTCCTTTCACTCAGTGTCAGATCATATAAGTCTTTTCAGGCCTTTCTGAAGTCTTCCTGTTCATCATTTCTTATAGCACAATAGTATTCCATTACATTCATATACCATAATTTATTCAGCCATTCCCAATTGATGGGCATCCTCTTGATTTCCAGTTTTTGGCCACTACAAAGAGTGCTGCTATAAATATTTTTGTACATGTGGGACCCTTTCCCATTTTTATGATCTCTTGGGGATACAGTCCTAGAAGTGATATTGCTGGGTCAAAGGGTATGCACATTTTTGTAGCCCTTTGGGCATAGTTCCAAACTGCTCTCCAGAATGATTGGATGAGCTCACAACTCCACCAGCAATGAATTAGTGTTCCAACTCTCCCACATCCTTTCCAGCATTTATCATTTTCCTGCCCTGTCATGGCAAAAAATATTTTTGAAGTTCTTCAAAACTACTTGTGTATTTCCTGCTTCTTTCTGCTTTGAAAAGGGGCAGCTAGATGGTGCAGTGGATAGAGCACCAGTGTTGGAGTCAGGGGGACCTGAGTTCAAATATCACCTCAGACACTTGACACTCATTAGCTGTGTGACCTTGAGCAAGTCACTTAACCCCAGTTGCCTCATCCTGGGTCATCTCTAGTTATCCTGATGAATATCTGGTCACTGGATTCAAATGGCTGTGGAGAAAAAGTGAGGCTGGTGACCTGAACAGCCCTCCCTCACTCAAAACAAAGTCAAGTGCAAGTCATGTCATCACTTCTCTGATGGCATGGTCTTCTTCAACAACAAAAGACGAACACACACATTCTGCTTTGGAAAAAAGCTCACAGTTTAGGGTACGTGGAAAAAAGTATTTACCAATCCAATGGCACCATTTGACATCACGAATAGAACTTGTGTGGCAAAAGGGATGACTGTATGATGGGTCAAGATTCTAATTAGACTCTTCCAGTATGCATCATTAAGACAGATTGGGTTAGTTTCTTACTCATATATACCAGTCATTTTTTGGTATGTTTTGAAGCTGGAAGCTGGATCTGTGGGGAACATTCAGATCTGGAGAAAACTCCAGAAAAATAAGGCTAAGAAAATTCCTTGGTTGGTTTTAGTGGAGTGGGTCTGTCAGAAAATTAAGTGATAATTTTAGCTGGTATATGATGCAGGGCAGAGCTCTTTTTTTGTTCTAAGGATTTAGTTTGTTTTGAAAAAGCTTTATTCACAAGTTTCAACTCAGGCTTCATAGCTTTATTCCTATAAAAGTTTAGTCTTGAATAATTAATTTGAATGTGTCTATTCACTAGAAAATTGTATATTTTAACCATTTATACCAGGTTTTTCCATTTATAATAGATGGGAAGAACCCAAAGTTTTCTAATTTACAAGGTTAGGCAGGAAGTGAAAAATAAAGTAAAAGGTCCTGTGAATTTAATGTTTTTTGATAGTTTGCATATCAAGTCTAAATGTGAGGGCTGTCGTCTGTGAATAGAGTCCAAGAATTCATGAGGATGTATGAAGCTCCCTCCACTAGAATACAGTGATAGGGATTGTTTTCGTTCTCTGGTTTTTACCTTTTTTTTTTTTATTGGCCAGTCCAATACAAGATAATAGATACCAGAAGTCAAAACACTGTTGCATGCAGTCTGAAGTTATCCATTATTTAGTGATCTACTCCTAGGCTGGGAGGTTTTCATGTATTTACATGGCTGTAGAATAATCATATGTCTTTTTTCAGCTTTAGAAAATTCAACTTTCTGTAAGTTAACCCTCCTTTAGGATACCTCAAAGTTCTAATCTTAGCTTTGAGCCAGCAGTTATTTATAATGAGTGACACTAATTCAGTTGGCCCTTTTGTGGCTGAAGGGCAAGTTGAAAGTCAGAGGAGAGGATGGCTTAAAAGGGGGACCACCATGTGCCAACACAAGAGTCAGAATGAGGATAAGTTGTCTTCATATAACAGTATAGAATCTTAGAATGTTAATGCTAAAAAAGGCCTTAGAAATCATCCCCTAGGGATTTGAACCTGAGGTTCATGAACTTGTTTTTGTAAAAACTTAATAGCTATATTTCAGTATAATTTTTGTTTGTTTTTTAACTCTGTTGAATGTACTTAAGAGATCCATAAGTTTTAGAAGATTGCCAAAGGGGTCTGTGATAACAAAGATGACTAAGAGCCCTTGATCTAGTTCAGACCTCCATTTTTCTATATAGACTACTCAGTATCTTACACTGTCTAATCCCACTTTAATGCATTTGTGTAGGCAGTTCCCTTGTGCCTAGAGCACTCTCCTTTATCCCTGCCTGTTGGAAATGTATTTCTTTCAAGACCCAGCTATCACCTTTTTAGTGATGCTTTCTGAGATCTCCACCAGCTAAACATGATTGCTTCTTCAGAATTTCTCCTTTGCCTGTTTCACCTTCTTTTTTGTGCCATATTAGTGTACATGTCACAGTAGAGTGCAATGGAAAAAGTATTAGATTTGGAGTCAGAGGCTGTGGGCTCAGATTTTTGTGTACAGATCTTCTTTGGTCCTCAAGTTCTTCATCCATAAATTGAAGTGAGTTGGACTAGATAATTTTAGAAGTCTCTTCCAAATCTATTTCTCCTTTAAATGACTTGGAGATGCACATAATCTCCTTTTTCATTTCTATATCCCAAGTGCATAGTGGAGTACCTTATATATACATACTAGACAATAAATATTTGGATCAAATTGAACAACATTGTTATGCAGGTGTCCAGAGGCGAGTCACTCTGTGACCATGAGAACAGATTTTGCTCTTCGAAAATTCTGTGATAATATTTGAAGAGTGTTCTTCCAATTCTGTATCATTACGATTTTCAATAGAGAGCCTGCAAAGAAAAAAAATTACAGACAACAGAAATCTTGAGTAACTACATCAGAAATTCCATTTACTGTCTGAGGCACCAAAAGAACCAGCCCTTCCAGGGACTCTGAGATTAGGAGCTGAGTGCTTATTCCACATGCTGGGTGTTCTGGGGGCATATCTAATTTTTGGATACGTGAGTATGAGGTCACAGTCCTAGCCTTAACTGCTTAGTCCAGTCCAGACAACTGGACTAGAACCAGACCAAACTCAACCCACAGTTTCCCTTGTATTTGGAGTGAAAATCCCCTGTTCTAACAGCCCCAACCCCATTGAGAGCCGTGCTTAGTCATTGTAAGACTCTACATATTGGAGATCTCAGCCAACTTTTTTGTCTCTTTTACAATTTTACACACATTCTTCTGACACTCTAAAACCTCCATCCCTGACTGTACTTCTCTGTGCACTACAGTATAAGGTGTTCCTTCTCTCTTCCCTTCTTCTATCCTCCTTTCCCTCCTCTTCCTCACCATCCTCTCCACCCCACAACTGGACCAAAAGGATGAATAAACATTCTCTTCCTTCCCCACTGCTACTTCCAGACTATGTCCTTGCCACTATCACTCAGCCACTTTTCCTCTTTTGAAGTTAACTCCGTAAGTCTAGATCACCAGTCTAGATCATCAACCATAGGTCCTTGTTACAATCAACTACTAGCCTCTGTGTCATTCTCAAGATATTTCTGGCTTTCATCATCTCCCCAGTTCCTGCTGCCTTATTCAGAGACTTTTATATATATAGATATAGATATAGATGATCTCTCAAAGATTTCATTAGTCTGTTTAATTCCCATAACCTTTTCATTTTGCTTTACCCCTACATGCGAGATGATTCACTAAAGCTCTGCTCTCTTCAACTTTACTAACAATCTCTTTACTTTAAAATTCCATGACTTTTTCTCAGTCTTCATCATATTCTTGTCCTTTGTGCAGCTCTTGATATTGTTGATTACTCTTACCTCCTGAATATTATTTTAACTTGACTGCCATTACATAGCTTTCTACTGGTTCTCTTCCTACATTTAATTGCTACTTCTTAATCTTCTTTCTTAGTCTTCTTTGTGGGCAGCTAGGTGACTCAGTGGAGAGCGTGCCATGCCTGGAGAAGGAAGGTTCATCTTCCTGAGTTCAGATTTGGCCTTAGACACTGACTAGCCATTTGACCCTGAGCAAGTAACTTAACCCTGTCTGCTTCAGTTTGTCATCTATAAAATGAACTGGAGAAGGAAATGGCAAACCGCAGTGTCTTTGACAAGAAAACCCCAAATGGGATCAGAAAGGAACACCTTATAACTAAAATGACTGAACAACAAAAGCCCTCTTTGTATCATCTCTCTGTTGCCCAAGTATGGTTGTCCCCAGTACTCATCTTTTCTCTCTGCTTGCTTGCTAATCTCATTAGCTCCCCAAATAGACTAATTTATCCCTGTGCATCTGTCTTCCAAATCTTTTTAAATACAATTTATATATCTTATTTTTATATCTCCTGATTTTTCCCTTGTATTCCTTCCCTTTCCCTTCCAGAGAGCCATCTCATATGACAATAAATACATTGGAAAAAAATCTGAAAACATAGACAGGGGATTTGACCCCCTATATAAAGTAGGGAAGAATAGGAGGATGCATTTTCTTATCTCTTTTTTAGGGCCGAGCTTGTTCTTTGCAATTTTGAAATATTTACTTTTAATGTTGTTCTTTCTGTTTGCCTGGAATATCTTTATATCCAGTGCCAGTCTCTGTTCTGAACTTTTGCACTACATCCGCAGCTACTTGACACCAATCTGTTGTCCCTGATGGATATTTCCAACAGGACGTTGCATCAACACTTCAAATTCAATATGTCCAGTATAGAATATTGGCCAATCTCATCCTAATTTCTCTTATTTCTGTTGAAGGCACTATCTTCCTTTAGCAGTTACCCAAGTTCATATTAAACTTCAGAGTCATACTTTAAACCTCTCTCTCCCTCATCTGCCATCTTCAGTTAATTGCCAAACCTTATGTAAGTCTATACCACTTCAGTCTGTCTCTTGTATCAGTACCGTCTCTCTACTTGTATACACCCTCTATCATACTTATAGCCCATATCATCTTCAATCTCACTTGTTACCACAGTGACCTAGTTGATTTTCCTGTTTCCAGGTTCTTTCCTCTCCAGTCTGTGTTCCATATCAATCCCAGATTAATATTCTTGGGTTGCAGACCTACCTATATTCTCTCCTGCTCAAAAAACCCCTTGTGGCTTTTTTCACTCTTGAATAACATATAAAATACCCAGCCTGATATTTTAAGTGTCCCTCACTCTGATTCCATACTTTTCCAGTCATTTCATATTATTCCCCATCACATACACTGCATTTCAGCAAAATTATCCAACTCGAGTTATTCTAGTTAACTCACCATTCCAGCTTGCTTCTTCATACTTTGTACAGGTGGTCCTCTATGCTGGAATGTACTTCCTCCCTTATATGACTCAGAATCCCTCCTTTCCTTCAAAGCTAACTTCATTTGACCCTAGTTGTTAGTGCTTATTATTTTATTAAAGATTATTATCCTTATTAATCTTGTTTTTACTTGTCTGGGTACATATTATATTCTTGTAAAATATAGTAAACTTATTGAAAATAGTGTCACTTTTGTATTTGTATTCCTAGCACTCATAATAATTCCTCTTAATATTTGTTGAATTAAAGTTGTATTGAACCCTACTACATATGTGATGCTATAAGGGACGATGAAGATTACATAGTACGACTGTGACTCAGCCACTGTTCTTTGCAATCTTAGTGTGTTAAATACCTTAGAAAGGTTGTTATGGGAGGGGACAAAAGGATTATTGACATAAGGTTGAGGTAAAGTAATGACATGACAAAATTAAGGAAGCATAATTATCACAGTATATTCCATTTATGTAGTAGCTTTTCTCAGAAGAATTTGAGGTACTTATGAATACCTGAGATAATGAGCATTTTTGAAATGTCACAACATTGAAAAATAGTCAGGAGGGAGAATAGCAGGAAGAAAAAGACTAAAAACAGAAGTTGCACGTGAAGGAAGCAGCCATGGGATTTCAAACCATTGTTGTTCATTCGTTTCAGTCATGTCCAACTCTTTGGGACTCCATTTGGAGTTTTCTTGGCAAAGATATTGGAGTGGTTTGTTACTTCCTTCTCCAGTTCATTTTACAGGTGAGGAAACTAAGACAAATGGAGATAAGTGATTTGCTCAGTCATAGAGCTACTAAATATCTGAAGCCAAATTCAGACTTAAAGATGAGCCTTCCTGACTCCGGGCCTGGCACTCTGTCTGCTGTGCCACCATGCTGCCCTTATGCCATGGTAACTAACGAATGCAACAGTCTGCTTCTTCTTGGCTCATGCTATTGGGTATTGTCAGTCTGGTGGCAAGGACTGTGTGGGCCTGAGATTGAAGACACCTACAAGCCAGGTCCCAGAATTCTAAACCATTCTACTTTTTCCTCACCAGTCACACCCAGTATTCTATGCAGCTTTAAAATTATTCTTTAAGAACTTGTGCCAAGTAAGATATGTAGGCATCTAGGAAGGCTTTACATGAAAATAATAACAATAGTAATAGCATTTATATAGGGCATTAAGGTTTACTAGGCTCTTTACATATGTTATCTCCTTCAACTTTAACCACTCTCTGTCTCTCTAATAAATGGAAAGGGAAGGGTTTGTAGTGGAGTGGTGTGTATAATGATCTTTCATTACAAAAACAAACTAACTCTAGTTCTTAATTTCCTCCTTATGAGATCTAGACTCATTCACATTCCTAGACTTCTCTCTTTTCTTTTATGTATAATTCTCCAACCTTTTATGTATTTTTCTCTAGCTTCATATATAGTCTTTACAACTAAAGTGAAATTTCTTGGAGGAACTCAAAGACCCAGTTATCAGTTCTCCCCCAGTGCATCTACAACAATATTTTAAAAAACTGTTTTGTTGATAACTTTTGTAAAATATTACTGTTGCTTCCCAATAAATTCTGCCCTTGTAACCAACATATATATAGTCAAGCAAAGCAACATATATACCACGTCTGACTGGGTATCTTTTATTCCATATCTGTAGTCCGTCATCTGTCTAACAAGAGAAGGAGGGAACTGTACTCCATTGACCCTCTGAATTGACACCATTTTCTCAACTTCTTTTTCTCTATTTAGATTTTCAGAAGAAACAGCCAGATGATGACTCCACTCCCAGTACAAGCAACAGCCAATCAGATTTGTTTTCCGGAGAAATGAACAATGACAACAGCAATACCTCTTTAACTACACCGACTGTTAACTCTAACCAGCAACAGCTTTCGACAGAATTGAATGTAACTTCCACAGGCAAAGAGGAGTGTAAGTCCCTACCCTCTGAAATGGGAGAAGGGTGGAGCTAGCCTGTGACCAGTACTTTTTCCACTTTGATACCCAGGTCTAAATCAAAATACAGTAACACTTCAATTGAAGAGACAATAGAACAAGAAACCTAGTCCAAGAAATCTGGCAGATATAAAGGAGTTGAGAGAATGGGAATAGAGAGGGTTAGGATCAGGTGAGGACGTTCCCTCCGCCAGTGCAGGTAATACCTTGTAGTCTTAGAGTTTCCCAGAATACTGAGAGGTTAAGGGACATGAACCCGGATCTTCCTGGCCAGCTAGAGAGCATCTCTCTGGGTTGAAAAGGCAAGTTAAAGAAGGATTTGTGTTTGTTGTTATGGTTGTATTTAAGGTAAAGCAGAACTGAGTATGTGTTTCTAGACCTAACCTAAAGAAAATCTGGTAGAGAGGGAAATGGTGGTAGTTTATTTGTGAGAAAAAGGCACTTTCATGGAGAGGAAAGAACCCTAGACCTATTATCAAGAGATCAAGGTTTGGTTACTGCTTCTGGTTTTTAACTGTGTGACCACAGGCAGTTCCCTTCATTTCTGAAACCTCAGTCTTCTTATCTGTAAATTGGAAATAAGGCCTAGAGCTGCTTCTTTAGGGCTTCTGTGAAACTCAAATGAAATAGTAGATGTAAAGCATTTGGTAAACTTAAATTTAAAGCCATATATGTGGGGCCTCCCGGAATACTTTAAGAAAGAGGCTTTAGAGTACAAATGGAAGAGTAATGCAGGTGAGAAAAAAAGTTAGAGAAGGAGGAAAAGATAGGTAATGGTAGAGAGATTTTGAGATGGAGCTAGTTGCAGTGTTTTCATGGCCCAGTTTCAGATAGGACAATATGAGAAAATTTATCAACAGAATAGGTATGTCATAGGGTATAGTAAATGTGAGCTGTGAAGGAGTGGGTAGTTGGGCTAGGACAGAGCATTGGGCCTGGAGTCAGGAAGACCTGAGTTCAGATCCAGCCCCAGACAACTTAATAGCAGTGCGATCCTGGACAAGTCACTTCATCTTGTTTGCCTCAGTGCCTCTTCTATAAAATGAGCTGGAGAAGGAAATGGCAGACCACTCCAGCGTCGTTGCCAAGAAAATCCCAAATGGAGTCACTCAGAGTTGGGCACAACTGAACAAACAAACAAAAGTTGTTTGGAAGAGATACAGGAAAAAAATGAAACTGAAATGAATAAGCTTAATGGCAACAGATCAAGTCAGGTCTAGTGTTAGAGCAGCAAGAATTAATAGGGAGAAGAAATTGGATGAGTGGGATCATAGAATCTAAGGATTGGAAGGGACCTTGGAATTTGTGTATGATCCAGTACTTATCAGAACTCGTGGTTACAATTTTGAAAGTATTCTGGATGAATAGGTGAAAAATAAGGAATAAGGTAAACTTTTAAAAGATTAATAACCAGATTCCATTTGAAATACTTTGTAGTAGTAAGTATGTCTTATAGCATCATACTGTATACTGATGGGTACTAGAGACTTCAAAGTTAGGTAGGATTTCTGGACTGCCATAGCTCTAGTTTAGTTAAAATTATATGTAAGCAAAAGCACTGAATTTTGCTTAGAATGTGTATAATTTTCGCAAATCACTTCTGACAAGAGGGTCTCTGGATTTGCCTAATGACTTTTTGTTTTGTGAGTATGTTGACAAGAATTTAAAGGAAAGTAGTGAAAAAACAAGTACATTAATTCTCTTGCAAATAATGTAGAATGAGAAGGAATAAAAACATTGACAGTATAGAAAGCAGTAAGGGGATTTATTGAAATAATCTGTTTTGAAGGCCTGGTAAATCAAACTAATAAATTCAAAATGAGAAAAACCCAAGATGATACTGTCTCTTTTACACAGGCCCACTCCACTTTCTCAGCCTTCCTTTGTACTTGCTTCCCAAAAAGGGACTTCTTGAATATTTTTGCCCTTAGTACAGCATCTTGCACAAATGACAGTGTTTCAAAATGGTATCACTTCAGATGTTTGGGAAGGGCAAACCACTTATTTCCAGTAACATTTTATAAAAAAAGAAAATAGTACGCAATGTGTAGAGCAAATGAAACAAAACAACAACTTAGGTTTACTACCTCTCTCATACCTGTAGAATTTTTACTGAAAGCTTCTGGTTTGCCAAAAGAGTTGGTTCTTAACTCCATGGAAGGATATACCCAAATTGTTCTTAAAATATTCCAGTGAGATGTTTGGATCTTTGCTATAAATAGAAATTGTCGGATCACCTTCAGTCATGAGTGGGTAGCATTTGTTTTTGTCTTATTTTCTGAAAAGCTAGTTAGGCATTTATTTGGAATATTAAGTACTGCCTGTAAAAATTAGAGTATTTGGAATATTGTGTGCTTTAAGACTACTGAAATCATTTTACAGATAAGACAAGCACAGTATGGAAATAGACACCAAGAAGACTAAAGTGGATGTGAATGCTAAAAAAAAATTATAGAAAAAATTAATTTTTTGTTATTAAGCTTTCATTTGAAAATGCTGCTTTGAACCATCTTCATTAACATACTTCATCACAGTACCTGGCACATAGTAGGTGCTTAATAAGTAGGTTTGGTCCCAGTGGTCGAAATTGAATTAATTTGAGTAATGACATTTATTGTTGTTTCTGTAGGACCTAGAGTCTGGTTGTGTCTATCTCATTCTTTACCTTATCTTTCTCTTGCAAAAGAATGAGGAAGCTAGATGCACAGTAGGTAGAGCACTGCACCTGGAGTCAGGAAGACTAGAGTTCAAATCTGGCCTCAACTAGCTGTGTAACCCTAGACAAGTCAGTTGACTTCTGCTTCAGTTTTCTCATTTGTAAAATGAGGGTAATAATACCTGCTTCCCAGGGTTGTGGAGGGGATCAGGTGAGATAATAATTGTAAAACACTTAGCACAGTGCCTGGAACATAACAAGCACAATATTAGTGGTAATAATGGTGGTGATGATTATATTATAGCTTGTCCTTGGCAGGTTCTTCCTTAGGTCTTGGGCATGTGTTGGGCTTCACTGGCTAGATGTCTTCAGTTCTGTATAACAAACCTAGACCTTTTCCTGGAAATTAGCATTGTTGCTATTGGGCTAAACCAGATTTTGTTCTCTTTTACTGATGTTGAAGTTCAAGACAAGTATATGAGAAACATGTTAAATTCCTGAACTTTCAGAAATAAAACTAATTTTTTCTCTCTTTAGGATGAACTTTTAGATAGAGTCTGCCTAATCCAACCAGATATTTGTGAAATGGGGTACTTCTTGTAGTAGAGCATTTGGAAAATATTACCTTTTTTTAAAATAAAAATTCATTATAACTTCCTGCTGGGCTGGCTCTAAGTGAAATATGGTGGTGAGATGTATTTACAGTTCTCTCTGTGTCTCTTTCTTCCCTTCTCTCTAATGAAGCTCAAAGCATCATACCGTTTATCAGAGATAATTATACAACAGATGGAGCTTTTTTGATATATAATAGTCTCAAAGTGGAAAATTCTTTCCCATAATGAAGAATGCCCAAACTTGAAATGTCTCCTTTGATTTTAATTTAAAGGTGTTTTTTTCCAGTACATTTATTTATCTTGTTGATAGTTCTGTAAAGCATACTGCTTTCATTAGAGCCATGTTCTAAGAAGATTGATATTTTTGCAGTACAGTATGACGATGTACAGCTGCATGCTGCATTGAATAGAATGACTGTAATTCAGGGCAAATCAATGTATGAGACCATTAAGTTAATCCCTGTCAAAGTGTAAAAGGACTGAAGCATTCAGCAGTGTTTTCTTACAAGAATTATTCAAGATGAAGTATTTCTTTCCCAATCTCTCTCTTCTATAATGCTAGCTAGATTGGAACTTGTTTAACTGTTCTGGTTTTCATCTTAAGTTCCAGTTCCATCATCTACATGTCTTCTATGCCTGCATCGATAATAATAATGATCTTCCTTAATAGAAAAGGAGAGAGTATTCCACCAGAGATGTCTTTCCAGACTATCAGTCCATCTCTGGTAGATTGCTCTCTACCCAGTTCTCTTCAACATTTTATCAGTAATATGAGTGCAGTTATCAAATTGTGTTTATTAGATTTGTCGATGATGGAATTTGAATCCAAAATCATTTCCGTAGCCTGAAACAATAGGAAGAAGCTATTAAGATTAAATTTAATAGGAATAACCATAAAGGCTTGCACTTAGGTTAAAAAAAATAAAATGCCTAAGTATGAGATGAAGGTGGGGGATACTTGATTACTACTATAGTCAGTTCATGTGAAAAAGATCTGGCAGCTAAAATTTTTAGGGTTCTTAACCTTAATGATCTTACACTGCATATGCGTACATATATACTTATGTGTATATATGTGTAAGTATATATATGTATATAGCGTGTGTGTGTGTGTGTGTGTGTGTGGTTCTGTGCAAAGGTGTTTATAGCATCATTCTACTCTGTCCTTATTGTTCCTCATCTAGATGCCAGTTTTGGACATTGTGTTTTAGAAGGGATACTGATAAGCAAGAGGATGTTTAAAAGAGATTGATCAAGATGATGAAGGGACTTGAAATCATGCCTTGTGAGAACAGACTTAAGCACATAGGTATCTATCAAGAAGAAAAGCCATAGGAAAGGCCATGATGACTGACAGCTCTGAAATATTTGAAAGGTTTTCCTGTAGAAGAGGGATTACACTTGTTTTACTTGGTGCCACGGAGAATGTGGAACGATAGGTTAAGCAGATTTCACTTCAACCTATGTTAAAGTAATTCCAACTTTCCAGAAATAGAATAGAGTATAGAGAATAGAATTCCCCATTTTTGTGGGAATGTGAATCCCCTTTTATTGGAGATTTTCCAGAAAAAGTCAGATCTCCCATTTGTTTGGGAATTTTTAAGATAGAATCATGACTTGAACAGGAGCTTGGACTGGCTTATCTGTGTGATCTTTTATAACTCTGTGTTTCAGTGACTTTTGGTATTTTATTTGAGACTTTGATAAAGGGTATCTCTGCATTTTTTGCTCAAGTTGCTCTTGCTCAAGCAACAAGCCTATATTCCTAGTCGTCTGTTTGATACTGTAGTCCTGACAGCTAAAGAATGTAGCCTTTTCTCTATTGAATTTTGAGATTAAGTATTTGACTTGAAATCAGTTCTTCAGTTTCCAATGACAGAAGTCTCAGTTTAGAGTGGCACCTCTTTCTTAGCCTTGCACATGACTGCCTCCCTGGAGCAGCCAGGTGAGCAAATCCCAGTTTGAGTTCTTTTACCATCTGGGTTTCTTCTGTAACAACTAAAGACCAGTTCATTTTTGCTATATGACTTCATGAACACTTACTTTTTCTGGGTCTTCTTGAGATTACCCATAAATTGTTATGCAGGCTCAGTATTTGAAATAAGTTGAGACTTCTTCAGCTTTATTCCCCCAAGTAGATATTCTTTATGTGCTAATTTTAAAAGATACTCTTTGCTTTGCTGTGAAAATAAAGGTCACAGTGAACAATCATACTTAACATAGCTTCAGCCTTTCCTCCCTCTCCTTTTGTCTAATTGTTTACCTTTTACGTAGATGCAGAAACATTCACATTGTGCTTGTTTTAAACAGATTCTAAACTTTAATGTGACAGAAATGCCAGGCTAGAAACAGACTATACTCTTATTGCAGAATGTTGTTTGATTTTTTAAAGCATTACTCCTTTTGTGTTACACAGACTTATTTTAGTTATCATGTGAATGCCTTCCCCTGACAACAATGGGGTATTACACCAAAAAGGGAATAGATGTTCCTGGAATTTTTTTAACATGAATTTCATTGCCAAGCCCCCCCTTCATTTTTCATTAATTGTGAAGATGAAACTCTGAGTTAGATGGAATAGAGATGTCTGTTTTCTACTCTTTAGTGTGTATTTTGGGTTAGTTTTTTTTGGGCAGAGGGAGTAAGGTTGAAGTTAAAAATCTGTTGTGCTCCTAAAGACCTAATATGTAACATTTTATAAGATTAAGGCCAGAGCAAGGCTCTTATAGTGACATCTCTCAGTGCTTTCAGCTGATGTACAACAGCCATTTTACAGAAGGGATAAGGGACCACTTCATTCAGAATTCATTTTTTAAAACCTTTCTAATAATATCTGGGATCTGAATAGAAGGTAATCTTTTCTGTATTTCTCTGAAGTCTCTTGTTAAGGGCATGCACAAAGCCCCTTCCCATTCAGAAGAAGGGATCTCTCAGCAACAGATACAGACAGAAATTCAGAGGATACTGAAGTGCCTGAGTGTACTCTGCCTTTGACTGGGTCAGAAGAAAAAAAACTTCAGCATTGATAGGTTTCAGTTGATGTTGCTATGAGAACCATTTTTGCATTTCTGAAAAAATCCAAACATGGAAATCTTAATTTCCTTTAAAATAAATATCTAAATCGAACAGCTATGGAAATTGGTGAAGTGATAACCAGATGCTTTACTATAATGATAAGATTGGTGAAAAATTTAATTAGCCACTTTGTATTCTGACCCTCCAAAATAAACATTTTTTCAGTTTTAAACCAGTAGGTGGTAGCACACTTTACATTTCACTTAGCCTTCCAATACTTAATCATTTTGGGGGGTTTTAGTTTTATGTGTACTGTTTTTATATATTGAAAATCCTTTGGAACTCCTTATGTAACTTTAACAATCTTAAGATAATTTAGTAGTTCAAATTACTCTTAGTATAGAACAACTGAGCAATGAATTCTTACTGTGGCTATAGGTTTTACTTGATCAACATCAAATGAAAAACCACAAACACTCATAAAAGTTTTGAAGTTGATGATACTATTCAAAAAATTCATTTGAAAAGGGAGCAAGAATGCCAGAGACCTCTTGTGTTCTCATTGAAGCAAGTATTTGATGTTTTCCTTCTTCCTTCTATAAGTAAGTAATGTGGTTGTCCTGACTTCAAAGTTTGTCCATTATTCACTTTGGCTGCTTGTTGAGTGAAAGAAAAAACAATTTCATTAGGAGAGTTAACAAGTGTCACTGACCATCTTTGCCAGTTGCAGTGACCATTGCCTACCAAACAGATCAAGCTGTCAGGCAGAGTTTGAAGGAATCAGATAAAAACATCAACTTCTAATCTGTTGGAAACATGACCAACCATCTGTACTACTTCTTTAGAAAAAGTTTTTGATATCTTTAGTTTTCTTATTTCATCTCCATTTCCAGATAAATCCCTTACCTTTTCTCTACCCATAAAGCCATTCCTTACAACAAAGAATGAGAGGAAAAAAACATAGTTCAGCAAAATTAACCAATAAGTCAACTAAGTCTGATTGTTTATGCAGTATTCTCCATCCAAAGATTTTTTTTTTCTTCTCTAGAGTCATTGGTTATTATAAATAGATAGTATTTGGTTTGGTTTTCTGTTCTTTCCATTTACTTTGTAGTCACTGAATCACTTTACTTCTAAATGACAGTATGATTCTAGTAACTGCTCTTGACCTGTAAAGTATTAGCCATATAAGCTATGGACTGTGTCATTAGCATTCCATTCCCACCACTCACTAATCTATGGAGAGTGAGTGAATTACTTGTGGTGACAGCTAAAGGAAACTCATGTAGGCCCTTATCCCTTAATGAATCTTCCCATGCTGGACAAATTGAAAAGATGTCTAACTTCATCTTACAACCCACACTACATGTAACTTCCACAGGAATAGGGGGAAACCTAGGGAACTTTATTTTCTTCACCTAGGAAGAGGATTACTGGAGGGAAGAAGGGAGAGGGAGGAGTTGCCTAGCAATGTATTTGGTGAATAAAATAAAAGCATTTTGAAGTGAAACACACTGTGTGTGCAAGGTAGTTACCACAGGGCTAGTTCTGACACACCTCCAAGCTGTAGATTCTTCCCTTCTGATATCAAGTGGTGAATTGGGATTAGAATTCTGCTTGCATAAATTCTTAGCATTGTATTTGTTTGTCTAGTCTATTTCAAGTAATAACATTTGCAAATGGTTTAATTCTGAGTTTTTTATTTGATGGGAAAGAAGAGCTATTGCTATTGTGGAATTCTTTCTTGAATTCTTCCTCATTATATCTTTATGTATTTCTGCTTTTAATCGATGATTCATTTTCAAACTCAATTATATAGACAGATTAGGTGTATCCTCTCTGATTAAAGCAGTCCTTGAATTGCAGTTTGGGGATGTGATTGGAAGTTCCAGGGAGCATTTTTCCCTGAATTACACCCCATCTCTTATTGGCTCAGATTTATTTGTTCCTTAATGTAATTCAGTCAATGTTAAATTCTAAAATGGTCAGTGTCTTAAAGATTTTTGAAGAAAATGTCATTGATAAAGAAATGATTAGATGTTTCCTAGATTTTCAAAAAGACGTGAATTTCTTAACAGAACCAGATGATAATGAATGGTATCTGTACTAGAGAGATTTTTTTTTTCAAGAAACTATTATCAGGAACTTTCCTGATTATGTAATTCATTATCTCCAAATGCTGGGCATGAATTGTACCTTTAAAATCTGCTGTCCAAATCTCCCATTAAGAAAATGGTATTTGAAGGTGTTTGGAGATACGAAGGTAAACATCATACAGATTATGTTGAAGTGGAATTGACAGGTTACTTACAAGGGGATAATGCATTTCTAATTAGTCCACAGTGCCTTTAGTGGGAAATTAATTAGGCCTTGTTATGTAAATGTCATGTTAATTAAACAAGAATATTGAAGTGTAATAAATCTGCAAAAGGAATGGCTATTTTTGTGTATTAATGTTTTACAGAGTTACAGAAGACCAGTAAAGTGTTTGATTATTGAGATACAGGCAGTTTTTAGCTGACTGACTGCTTGACAATCCATTTTTCCTAATTGATATCTTTAGTGCACAGTGTTATAGCAGCCAAGGATGGCCAATGATACTAGGAGCCAAAAATAACCAGGCATTGCAGCTTCATTAACAAACTGTCTGAGTAGGTTTTTGGTATGTGTTTTCAAGGTTAAAGGACAATGCTACTTCTGTGGGACAAGTTCTTTGTTTTTGTGTGACTAAAACCTTTGCTGGACAGTGTACTGTTGCCATCTGGAGCACTTCTTCCTTAAGCAACAATCTCCTTTTAGATTACGCTAGCAAAGGGACCTCTGTGGCCCTTGATGCAGATAATGTATCTGTAGTGTGGTGTAAGTGAAAATGTGAATATCTGCCTGCTTTGACTTGATGTGTGAGTGTTGATATTTAATGTGTTTACTTAACCTTCCTTTTTAAGGTTTACCATGCATTGAATACACTGATTTGACCTCTGCTGTTACCTTCTTTAGGATTGAAATTAGAACTGTTTGTGCAGGAAAATGTTATCTAGTTGCACATGGTATAAAGATCTCTAGTTGTAGGGGAAGCACAACAAAAGAATTCAGCATCGTAGTTATAGTGTGCAGTTGCAAATGGGATCCATAGTGGCACTGCATTATGCATGACAACTTTACAAGAACAAAAGGCAACCCTAGAAGAGAGTGCATAGGGCATTCAAACTTAACTGATTGTAAAGCTTATACACTATGCATTATTTGCATGCAAATTTCAAAGTTTAAATAGTTGAAACTTGACACATCACACAAAAAGTAAAATATTTCTACATAAAATACCTCCTGCCAGATAGTAGTTTTGCAATGAATGTCTCCTGAAAGTGCAGAAATAGGAAAACTGATCAAGTACTTCCTAGGCTTGACAGAAAAAAGTGCAAGGATTTATCATGATGTTTGGCTGAGAATTAGATCAGCTATAGTTGACCTTACTGTCACTACCTGCCTTAATTTTTTTTTATCTCCCAGGAGGTGAAGAGAAATGAAAATTTAAGTGAGGTAAGATTGTCAATCTCCATGGACTCCATGATATCTGAGGCCTAATCTCTACAGGCCTCACACTGATTAAAATCTTGGCCTCACCTGTATAAATGATTCGAGGTCCTAGAAAAACATGTCCTATGATCCTAAAAGCATAGGAGAGCTGAAAAGGGGACCTTAGAAGATGCCTACTTCAACCCTTTCATTTTATAGATGAAGAAAGTAAAATAAAGTGCCTTTTCTAAGACCACAATGCAATAAATGAGCCCAGGTCCTTATGCCAAGTTCAGCACTGTTTCCATTTACACCAGACTGACTCTCTGATCTGCCTAATCTCCATATAAATAAATGGGTTCTCAGTGTTACTCACCACGTAGAGTGGTTGCAAAACTAGGTGAAAACAATTCATGGGAAAATGGAGCTTTTGGAAAAGTTGCTTTCATAACACCTCATAGGCCTTTTTTCAAGTCCTGTTGTGGTTCAAGAGAATTCTGGAATGAGAAAATCCCAGTGGCCCTATGTTAGAGTCTCAGTTTTGAATAAATGTCCTCTGATAATGATACAGACTCTTGGCCTTCACTCTCTTACTAATCATTTCCAACTTACAAGAACCATTTAGCTAGAACCACATAACCACTTATACTTCTTTTTGTGAGTAGTTTGAAAGGCATCCCTTCAAATTTCTCTTGTCTTACAATCTTTTCTTTTTATAACCTTGATTTTACACTAATTGTTTAAAGGCAGATAAAATCATCGTTTTCTGTAGCAGCTAGGTTGATTTGGGGATGAGGAAATCGTAAATGACAATACAGTGAGAAATTTACTGGCCCTGCTCACTAGGGAACCGTGTTCCCATTTTGGATTATGGGGCACTTCATAGTAATGGTGAATAAGACTGGACTTAATGCCAGACTTTCTGTTTGTAATATTGTCCAATTATCAAAGCTGGAATGCATTATTACTTCCAGTTATACTTGCTTTCAATTTGTCTTGGCTCAGCTGTGGTTTTATTTGTACTTTAATATAGGGAATACATTGAATTGGGTTGTTAGTTTAACAAGATCTCTGGAGAACTCTTTCATGATGATGCATCTTGAGATATGCCAGGAATCCTCAAAGTCATTTGTGTGTCAACCTACAGAAATTCAGTCTATGGGGGAGAGAGAAAATAGTGGTAAATACTGTCATCCAGAATTAAACCAAGATTCTAATAATTACAATTTATAGTTATGAATCTATAGCATTTATAATTATGAGCAGTTTTATAGTAATTTATACTGGTTAACCCAGTTGTCTCAGTCAAATTTTTTCAGCAGTTTTTGTTTTGGCTTCCTTGAGCTTAAGCAATTTTATCAGGATGCATTATTTTCCTACTTACATGAAATTCTGGTGGTTTAAGGGATTATTCATTTCTGTGCTTTACATGGGAATTTTATCACCACGGCTAGATACTGAGGAGGGAAGTAGAGTTGGGGGGGAGGTGCTAAAGAACATGCTATCAGACTAGTACAAGGATGTTCACACTGGTACTCAGGAGTCGTCAGAATGTATACACTTCATAGACATGATGAGAGCAAGATTTAAAGTGGCAAATCTGATTAAAGTCATATACAGCTTGCAGCAGCAGCCAGGTTCTGAAGCCCTTTCTGAAGTTTAGCATCATCAGTTTACATAACAGAGTGGAGGAATTAAGAGGACCCAAACATGTCCTTCACTCATTCTTCTCTACCCCTCCCATCACCAGCCTCCTAGGAAAGAACACTTACACAGAAATTTAGAAACTAGTGTTTTGGAGTGATTGTCCTTGGTGGTAAGGGAGGCCATCATTTTAATCAGTGTGAGGTTAGGCCCCAGATATCATTAGAGTCCATGGAGGGATTTCCAGTTCTGGGAACCAAGATAGCAGAGTGATCAGTAATTGCTGTCTCCCTCCCTTTGTTGACCTTGAAGAGCCCAGAGAATATCTCCTCGGGGAAAAAATCCTGGAACAGTGGGAGCAGCAGAAGGGGTAAACAGACTCTTAGCCCATGAGGCTAGGAAAATCGCTAAGGAGAGTCCCTCTTGCTGTAACTGAAGGGGACCAGTGCAGGATCAGAGCTGTCCCAGATAGCCCCACCTCACCAAACCAGAAGATCCTGAGCCCCATTGGGGTGAAGCCCGCAACTGCCAACACCAGGACCCTAGGCATGCTTCAGCACCCCAGGGGAATTGGGAAGACACTAACTAATTGGGATAACCAACTGCTGAACTTGCCTATGTTCTAGCTCAGCAGAGGAGAGCTCCTGTGACCAGACTACCCCTCCCTCACACTTAACAAGCTAGCTCCAGGGTAACTCTGGGGAAATCCAAAAAAGACTTCACCTGACCTCTGCTTTCCAGCCAGCCAGCTCAGCACAAGCATTTTTGCTTCTTGCTGAAAGAACCAGAGATCACAACACACAAAGCCTCAAGTTTTAGTCACAAGAACTATGGGACAAGGCCCCCTGTGCCCCAGACATAGAGATCTACTTTAAAAGCCAGGAAAAGGGTGATCATCATGAGTAAGAAACAAAGCAGAAAAGAAAAGACCATAGAATCTTTCTGTGGGGACAAGGCCCAAAACACGAATACTAAAGAGGTCAGCATTGAGACTGTACTCCCATCTGAAACCTCAGAAGGGAATATGAACTGATCTGAACCACAAAGAGCCTTCTTGGAGGATCTCTGGAAGGATTTTAAAAGCCAAATTAGAGAAACAGAAGAAAAACTGACCAATGATTTTAAAAATATGAAAAAAGAAATCACAGAAGAATTTAAAAGGAAAATTGGACAAATGGAAAAGGAAGTACAAAACCTAACTGGAGAAAATAGCTCCTTAAAAGGAACAATTGGACAGGTGGAAAAGGAGATGCAAAAGTTAACTGAAGAAGACAATTTGATAAAAATTAGAATTGGGCAAGTGGAGTACATGGAGATTTTGACAGTCTTATCTCACTTTAATTTTCATTTCTTTCTCTTCATCTCCTGGGAGATAAGAAAAAGCTAAGACAGGTAGTGACAGTAAAGTCAGCTATAGCTGAGCTAATTCTCAGTCAATCATAATGATAGATTCTTGCACTTTTTTCTGTCAAGCCTATGAAATACTTGATCACTTTTCCTGTTTCTGCACTTCCAAGAGAATTGCTCATTGGTGTCTCTAGTATTTCATCATCTGTAAAATTCATGGAGTAGACCAGATGATTCCATCTATATTATTCTATAACACCAAATCTCAGAACATTTTGGTTTCAGGATCCCTTTGCACTCATAAAAACTGTTGAGGAGCCCAAAGAGCTCTTGTTTATACAGATTATTTCCAGGGGTATTCTAGAGAATTCATTGTTAAGTTTTCAATGTGAGCATTTACAGCTAATAGCTAGGTGGCCTAGTCAATAAAGAAAGGACTGGATCTGGAGTGAGGAAAACCTGAATTCAGATGCAGCCTCAGTCACTTATTAGCTGGGTGACTTGAGGAAGATACTTGACCTCTGTTTGCCTCATTTCATCAGCTGTAAAGTGGAGATAATAATGGCACCTACATCCCAAGGTAGTTGTCAGGATCAAATGAGATAAGACATGTAAATCATGAAGCACAGTTCTTGCCATGTAGTAGGTGTTTTATAAAAGCTAGCCATAACGGTGGTGGTGGTGGTGGTGGTGGAGGAGGAGGAGGAGGAGAGAGGAGGAGCAAATGTGGTAGAAATCTTTTCCCAAGAATTCTGTGGGAGTATTTTCACCTAGTTTGTCTACTCGGCTCGTTCCTGTTCATGTGAACCATACCACTTAATCAGGTGGTCATTTTTTCCCCTTATGGAGACTTCTCTAATTACTCCAGCCAACGATGATCTTTTTCCTGCCTGGTCAGTAGTAACACTTTTCCTTGAAAGTTATATTTTGCCATCTGAACGTAGTCAGTTTAGCACATTATTGTACATGGTGTCCCAAGTCTTAGTACAGTTTGAAGCCTTAATAGTTTTGATAGCTTAAAATTATACTAACACTTTTAGGGATACTCTATAATGTCTTTTGTTTTCTGATGGGTCTAAATTTTCTCTCCACAACAAATCTGGAGTGCAGGGATTTTTTTTTCTTAATTTTTGTAGTATTTAGAACCATAGTAGGCAAATAATAGAAAACCACTAAACACCAGGTGAATTGAATTGAATGTTCCTCCCTTCCCCTTTGCTACATCCTCTGAAGGGTGTTGCTATTGTGGTACTGATACTATGAGCCTTTTGTTGAAGACCTAGCAAGATAGAGAATGAAGGTATGATAAGTTCTAAGACTCTTGACTTCTCTCTTCCATGCTCCAGTGGGGAACAAGGAAAATACATGATTTATTGCAGCTAAGTGTCCTTTTTTTCCCCTACCTAGCCTTATAGTCCAGAAATTGTATAATTAAGACTTATCTGTGTCTTAGTGAGCAGAAGGCCAATGTGGATGAGAGGGAAGTGACCTCTGTAGAATGTACCTTGGTGGCAGAGACTGTTCTGTTTTTTTCCTTTGTATCTCCATTTCCTGGCATAATGCCAAGACTTATACTGGTACTTAATAATTACTTGGTTTCGGTTGGTTGGCCTGGCTGTTCCAGATTTACAAAATTGAATCCGTGTTTCTCTAGCCTCACTGATTTTCTGATTCTGTTTGTTTAAAAGCATATTTTGTAAAGAGGCACCTTATATGCCATATGCCTGGAGTGTCCAGAAATTTGAACCTCAGAATTTCTAGATTCAGAATTAGAAAATTTTTGAGCTAGAAATTATCTCACTCAAACTACTCATGTTTGTCGACAGTTGAAGAAATGGAGGCTTAGAGTCTTGTTTAAAATTGGAAGTGTGGAGCAGTTATTGGCACACTTAGGTCTTTTCCAGTGTTTTATTGGGAAATGAATAGTGTAATATCTTAATATCATGAAAGCATCTACTGAAAAAGGAGCAGGTTAATATTTGGTTTGTAAATCTTGGGCTAGTGACCACCACTCTGGGTTTTACTTTCCTTATGTGTAAAATGAGTGAGTAGGTTTTTCTAGTTGACCTCTAATGGCTCTTTGAGTTCTAAAAATCTTCTCATTCTTTGAGTGTCAAGTTTCTCAAAGACTTAACAACTTCACATCAGACTTACCACAGTTAAATAAAATATTCTTCACCTCTCAATGTTTCCTTTTTATATCATTAAGACAGTCCTCAACTAGTTTACCATTCTTTAGGGAATTTCCCTTTTAAACCAAGCCTGATCATTCGTAATTGCTTGATGAGAGGTAGAAGGGCGTAGTGGATTGAGAGCTGGCCTTGTAGTCAGAAGACCCAGGTTGAAGTCCTACCTCTGACATATTCCAGCCATGTGTGACTGTGGACAAGTCATTTAAACTCTCAGTCCCCCAAGCAGCTCTTTCAGACTAAATTGTGGATCTCCATCAGCAAAGACCCCAAAACAGGAGATGGTCCTTATATCATGGAAATGATTGGTCTGTACCCCCTGCCTCCCATTTGGGCTCAGGCCTAAGGGATAGAACCTTTGCTCATTGTTCTGGGAGTAAACTTACTGCCCACAGATATGCCCATTCTTTTCTGGACCTGAACATTTCCATTCAGGATTTTTAATTTTTTGCTGAGTTCATTATCTTTACCTCCCCCAAACCTTCCTCTCTTTCAAATTTCTCTGTTACTATGTGGGTTACCACCATCTTTCTAGTCATCTAGGCTTTCAGCCTAAGGTCTTCCTCAGTTCCTCACCATCTCTCACATCCAGTCTGTTGCTAAGTCTTATCCATTTTATCTTTATAACATCTCTCCTCTGATACTGCAGTCACCATAGTACAGGCACTCTTCACCTCATGCCCAGACTATTTACATAGCCTACTGATAGGGCTCTCTACCTCAAGTCTCAACCATTCCACTTTATCTTCTATTCACCTATCAAACTGATCTTCCTAAAGCACAGATTGGACCATGTCACCCCCACCCCCACCCCCCCATCACTAAACTTCAATGGCTCCCAGTTATCCCCAGGATCAAATATAAAATCCTCTTTGGTGTTCAAAGTTCTTCATAACCTGGCCCCTTCCTACCTTTCCAGCCTTCTTACAAGTTACATTCTCTCCCCCAACACTCCCCCACATATTCTGCTATCCATTGATACTGGTCTCCTTGCTTGTCACTCATCTAAGTCACTCCATCATCAGACTCTGCATTTTCACTGACTGTCCTCCATATCTGAAATTCTCCTCCTCATCTATACCTCCTAACTAAAATCATACCTTCAATCAGAAGACTTTCTTTATCCCCCTTAATGTTAATTCCTTAGTGTATCTTGTGTATAGTGTATACTTACATAGTTGTTTGCATATTTTCTTTTCATTTGGCCTGTGAGCTGTTTGAAAGGAGGGGTTCTTCATTTTGCTTTTCTTTGTAAGCACCGGGGAACACAGCAGAGTGCTTGGTGTGTTCTAGGTACTTGGTAAATGCTTATTGACCAACAATATTCAGTGCTGACTAGTGAGTGTGGTATAGTATGGACCGAGTATGGGGCTCTGTACTGAAGAGCCAAACCACACTTATATTTTCATAGGTCTCTTAGCACGTTAAATATGTGGAAAACTGGGTTGTGCATATTCCTAGGTATGTCGCCGTTGCGTTAGAAGCATCCTGCTTTTGAACGTGCAGGCTCATAGAGACTGCTACTTGACTGATATCACTGCCTTTTTGTTTCTAGGTGGGCCATGCACAGATATAGCTCATGTCTCATTAATCACGCCAACCAAAAGATCCTGTGGCACAGGTACGTACATCATTCCTTCATTTTTAAATTCTTTCCATTGCCTAGATACTAAATTGCACTTGGTGAACTTGCCAACATTTTGCCTTTCTTTTTTCTTTGATTTTTGAAATGACAAGGAAGTGGAAATAAAAAGATCACTGTATTGTTCATGGGATCGTATTAACTTACCTGATAACTCACATTTCTGAAACACCATGTAGCTCACAAAATGCTTTCTTCACAACTCCATAAAGCAAGTAATGCAAACATTATCATCTCCATTTTAAATGAGCAAATCGAGGCCCCCAAGTAAGTTAAGTGTCTTGCCTGACATCAGACTCTTATCCTGAAAGGCACCTTGGAGTAGTTGACAGAGTGTTGGATTTGGAATAAGGAGGACACAGTTTAAATCTGGCCTCTGACACTTAACCTGTGTGGACATGGAGTCAAAGGAGCAGAGAACTCTCTCAGCCATTCTGTGCTCTAGGCAATTTTCTCTGACTGTAAATTGCAGAAAATATTTTCATCTGCATTGGTAAATGAAGTTCCTTTCCAGGAACTGCCAACACCAATATCATCACCAGTCCAGAAAAAAGAAGGGACTGCTTTTAGCATCACCCTCACAAGGTGAAGATCTAATAATTTACGTAGAGTACTTGGCAAACCTTAGAGCATCATGTAAATATTAGCTTTTATTAAACATCAGAGCTGATGTTTAAATCCCAAGTATGTTTGAACCCTCTTGTCATTATTTTCTGAGGGCCCCAGAACAGGAAGTAGGGTTTGACTTTATGGATATGAATGTATGCATATTGTCATTTACTGACTTCCTCTGAGGTGATCTCTATATGAAGAATGTTGCACAGGAATAAAAGAGGAAACACTGCTCCTTGCTTGGTACTTGACGTGTTGCTAATTTTTCTGAGCAGAGAGAAAACTTCATGAAAATCCTTTTGTATAAAGAATGGGTGCCTGGGAATGAAGGAGGTTGTGGTACATTTAATAAATATTTTGACCTGACTTGTAGTATAATAGTTCTTTTCAGTCACTCATTCTCATACCATTTTTGATTTCTTACTCTTTTCCCACTCTCAGGAACTTGGAAACATCCTTTTGCATTTGTGGCATTTTTATTAAACATGAAGTCATGAATCCTGTAGCTTTCCAAAGAGCAGAAATAATGCCTAATGCTCTCTTCCTGTATAGCTTAATTTATTTTAAACAGTGTTTCTCATTTCTAATAAGCCTACCTGCTATTTAAAATATCTCACAGATTGTATTTGAAAGAGTCAAAATAATTATATTGTTCTTCCAAAGGTCACTGCCAAGGTATTTTTCATAACCGTCAAAATCTTTTCTTTAAAACTCTCTATCAAGAATCGCAAGAGCCATGCTAACTTAAAAAAAAAAATCAACCACAATTACCTGAAAGATATTTTTTGGGGGCAGGGGGAATATTTGATTTAGAAACACTGCTTTTTCTCCCTCAGAATTTTAGAGCAGTCACCTGTCTTAGTTTTATTTCAGAATGCTCTCCACAATACTACTTATAAGGAATTTAGTAGTTTACTTTTGGTTAAGGTCAGGTTAATTTCCTCCACAGCTTTATATGAGAGCAGTGACAGTATTACACCGTTCTAGTTCTAGCTTTTTAGAGAAGGGCAGGGATGCGCAATGCCCTGGGAAAAGATAAATTGTGTCTTGGTCACAGCAAATGGGAAAAGAAAGACCTATCCACCCAATGTTGCATAATAACAGGATGATATTAGAAACCATTTTTCTGCTCCTTTGACTCCATGTTCTGTGAACAGAGGACCTTGCCTAGCCCATAGGCAGTTAGGTGCCAACGTCAACTGGTTATTTGCCATAATATGATGAGAAAATTTCTAGCTTTAGTTCCCCTTTTCTCTATGAAGAGCTGCTGAGACAGAAATCTTTCCCTTCTCTTCTCTGTCCTTATACTTGATTCCCTAGTCATCTTAGCCCTATCACTCCACAGTCCAGGTCCTCTTCCACCTCATTCCATCATGCCTTCAGAAATTCTTATTTTATTGTTACAAACTTCCCTTTATCTCTAGACCTCTTCACACTTTCATCATATTCTGACAGTAAAAATCCCAGCTCTTCTACGGGGTGGTGTCTCTGGCCACCTTCTCCAGGACTGGCTCCTTCTTTAGTGCTTCCTGAAGCGGTGGGCCAAGATGAGGAAGAGGAGCACTCCTTGTGCAGTTGCATTCCTCATTGCAGTCATCTTCTCACCTCCAGTTTTGTGGGGTAGTTATCAAGGAGTCCACTGTCTAGTTCACACTTTTCATTTCCGCCCTATTCACCTGCTTGCTGAGATCAACACATGTGACAGTGCCCCCTTGAACACCCTGGTCCCCTGGTTCATCAGCCTCCTAAGCTCTTGTGAACTCCTTTTTTTGTTTGATATCAGCCACACAGGAGCTTGATCATAACCTGGTCTGATTGTCACCTGTCATAGTTCTCCTGGAACTTTGAACTTCCTATCTCTGACCAAAACCTTCTGCCTCATCTCTTTAAGCCTGTTTTTCATCTTCACTGAAATCTTTCTCTAAAATCCTACTCCGAAGTCATCTACATTGTCTTTCTTTATCACTACTAAATCCTTCTGAGGAATTTCGTAGAACTGTGCTGAGTAGGTTCACAAATTTGTTATCTAATCTTCTCTGGATTTGTGCTGCATAGCAGTCATTTTATTTTTCCCTTATGATTCTCTTACTATATTACCTACAGCACCTATTCTAAACTTGCTTCCTCTCATCAGATAACCTATGCCATCTCTTCCCCTCTTCCTCTCAACAAAGAACCTTGAATCCTACTTTACTAAGAAAATTCAGATCATTAAACTTCCTGTTTTCCTCCATACCATACCACTCCTCAAAACCTCAGACTAACCTTACGTTCTCAGTCCCATCCCTTTTCATTTCCTCTTGAATGTGCTGCTGTGATTATTCCCCCTTTCTTTTATTTCAGATCTCACTTTATCTATAAGCTTCTTCTCTGCTGTCTATAAACGTACCCAGATTGCTCCCATTCTTTTAAAAAAAATAAATTCACTTGACTTAGACATTCTATAAAGCTATATCATACTTCTTTGTCCCACCCCTATCCATGAGTATCATCCACTCTGTCCTTTGCCCTCTTCTGGTTTGATGATCCCATCAGTTCCCATGGGGTCAGTTCTCATGTCTATATAAATGAGTCCCAAGTCTGCATATCTAGCTTTAATTTCTCTCTCCTGAGCTCCCATCTCCACATCACCACAGGACTTATTTTCGGTCTCTGCTAAAACCTCGTTTCTTCCTAAAGTCACTGTTTTTGGTAAGGGTACCACTTTCCTACCAAATATCCAGGTTTACGACCTCAGGGTCTTCCTCAACTCTTTCTTGTCCCTCAACCTCCATCCCCATCCCTACATCCATTCACAGCTGGCAAAGTTTTTCAACTCTATTTCCGCAAGACCTGTCTTGTCCAAACCATTTTTTTATTCACATGACTACCACCCTTTTTCTTGTCTCACTATTGGAATAGTCTTCTAATTGGTGTTCTGTCATGAGGCTCTGTCTTCTCCAATCCATTCTACACATGAAATTGATATACCTAAAGCACAAATCTGACCAAATCTGACCATACCTGAAGAAATTTTAATGGCTCCCTGTTGTTTCTGTGGTAAAATGCCAACCCCTCTGTTTACATTCACAACCCTTCAGTATGACTTCAGATCTGTTTTGCTAGAATAATTCTACATATTCTTCTCCACATGCTTTATGTTATAGCTAGACTGGTCTACTTGCTATTCCATACATGATATTCTTGCTTCCATGCTTTTGTAGAAGTTGTCATCTGGATCTACAGTATTCTTCTTTCTCACTTCCACCTCTTGAAACTGTAGCTCCTTTCAAGGCTCACCTCAGGTGCCTCTCTAATCTCTCTGCCCCCTCAGGCTCTGTGCCCTTCCTTACTGGGGATTGCCTTGTTTATATTCTATATATGTTTTATATTTACTTACCCAATAAACATGTTGTTTGCCAGAAGGAAAATACAAAGTTCTTTGGAACAAGGACTGTTTCGCTTTTGTCTTTGTGTCTTGTCCTGTCTCTCCCTCATCTGCTCCACCCAAATCTAATATATAAGAAGTACTTGTTGAATTTGTATAGAACTGTATGTACGGTAGTTGCTGGTGGGGAACCACACTGACCTGTGTCTACAGTTAAAGGGAGAAATGAGAGAAAATACCCACTTTCATTAATTTAGTGAATAATTGTTTCCTTCACTATATTGCCCTTGGCCTTTAGAAGTCTGAAAATTCAAGAGGAACAGGTTTAAACAGTAGTAATTTTCCACAGTCTTCATTTAGGTTAGGTTAGTTGTCCTTCTGCTTGAAAATTCTTGCCTTTAATAGGAATCATAGTAGTATTCAGGTCAGCTGTGAAGGACTTTGAAGGAAGATTGCAATTTTTCTACTTGGAATTTTTAAAAAGTTACCAGCCTTTTGACCTTCATTTCTTTTCAAGAGCCTACCTCTAGCCTAGTTAGACAACTGTAAGGCTAACACAGCAATCCCAGTCTCAGATAATGGTTATGATTTTTGGAGACAGAACTCTTCCACTTAGGATGATGAATTTAATTATTTGTTTTGAAACCTATAGGTTGTCTTCTCCTTTTGAGTCTTGTTATAGAAGTGGATAGGCTGAGTCTTTGCAAACTCAACAATTGTAATTATAAAATGCAATTCTAAACATTTTCCTTTAAAATAATTAGTTTTGGGGGGGTGGAGCCAAGATGGCGGAGTAGAAAGACGCACATACACATAGCTCCGAACCCACAACCCACAGAACGGCTAGAGGGGACCAACTCACGGTGAATTCTGCACCCAGAGGCGACGGAATATTGGAGCGAGGGAGATTTCTGATCCGGAGAGACCTGCAAACCTCTCGCAGGGGGTCCTTCATGCTGTGGACTGGGCGCCGGGACTGGGAGCTGAGTGCAGCCCTGCAGCGGCCGTGACACCGTGAGGAAAAGATGCGAGCGGGCTACGGAGACAGGATATCCTGCGGCCACGCGGGTCCCTCCACCCACAGAGGGACCTGCAAACCTCTCGCAAAAGGTCCGTCGCGCTGCAGACGCGGAGCCCAGCCCAGACCTGCGGCGGCCCCGGCTCCGAGAGGTACAGATCCGAGCAGGCTTCAGGGACGGGATCTCCAGCGGCCGCACAAGCCCCCCCACCCACAGGTGACGAGGGTCGGTGAGAGAGTCTCTTTGGTGGGTCGAGAGGGGAGTGGGGTGCCCCCATGGCTCCGGCCCCCCCGGGAGATAGAAGCTGAGAGGCGGCTGCAGACAGGGGCTCCCCAAGCGGGCGGGAGCCTGGATCCATTGTGGAAGGTCTGTGCATAAACCCCCTGAGGGAACTGGGCCTGAGAGGCGGCCCTGCCCTGACCATCTGAACTTAATTCTCACACTGAATAGCAGCCCTGGCCCTGCCAAAAGCCCTAAGGCTGGAAGCAGCATTTGAATCTCAGTCCCCAAACGCTGGCTGGGAGGATCAGGAGGTGAGGTGGGTGTGAGGAGAATATTCAGAGGTCAAGCCACTGGCTGGGGAGAATTCCCAGAAAAGGCAAAAGAAATAAAACTATTGAAGGGTGCTTTCTCGGAGAAAAGACACTTCCTCCCTTCCTTTCTGATGAGGAAGAACAATGCTTACCATCAGGCAAAGACACAGAAAGCAAGGATTCTGTGCCCCAGCCCACCCAATGGGCTCAGGCCATGGAAGAGCTCAAAAAGAATTTTGAAAATCAAGTTAGAGAGGTGGAGGAAAAACTGGGAAGAGAAATGAGAGGGATGAAAGAGAAGCATGAAAAGCAGATCAGCTCCCTGCTAAAGGAGAACCAAAAAAATGTTGAAGAAATTAACACCTTGAAAACTAGCCTAACTCAATTGGCAAAAGAGGTTCAAAAGGCCAATGAGGAGAAGAATGCTTTCAAAAGCAGAATTAGCCAAATGGAAAAGGAGATTCAAAAGCTCACTGAAGAAAATAGATCTTTCAAAACTGGAATGGCACAGATGGACTCTAAGGACTTTATGAGAAAGACAGATATCACAGAACAAAGAGAGAAGAATGGAAAAATGGAAGATAATGTGAAATATCTTATTGGAAAAACAACTGACCTGGAAAATAGAATCAGGAGAAACAATGTAAAAATTCTGGGACTACCTGAAAACCATGATCAAAAGAAGAGCCTAGACATCATCTTCCATGAAATTATCAAGGAAAACTGCCCTGAGATTCTAGAACCAGAGGGCAAAATAAATATTCAGGGAATCCGCAGAACACCGCATGAAAGAGATCCAAAAAGAGAAACTCCTAGGAACATTGTGGCCAAATTCCAGAATTCCCAGGTGAAAGAGAAAATATTGCAAGCAGCTAGAAAGAAACAATTCAAGTATTGTGGAAATACAATCAGGATAACACAAGATCTAGCACCCTCTACATTAAGGGATCGAAGGGAATGGAATAGGATATTCCAGAAGTCAAAGGAACTAGGACTAAAACCAAGAATCACCTACCCAGCAAAACTGAGTATAATACTTCAGGGGAAAAAAATGATTATTCAATGAAATAGAGGACTTTCAAGCATTCTTGATGAAAAGACCAGAACTGAAAAGAAAATTTGACTTTCTAACACAAGAATGAAGAGAACCATGAAAAGGTGAACAGCAAAGAGAAGTCATAAGGGACTTACTAAAGTTGAACTGTTTACATTCCTACATGGAAAGACAATATTTGTAACTCTTGAAACATTTCAGTATCTGGGTACTGGGTGGGAGTACACACACACACATGCACACACGCACACATACATAGAGGCAGAGTGCACAGAGTGAATTGAAGAGGATGGGATCATATCTTAAAAAAAAATGAAATCAAGCAGTGAGAGAGAAATATTGGGAGGAGAAAGGGAGAAGTTGAATGGGGCAAATTATCTCTCATAAAAGAGGCAAGCAAAAGACTTATTAGTGGAGGGATAAAGAGGGGAGGCAAGAGAAAAACATGAGGTCTACTCTCATCACATTCCACTAAAGGAAAGAATAAAATGCACACTCATTTTGATAGGAAAACCTATCTCATAATACAGGAGAGTGGGGGACAGGGGCACAAGCAGGGTGGGGGGGAGGATGGAGGGGAGGGCATGGGAGCAGAATGCAATCCGAGGTCGACACTCATGGGGAGGGAAAGGATCATAAGAGAATAGAAGTAGTGGGGGACAGGATAGGATGGAGGGAAATATAGTTAGTCCTATACAACACAACTAGTATGGAAATCATTTGCAAAACTACACAGATTTGGCATATATTGAATTGCTTGTCTTCCAAGGGGAAGGGGTGGAGAGGGAGGGAGCTAAAGAAGTTGGAACTCAAAGTGTTAGGATCAAATGTAATGTTCTTACCACTGGGAAATAAGAAATACAGGTTAAGGGGTTAAGAAAGCTATCTGGCCCTACAGGACAAAAGAGAAGACGGAGACAAGGGCAGGGAGGGAGGATAGAGGAGAGAGCAGATTGGTCACAGGGGCAACTAGAATGCTTGGGTTTGGGGGTGGGGAGGGGATAAAAGGGGAGAAAATTTGTAACCCAAATTTTTGTGAAAATAAATGTTAAAAGTTAAATAAAAAAAAATAATTAGTTTTTTAAAGAAGTTACTGACAAAACTTATCTTAACATTTTCTATGTATTGCCTCATTGGGTTTATTTGATGGTTTCTGACACCTGGTGAATTAATTTGCTTTCTACTTAATCTTCAATTTTTGTATTATGGTGAATCATGCATTATATAGGGGCTCTGTACACTTTAGAATGAATGTGTCATCTGTTAGTGAATATTGAATTTTTGTTTTGAACGATCATGAGGTTTTCTTCCCACTTTGTCTTACTTAGCATCTCTCCTTCTCCCCATTCTCCCAAAAAAATAGTAAACTATTTTTTTTTATTTTGATGCTATTTGTCTTTATATCATAGTCATTTCAAACCTTTGCCCTCTAAATTGAACATTCCTTCTGGTGACTGCATCTGACCATATATATAGTAGTGCTACACTACCTCTTTCTATTGTATTGGACATAGCGTGAGTGCTTTCTTTATCTGTTCTCAGGGACCTTCACTGATTTTTTGGTTTCCTACTTCCTTTCATTGATCTTTCATTTTATGTTGTAGTCATTGTATATATTCTCTTGGTTTTGCCTATTTTGTTTCACATCATTTCTATGTTTGTATGAATTCCTCTTACTTGTTACATTAATTTCAAAGTAAATTCCATTATATCATATACCATAGTATTTTGATCCATTCCCTAATTAGTAGGCATTTACTTTATTTCCAGTTCTCTGTTACCACAAAGAGTGCTACCCTGAATGTTTTGGTATATTGTTTTGAATATAGTTTGGCATAGTGTTTTGAGCCTTTGTTTCTGTTTTTGACTCACTTGAGGAATTCCAAATGTTGGGATTTCTGGGGCAATAATATGGAGAGACAGTGATAGAATAAAAGTATCAATATATCATCTTTGTGCCGAGAGGGTGGGGTACCTAGTAATTTAGTAGGTAAGTTTTTCTTTTTTTTTTTTTTTTTTTAGTGCTCTGAGAATTAGGCCTTTGGATTGAACCAAACATTAAATTATTTCTAGTACCAAAAATGGTAGGTATAGGTGGCACATTGATAGAATGCAGAGCCTGGAGTCAGAAAGACCTAAGTTCAAATCTTGCTTCAGACACTTACTAGCTGTGTAACCCTGGGCAAGTCCCTTAACCCTGTTTACCTCAGTTTCTTCATCTGTAAAATGAGCTGGAGAAAAGAATGCCAAACCACTCCAGTATCTTTGCCAAGGAGATTCCAGACAAGGGCACAGAGTTGGGCATGACCAGCACCAACAACAAACAGTCTCAGAGTTTCTTCTTTGGTTAGTGAGCTTGTTCAATTAGTCTTCATTTGTAATCATTTGTAAGGTTACTGCTTTGGTCAGATTGAGGGTATAAATAGTGGTGTCAGTATTTGTAATACTTCCTATGCACTTGTCATTAGAATTGCTAGGAGGAGCTCATTTGAACAATTTTGGAACAAGTATGAGGCTTAGTAGATAAAGTTACAAAAATCAGCTGCAGCCTCATATTGCCAATGCAGATATTTGCTTTTTTCAGCAATATTCAAAGCTCCTAGGTATGCCTAGTCAGGGAGGACTCAAACAAAGTATTCACATATCCGAGACTAACTTTTTTTTTCTTCAGAATTTGAAAGTCAAAAAATATCACAATTTGAAATTACTGGAGAGAGATCACATTTCTTTAAAGGTGCTCACAATGTTTTGCACAGCTTTTGTTAATTCTTACAAATTATTGGCTCTAAATGTTCGTGAAGGAAAGAGAATGCTGACCTTGTCAAAGTTTTATTCTTCCAAACTCCTGTGTTCTCAAGTTACACCGTAATCAGGGTACTGTTTTTTAAGGCAATCTATGTGGAATAGTGTGTTGTTGATGAGATCTAAGTTTATTTAAATTATATTGAGGATATGCAGGTCAGAGAAAAAGTATTTTGTCTTAGGTCTAGCTTAGATACATTCTCTGTCTTGAAAAATGGGACAGGGAATCTCATTCGTTTCTGTGGCTGCCTGGACTAGTGTTTCCTGTGTTCTCTCATACAATTGGGGGCATTCACTGCATCCTGCAAAGTACAGTGCTGAGTAAATAGAATGAGTGACCTTTGGGGTGTACCTAGGAAAGAAATTGCTCCCTGGCCTACCACTCTTATCCCCTAATACAGAGATTTGTTTTGCCATTATATTTTATAGTCCCTTTTGAAACACTAAAGACTGTTTTGAGACAGAACAAAAATGATCAGAAGAAAAAGTTATGATTGCAGACTTGACTTAGGCTTGGCAGAATTCAGTTCTACTATCTATGTTTTTCCTATTCATTTTTACATTCCTGTATATAGTAACTTGTCATATTTTAACTAAGCTTCATCTTATGTTGAGTGTATAATACTTTCTCTGATAGACTTAAAAATGATTTGGGGAATAAGTGCTGCATAGATGTTAAAAAATGTGATCATAATTATCCAAATCATAAATTAAATGGCCCTCTGTAGTGCCATCAAAGAATTGTGGTATTGCCCGAGGTTAAGGTAGTTGGGCTAGACACCAAGACAGTTTTGGTTGTTCCAGAAGTCATCTTGTCTAGGAGCCATCTTCTTATTTGGAATTGATCACCAGCTGCTGTGTTCAGTATTCTTTTTTTTTTTTTTTAATTTTATTTATTTTCAATGTTCTATAGTCATTACCATATAACTTAGATTTTTTCCCCCTCCCTCCCCGTCTTCCCCCTCCCCCAGAATGGCATACAATTTTATATGGGTTCTACACATACATTCCTATTAAATACATTTTTACTATAGTGATAATGCTGCATAGAAGAATTAAAATGAATGGGAGAAATCATATAACAAACCAAAATATAATACACACACACACAAAAATGATCTCCTATATTCTGCAGTTGAATTCCATAGTTCTTTCTCTAGATATGGGAAGGTATTTTGCCTTAAAAGACCATTGAGAATTTTTTTAAGTCCTTGAATTGCAATGAAGTTCTAGGTCTACCAGAAAAAACTCTCACACACTGTGGTCGTTGCTATGCACAAAGTTCTCCTGGTTCTGCTCCTTTCGCTTGGCATCAGTTCATGTAGGTCTTTCCAGGCCTCTCTGAAGTCTTCCTGTTCATCATTTCTTATAGCACAATAGTATTTCATTACATTCATATACCATAATTTATTCAGCTATTCCCCAGTTGATGGGCATCCCCTTGATCTCCAGTTGTTGGCCATCACAAAGAGTGCTGCTATATTTTTGTACATGTGGGACCCTTTCCCATTTTTATGATCTCTTGGGAATACTGTCCTAGAAGCGATATTGTAGGGTCAAATGATATGCACGTTTTTGTAGCCCTTTGGGCATAGTTCCAAATTGCTCTCCAGAATGGGTGCATCAGCTCACAGCTCCACCAACCGCAAGTTAGTGTTCCAACTCTCCCACATCCTCTCCAACATTTATCCTATTCCTGTTCTGTCATGTTTGCCAATCTGATAAGTGTGATGTGGTACCTCAAGAGTGGTTTTCATTTGCATCTCTCTAATCAATAGTGATTTGGAGCATTTTTTCATATGACTATAGATACCTTTAAATTTTTTCTCTGAAAACTGTGTTCATATCCTTTGTGTGTTCAGTATCTTCATGTCCATTAACTGATACATTTTTGTACCAAAATTTGTGTGTTTGAGGTTCCCCTGGTTTCCTTTTAGTGTGACGGGCACTGACAGGAAACAGGATGGTTCTCTATTGTTCATTGTTTCCTAGGCCTTTCTTCATGCCATTCTTCAGCAACCTGGGATCCTGTTGGGCTCACAAAGATGAGTGAAGAAATCCCCTTCACCTGGGAGTTGAGAAGATTGACATGCTTGCTAGATGTTTTCCAAATCAGTGTTTGGGATCCAGTTATAGGGAAACATTGTATTGCAGTGCTGTTTGTTATCAAGGGGTTTATGTAGGATCTTTTATGTTGAATCAAAAGCTAAAGGGTGTAGGTATTAAATCAAAGGTGTCTGTAAATTTTATAAATATCTACAGTCACCAGTCTTCTCTCTTTTAGAGTAAGTTTTCATGGTAACAGTTCTACTCTCATAGTCATTCCTGGATAGGGAAAGTAGTAACTATAGACTAGCTAAGGAACTTCAAGGATTCCACTTTTTCCCCTGCTCTGAACTTTTCGTGTGAGTTCAGCTGTGTAAGATGCATGCATTTAAATCCTCCCCTTTTCCTTCCCCCAAGTGTAGTTTTTTCCCTCGGGTCTTCAGTATCAGCATTTGAGACAGAAAATTAGAAATTTGACCTACTTAAGTAATGTGCAAGTTCCCATTGGGAGAATATTAGGAAAGACATAAACCTTTCATTTTTATTGGCATTTAATGTAACCACTGAAGAAAGATCAAAACAGTAAATCTGTCAAGGCAAGAAAAAAAGTATTGAAAATTGGGGTCCTAAAGAGATCATCGGATTCTTTAAGTGTGAGTGTTTAGGTTTTTAATTTTAGTCAGTCTGCTGGACAAGAATTCAAAGAACAGTAGGGCCTGAATGTCTCTATTCTAAATATGTCCTGAAATTATTTGACAGAAAAGAAGCAATTCCCACAGTAAGATTGTGATAATGTCCTATATGTGCCACGTATAAAGATTATAGGCTTTGTGTAAGTAGTGAGTGACTGGTTAGAAAGTCCAGTGGTAGCAACATCATCTGGTTCCTCTATTAGTTTATTTTCTCAGTTGTCTTTTATCAGTCTGTCTGCCTAAATTTCTTTTTTGTTGAAAGAATAAAATTATGGGAATGGAACACTTAAAAGAAAATGACTTAAAAGAAATAATATATAAAGTAAATGAGTTTAACAGTACTTCTTATAATGATGAGATTTCAAGAAAGGTTGAGGTGGGGGGGAGACTTGGTATTTTTAATTATACCTATGTATAAAAATGAGAGCCCTCCTTGTTTTCGGTTTTTGATTTTCATCTCAGTCTAGAGAGCCATAACATTAACAGACATACATGTGTTCAGATAACAATGTAAATTTACTCATGTGAACCAGATTCTTCTTCTTTTATGGAAAAGTTTAGTATTTAAGTGGATATGAAGCTGAAATATCAGTCTTGTGAAGATAATTTTGGTATTTAAAGAGGGCTATAGGATAAAAGCAAAAAAAAAGGTTTGTGGATATAGGGATAGAGGGAGGCTTTGATATTGGATTGCTGAAGGTGGTATGTTTTGTGAGAATACAGTTTACTTGGTTCTTTGCAACTACAACTGAAGTCTGCTTTTATAGCCATTATTTTATCATAGTAAGGAGGAAAAATCATGCTCTGTCATTAATTAGATAGTCTGTTGCTCTTTCAAGACAAAGTGTCTGAGCTAATACTATTAAAAAGATTAACAAGGGAATTTTAAAACTTTTGTTTAGTACTTCTGAGAGAATTGTTTTATTTTTTGGTTTTGGATTTGAATTGTTTGGGTTGGGGGAGTTTTTTTGCATATGTCTACTTTAGTTGGCCTTTCCTTTATCATCTTCCTACTGGAGGGCAGTGTGTTAGAAACACAACCTTCCCAAAGCTGCAGGAATGTGGTGGTAGAACAGCCCCAACACTGCATTATAAATCATCCAAGCCTTGCAATGATACTGCCCATTAAAGAGACTTTTTTTTTTTCTCCTACTCAGTTCTCGGCTGTACTAATAGAACAGCGCATCAAGCAAGGCTGTAAATAAAAGTTATTACCTAATAGGTGGGTGCTGAAGTGGAACGGACGGGAGCTGAGGCATGGAGGCCTTATTACTGCTCATCAGCAATTATAAACAGGATAAAGTGTCTAGGACTTGCGCTGATGCAGCGAGGGCTAATAGAGGCTGGAGGATGACACTGGGCCATGATAGGATGATGTATGTTGATGGCTTTTTACTGCCTCATCTTGCAGCTTGTTTCTAAGACGAGTTGTGTTATCCATTTTCCTCTCTCAGACATCTGTCTGAGGAGATAGTTCCGTTGCTTTTCTTGCCAGCAGGTTGGCTGGTGTTTGCACCTCATAGACCTGTATCCATTTCTAAGATACTTCTCTGGAGAGGCCTTCAAAAGTATTTTACAATCATGGCCAATTAAAAGCGATAAACTTATTGTAATGTTACATGTCGGATACTTGGAAGTGTGCTATCACGGTTCTAAATCACGGCTTCAGAGTTGTTGCCCATGTGGAATGCACAGAGCCAGCTCAGGCCTTGGAGATCTCAAAGACATAGGCCTGTAAGAGGTGCTGCAAGAATGTACCAAGATTTATACTGATAAAAAAGACAGGGTAAATGCACAAACACTTGTACTACTCCAGCTGTATAGACAAATAAATGTAAGTGTTGTGAATGAGAAGGATCCAGGGTGTATCATTAGGCTCACTAGAAACAAATCATATGTAAGAAAGTGAATTTTTTTTCTTTTTAGAAAAGACTTTGGGAAATGTTTGACATTTAGTCACTTGAGGTAAGTAGAAGGATTGATTCGGCCCATTTTGATGTATGAAAATGTAGAGAATACTCAGTGCTAGGACTATGCCAGCAGCAATTACCACTGAAAAAGGCAAATGTACCTTGGAAAAGATTCCAAAAATCACATAAGTACTTGGTGAAAATTGAAACACACTGCTCCTCATCTTTGGTCATTCACCTGTGCTAAATCTAACTCATTAAATTTTGTAGTAGGTAACATCTGTAGTATGCATCTGAAAAGAAGCTTTTAATAGTTTTATTTTAGAGAGATGAGTTTATGTATATTCTGAGTATTCAAGTGTTGGTTACTTATGCTTTTAAATGGATAAATTATTTTAAAGTGGTAACTTTCATATGTGAAGAAAGCACCAGGGTATTCTTTATCTTTTTTTGAATGTTGCCAAGGAGTGTTGCTACCAGTGGTTACTGTAAAGTTGCATAGAGGTATAACCAGATATATGACCATTATACACTTTGAAAGATGAGAAGGTGTATTAGCATTACAAAGGATCTTATCTTTGGATTATTTTACATTTCAAATTGTCAGTACCGGTAAAATGAAATCTGACTCATTAGAGTCAGTAGTGGCTCTTAAAGTTTCAATCCTGAAAGACCCAGGAGAAAAGTGATATCATTGTTAGAAAGGAAGCAGACTTGAAAAATGAATATTATTTTAGGGGTGTTACTTATTGCGATCACTTCTGTGTTTTCACCCCTCTGATCCATCACTTTCATTCTTCCCTTTTTAGTTTTCTTATATACCACTTTAGCCAGCTAGCTTCTTAAAAACTTCCAAGGGCTCCTGGTTGCCTACTGAAGAAAGTTCAGATTCCTTAACCTGGCAGTCGGGTCCCTCCACAAAGCCAGTTGTAGCATTCCTTTGCAGCTGTCCCATTACTCTCCTTTGCACAACTTACATTGCAGACAAACTGGTCTACTTTCTGGACCTTCAGCATCTCTATGCTTTTGTCTAAAATCACAACACAAGAAGGCATAGTTATCACTGAGACTTGGTGGGATGAAACCCATGACTAAAATATGGCTTTGGGTGACTCAGACCTATTGAATAGAAAACAGGTTAGGTAGAAGAAGGAATAGGAAGGAGGTTGAAATGTAGGTAGTATATTGTAGCATTTTGTATTTTAAGAAGGTATGCAAGGAAATCTGGGGGTGTGAAGTATGATGGAAAGACTGAAATCAATGAAAGATGAAATATCAAAGTATACTATGAACCACTTGGATGTAATGAGGAAATAGATGTTAGGACACAGGTCACAAATCTGGTACAGAGGCTTGATAAATAGTAATGATGTAGGAATTCATTTATTTCTAGATCTGCTGAAGCTTTCACTAATGGGGAAGTTGCTGGAGTGGAAATATTAGGAACGTTGTGGGGAAGTGACCAACTTCCTCATATAGTTTATGATGGTGGAAATGAAAAACCATAGTCTGACATGTACCACAGGTTTTGGGAGGGCCTATTTAAAAATGTTCAAGGGAAGGAGAGAGAGAATCCAATGAACTAAAATTCTTAGGAAAAGTCATCCCAGGAGAGATGGGAAGTTCTGAGGAATAAAATTGTGGAGACAAGGGGAAATAATTCAGATGAAGGAAAAAAAGGAGTTGTCTGAGGGGACTGATGTGGAGGCATAAGGAACTCAACACTGAACTTTTGAAAGGAGTGTGTGTGTGTGTGTGTGTGTGTGTGTGTGTGTTTGTGTGTGTGTAAGAGAGAAAATCAAGGGCAGATAATACACATCATTCTATAGCACAGTCCTGTAAAAATAATATCAGGAATGCTAAAGCTCAGAGGTAATTCAAGGATTTTAAAGAAAAAGGTGGTGGATTATTTTTTTTAACTATATTGGGAGGTGCTTGCTTTGGCAGCACACATACCAAAAATTTGAACAAGAGAAGATTAACATGACCCTTGTGCAAGGATGACATGCAAATTCACAAAGTGTTCCATATTTTTAAAAAAACTATGTTGGGAGCAAAGAGGATCTAAGAAAACAGTAGTTCACCTCTTTTTGAAAGTGAAGGAAGGAAACAAGCATTTATTATACATTTACTATGTTAAGCAGTAGGCTAAATGCTGGGGGTACAAATACAAACAAAAGAGAAAATCTCTACCCAGATAAGTGAGCTGTTGGGGGAGGAGCAAGATGAAGATTCCTAGTACACAGTTAAGAAGTTCAGAGGCTAGATGGGAATAAAGTCAGTCTAGTTTGGGCCCCTTCATAAAATGGAAGCTCCAGGAGGAGCTCTTTATTGGGAGAATGGGGTTGAGGCTTGTGGAGGGATAATCCAGAGTGAGGGGAAAAAGGGGTGGTAGGAGGTTCCAGGGTCAGGATGCAGAGGAAAAATTGCAGGATGAAATAGTGGTAAAGGCATAGTTTTGAAGTTCAGAAAGTCAAGAACAGGGGAATGAAGGTGAAAAGTATGATGACTCACAATAAACAGGCAGAACTGCTCATTTCCTATTTGGTACTTATTTTCTCTGCCAAGGAGAATAGCCTTTGTCTTTGAAATGATAGGATAAAAGTGGCTAAAAAGGATAATAAAAGATGAATTTAGAATTAAAAAGGGACACTAGGGGTCAAGTCAAGTATACCTTAATTTTATGATGAGGAGGTAAGACCCACTGAGGGTAAGCAATTTCCTTAGGCCACATTGGGATTAAGTGGCAGAGCTGGGATTCCAACCAAAGACCTTTAACTACAAATCCAGATTGCTTTCCACTGCACCTCCTTCCTTAAGGGAGCAAATGCCCAAAATAAGGTAGGAGGTTGTAAGAGAGTACCCAGGTACCTTCCCTTGAGAACTGTCCCAGATAACAGAACTGCTCAGAGACCTAGCAGATGCAATTGTTGAGCTACGGTCAAGTTACATTTGACTTACATTGAATGAAGGGCACATTTTATCATCCCAGTTTTCCAAAAACAAAAGAGAACAATCTGCAAACTGCAGGCCATTGAGTTTAACTGAATTGGTTTGAATAGAGTAGTATAGTATGTTCAGAATGCTTGAGCACCAAGGTCCAGGGGGAAGTTTGTAGCGTCTGATGCTCTTTGCTAAGAACACTGGCCACCCAAGCTTGGAAAACAATGCTAATCTTCTCTTTAGCTTTATCCTTATTGAGGAACTAGTGCTAAGGATTTATAGTGTTAGGAAAGAGTTTTCTTATGTTGGTTTCAAAACTAGACTATGAAGATAAGTATCATGAGTTTTTAAAGATATTATTGAAAACTTTAGGGTTTTTTTTCCTATGGGGAAAGCAAAAGGATATGGGGGGGGGGGGGTACCTGCTGAGTTAATGTTTCTTGTGGTTAAATTCCAGAATATGAGTGGATACTGCATTCAGATCAAGCAAAAAGGGTAAAAATAGTAACAATAACTTACATTTATATACTCCTTTAAGGTTCATAAAGCGCTTTGTGTATGTTATCTAATCTGAGCCTTATAGCAACCCTTCAAAATAGATAGGTATTATCCCAGTTTTAGAGAGGAGCAAACTGAGGTTTAGATGAAGTGACTTTCCTATACTCACAGAGCTAGTAAGTGTTGAGGATAGAATTCTAACTTGTCTGTCAATTTCTAGTTCTAGTACTCTATCCACTATTCTATACGGATACAATATCTAATAAACTCACTTTTTTGTGGTTGAAGTCAAATAACGTAATCTTGGAAGCATTTTTTGTCATGGGGAATTTCATATTTTGATGAGTTATCTGAACAGCTAATGCTTCTATGGATTCAGTTAACTAGCCTCCACTACAGATGTATAATTATTTTTAGAGCATACTTATACACTGTTATAAAAGCTTATTTGGCCTTATGCGCTCTACAGTTCTGAATTCTCTCATTACTAGTATCCACCCACAGAATTTCAGAAGAGTATTCCCAAGTAACAGAACCACAGCTCAGAATTTTAAATAACCACGTCTCTATTAGCTCCATGGACGGGGGAATTAGTTATGTGTGATGCATTTCCCAGCTCTGTTCCCTTCCCCAAACATGTGTAGCATGTGTGTGTGTGTGTGTGTGTGTGTTTCATGGAAAGATTAGATCATCTTTTGTATTATTTTACCCAAAATTGAGCTAATTGTCTTGGTTGTCTTAGCAGAAAATAGATCAAGAATATAGGAACGCTCTTAAGGGTTTTTGGCTTTCTGAGCCAGCCAGCATCTACTCAAAAGAAATGCAGCAGAGTCATTTTCTCTCTTAGTCTGAGAAAAGTTGGGTTGCTTTTCCCCAAGGATGCTACAGCTATGTAGCCATTTGATTATATGTCCAAAAACCCAACATAACTAGGCCTTAAGAAAATTGCAAAGAAATGCCTGTATAATTTTAAATTTGAGGTACTGGCCTCTTGCAGTCAGTCACCATTTTCCAGGAACTGTATTTTGTGATGGAGATAAATAGAAATAAAAGTCTTTGCCTTCAAGGAGCTTACATTCTATCAGTCTTGACAGGTACACAGAAGTACATGTGAAATACGTACAAAATAAACAGGATAATTGAGGGAACACTAGCAACTTTGGGGGAGGTGATCAGGAAAAAGGGGTCATTTGTATAGAAGGTGGCCTCTGAATTGAACTTTGGAAGATGCTAGTAATTTTAAGAGATAGAGGTTAGGAGAGAATGCATTCCAGGCATTAGGGAAATCCTTTGCAGAGATGTCAGTAAGACATGGAGTATTATATGAGGAATAGCAGGAAGGCCAATTTGGCCTTGATGACAGAGCGCAGGAAAGGTGGGTGGGAGCCCAGGTGGCAGAGGGCTTTATATACCAAACAGAGGGATCCACAGGAGGTTATTGAGCAGAGGAATGACACGGTCATACCTGTACTTTAGAAAATTATTTTGGTCTCTGTGTAGAAGATGAACTGGACAGGGGAGAGAATGGTTAGGAAGCTATTACAGTAGTTTGGTTAAGAGGTAATGACCTGAAAAAGGATTCTGGGATATATAAGTAGAGAGAAAAACCAGGCACAGGATGTAAAAGTAGACTCAGTAAGACTGGTCAGTTAATTAGATATATATGGGGTGGAGAGGGATAATCTCAGTATGACTCTCAGATTGTGAAACTGGGTGACTATAAGTATGATGAGGCCCATGACAAATATAGGGGAAGTTTGAAAGGGCATAGGTTTGAGAATAAAGATATGAGTTCTATTCTTGTCTGGTTTGAGATGCCTATCAGACATCAAGATTGGAAATGTCCAATGGGGGCAGTTCATTATGTGAGACTGGCACTTGAGAGAGACTAGGATTAGACATATGTTTATCCGAATTATCTACAGAGATGATAAACTCAGATTTCTGATGAAGTAACTGAGAATGTATAGAGAGGAAAGAGACGAAGGTCCAGAATGAACCTTAGTGAAGATGCACAGTTAATTAGGGGGCACAATATGGTTGAAGATTGAACAAAGGAGACCAAGCAGGAGCAGTCAGATATGTAGAAGGAATAGCAGGAGAGAGCAGTATCATAAAAATTCAGATATCAGAGAGCATGTCTCTTGAGGAGAGAGGACGATCAATAACAGAAAATGCTGTAGAGATCCAGAAACACCTTGCAGAGAATTTACCAGTTTAGTTTACATAACCATTCCTACAACTAATAAAACAGCATTGCTGATTCCTGCATTTCCTCCCCTCCCCCAGTCTTGACTTCCTAGTAATAAATCCATTTCTAGAGGACTACAGTTAGATCTTTCTTGGGGTTATTTTCTTTCCTAAAACCAGTAATTGCTACAATTATGCAGGTCTTTGGTAAGGAAAAGAATGAATGAAGCTAGAAACTAGTTTAGCTAAAGTGGCATTTAAATGTGTAAGTATTAACTTGCTAACAAACATAGAGATCAGTATTAACTTTGCCCCTCCAATACAGTTACAGAAGTAAAAATAATAATAATATTAGCTTGCATTTAAGTAACACTTGAAGGTTAGCAAAGCGTTTTTTCATAGGTTATGGATCTCATTTGATACTCACATTTCTGTAAGGTTGATGCTTGGGTTATACACTTAGCAGTAGAATTACTGAGTCAAAAATTCACCTTTTCCATTGATCTAGAGTTTAATCAGCAATTCTCCAAAAGGCACTTGCCAAGGATTCTCCCAGTATAACTGTTCCCTGTCCATTTCATGAGTATAGTTAATCTTTTCATTTGGTTGTCCCACAGTGTGGACGCTTGGGTAATTCAAAATTTTTATAGAGTTGTTTTAACTAGGATCAGAATATTTGAGGAACTCTTCTTTCTCTTGTTTCAAATACAGACTGTAATATATTTTCTTAGTTGAAAATAGTTGGAGAATTCCCTGCCTTTAATTTCACACCAGCAGCTCTTCAAAAAGAACATATCAGTATTATTTCAAAAAAAAAAAACATTTTCATAGGAAAGCTCTGCAACTTGCCCCATGTTCTTTCTTAGATTGATAGCAAAGGACTATATTCCCTTCTTGGTATCCAGTTAAGAATACTCAGTGCTTTTATTTGAGTACATGTAGGTCTCTTCTTGACATCTTCCATATTATCATGTGGGGGATGGGGTTCCTTGAGACAGTTGAGAAACTGCCCAGTGCATCTCTCTTGTTGCTCTTACAAGTTCAGCCTTATCTGAGATCAGATTTCTTCCCTTTACATTTTCTTTTTTATCTTTTTTTAGACAAATTCTAAAACTTAAATACATAATAAGAAAAAAAGAAACATTATGATAAACTTAAATGTTAAACTTAAATATAAAATAGGAAAAGAAAAAACATGTGCACAGCAGAACATAGGAGAAGATTCAGAATATATAGCAATAACTTTACATTTCAAGAAAGCTATATATTAAATACTGCATGTTATGTTGAAAGCTGTCCCTCTTTTCTGTGGTTTTCTTTTGTTTATTTTTTTTGCTATACACTTTTTGCTTTGTTCTTTTTTCCCCTTCTCCCCCACCCCAGGCTACTATTAAGCATGGATACACTTATATATAGATATATATCTATATATAGATACACACACATGTATGCATACATACACACACATATACTTTCCCTAATCTTTGTTTTTATGTTTGTGTGTATCTAATTTTTCCTCTCCTAACTCGTCTACTATTTTGCCCTCCTATTACTTAACCTACCCTCCTCCTACAACAACCCCTCTCTTATCTTCCTCTTCCTATAAGTCAAAACAACCTTTTGGTACACCCCTTTGGCCTGTTCTTTCACCCTCCCCTTTAACGATCCCTCCCTTATCCTCCCATTCCCATAAATCTAAACACCCTTCTAACCAGCTCCCTCCCTTCCCCTCTAAAGATCCTCTCCTCCCCCCTTATCCCCTTAGAGTTGTATTTCTTCCTTAATTTAGAAGACTTTTATACTCTTCTAGATGTATATGTATTTTTTTCCCTGTGAACCCATTCCAGATAAAAGTAGGTTTCCAGAATTAATAACCCTCCCTCCCTATCTAATTCCTCTGTATTGGTTGTTCTCTTTATTTGTATAAAATAATTTATCTTTTAGTTGTTCTTAAATGACATGACTTTTTGAAGTCATACCATACTCAGGACTACCCCATTCTTTCTTATAAGCTCCTTAATTGCTAATAACAATCTTAGACATAGGTCTTACATTTTACATACCTAAAGGGTAAACAGTCTGTCCTTATTGAGCCCCTTGATATATACCTTGGCTCTTGTATGTCAAACTTTCTCTTAAGTTCAGGTTTGTTTTTTGGTATTTTTTTTTTTAAACAAAGTCCTAAAAGTCTGACAATTCATTAAGTGCTCAATTTTTTTTCCCTTTCAGAATTATGCTTAGCTTTGCTAAATATGGTATTTTCAGTTGGAAATGCAGTTCTTTTACTCTTCCATATATAGTGTTCCAAGACCTGTGATCTTTTAATGTCATGTCTTGTGTGATTCTAATTGTGGTACCATCATATGTTCATAATATTTTGTTCCTTGAACTGGGAATTTTGGAATTTTACCATAATATTCCTGTGAGTTTTCCTTGTAGCATCTTTTTTAGATAGTGATCGGTGACTTTTTTCTATTTCTACTTTCCCCTCTTGTTCTAATATTTCAGAACAATTTTCTTTAATTATTTCTTGTATTATTGTGTCAATATTCTTTTGTGATCATAGCTTTCAAATAGTCCAATTTTTCTTATGTTTTCTCTTCTTGATCTGTTTTCCAGATAAGTTGTTTTTCTTATGAGATGTTTCCCATTCTCTTTTATTTTTTTATCACTTATATTTTGGTTTTTTATTTCTTGATGTCTTATAACTTCACTGGCTTCCCCTTGCCCAATTCTGATTTTCAAGGAGTCATTTTCCTCCTTAAGATTCTGGATTTCAGGGCAGCTAAGTGTTGAAGTGAGAACACCAGCCCTGGAGTCAGGAGGACTTATATTTAAATCCAGCCTCAGACACTTGACACTTACTAGCTGTGTGACTTTGGACATGTCACTTAATCCCAATTGCCTTGCCTCCTCCCTCCAAAAAGAAAAAGAAAAGATGCTGGATCTCCTTTTCTAATTGGTTGGCTTTCTTTTCATAATCTTGTTTTTCTTGGATTATTCTTATTTTTCTTTTTAGTTTTTGCTCAGTCTCTCCCATTTGATTTTTAAAGTCTTTTTAAAGTTCTTCAATGAATTCTTTTTGGGTAGATGACCATTTTACATTATTACTCTTAGGGGTAGATGAGGGTTTCTTTGCTTCAGTATCCTCCTGAAGACAATTCCTGGTCTTCTCTATTCCCATAGTAGCTCTCTATATTGAATTCTTTCTCCCTTGCCTGTGTATTTTTTTTTCTTATAGTTTAGTTTTTATTATCACTTCTAGTCCTAGGGCATTGTGGGGGAGTGCCTCTGGTCTCAGATTCTCTTCGGTTCTCCCCTCAGATCTTGAACTCCAGCCAAGACTTCCAGTGTGTCCTGTAAGTGCCCAGAGTCAGCTGCACCTCAGCTCCACTCTTCTGCCGTCACTAGTTGCGTCCTGGTTCCTTCTCACCCCCTCCCAAACCTACCCTACCCTCAGGTGTTCGAATCACAGCTGGGTCTGGTGTTCCTCAGCAGAGGTTCCCTAGATCTTCCCCAGCTTAGATGCCTAAGTTCCCTCACTGTCCGAGGAATAAAAGTTCATATGACTGGAGCAGGGACAGCCTCACAATGCATCTAACCCCCAGGGTCTGCCACTTGTTGTTTAAGGGTTCCCTAGCCTGGAGGCGTTTAGTCTTCCCTGGGGCAAAACATCATCCTGGAATTTTTCTTCACATCTTCCCTGATTGTCCCAGGAGGACCCCTGTTCTGCCCCTCTGCTTATTTATTTTCACTGCTCCATATTTTTACCCTGAGGCTGCTGTTTTGTGGAGGAAAATCTTGAGAGTTTGAAATTTTCAGGCCTACGCCCCCATCTTCTGAGAATCCTCTCCCCCCAATTTCTAGTTCCAAGCATGGAGGATGTTCTCCATTTCATCTTGACCTCTCAGCATTTTTACATATTCCTCATGCCTGGAATTTAGTCCCTCTGCCGTTTGAAATCATCTTCCTTCAGTTCAGACACCATCTCTTCCATAAAGCCTTTTCTGGTTTTCTTTCTTCCCCTTACCATGCCTGAAAGTCTTTACCTTCTCAGATTTCTTAGTACATCTTATCTAAATTGTCTTCTTTGCCCTTTTCTCATACTCATATTAATTTACATATATAATAATTGTTAATGCTTATAGAGTGTTTTAAGATTTGCTGAGTGCCTTTCAGGCTTACTTCATTTAAGCCATTCTATAGATGAGACATCAGAAAGTACTAAGAACTTTAGTGATTTGCCACCCAGCTATTAAGTAGCAAGTGTAAGATGTAAAGCCAACTTTACTGACTCCTAGTTTAGCACTCTCACTGCTACATCACATTGAGCCATTACCCCAATAGATTTTCAAAAAACAGTTCTGTTACTATCTTTTGTTTTAATTTCATTATTATTTCTAAATATATACCTCCCTTTCCCCTACTGAGAGCTACCACTTAAGTTAAAAATGATAATAACAATAGCAAGCATTTATGTAGCATCTGCTATGTACCAGGCATTATGCTGAGCACTTTACAAATATTATCTCATTTGTTTCTCAGAACAACCCTGGAAGGTAGGGGCTATCATCATCCTCACTTTATAGTTGTGGAAACTGAGACGGAGATTGAGTGATTTGCCCAAGACCATACAATTAAGAAGTATCTGAGGCTAGATTTGAACTTAGGTCTTTCTTACTCTAGTGCCCAGCACTCTATCCATTGTATCACCTACCTGTCTAAGATTAATAAAGAGTCAGAGGCAGAAAGAAAGCAGTTCAACAGAGCTAGTCAGTCTATTGAAGCTCACAGCATATGCAGTATTCCATACCTGTTATCTTTCCCCTCTGCAAAAAAGTGAAGGGAAATACATTTTCTTATCTTCCTTTGGAGCTAGTTATAATTACATACCATCTAATTTCATGATTTTTATTTTTTTTTGTTCTTTGCATCTGCATTGCTGAAGTTGTTATGCACACTGTTTGACTAGTCCTGCTTACTTCTCCACATCTATTCATATGTTTTCATTTGCCTCTCTGAATTTTTAGTATTGTTTCTTATGGTATAGTAGTATTCCATTACATACATATACCACAGTTTGTTTAGCCATCACTCAATCTATTGACTTTGTTTCTATTTTGATACTACAAAAAGTGTTGCTATGAATATTTTGAAGCCATTGAGGTATTATTTGATGTGTAAAACATTTCTTTTATTGATCTCATTAAGATGGATACACACACACATGCACGCATGCATGCATGCAGCATTGGGATTGCTGAGTCAAAAAGTGTGAGCATGGTGGTCACTTCCTTAGCCTAGTTTGGAATTGTTTTCCAAAATGGTTAGACTGATTCACAGGTCCAATAACAATGTACTATTTTTCTTTATCCCTTTTGTAGTAGAGTAGATCTGATACCGGTAGGGACTTTAGAAGCTATCTAGTCTAACTCCCAAGAGCACTGAGACCATAATGATCAGAAATGGAATTTGAGCCCAGACCCTCTGACTCCAGGACTTTCCTGAGCCAGTTTGCTGGATATGACAAAACTTTTGTGTTGTTTTTAATACCTGTTTCTCTTTTATTTGTGATTTGGAGCACTCTTTCATATAGTTGCCAATAGCTCTTTGACCATTTAACCTTTGGGCTAATGGCTACTTTCAGCTTTCTTGAGGACAAACTAACCCTTAACATGAGAAAGACAAAAAAGACAAAAGCATTGTCCATAGCTTCTCCTTGCAAAGGCATATAAAAGAATTGGCAGATTTGATTTTTCATTAGTTTGAAGGTGATCAGAAACATTGTTTCGTGGGACATTTAGTCATCTTATCTTTCCATGTTTGTGGTAAACACTTATAAATCATGAAAGTAAGTTTACATATCAACATTTATTGCAGAGAATGAAGATAGAGAAAATTATATGAACTCACTAAGATTGTCTAGATTATATCAATATATGCTTACACAAGGACTTTAGTACAAAGATGGACATACCAACAGCAAGTATTTTTTTTAAACATATGGTACTATATGGTACTATATGGTACTGGTAGACTTCAGAGTATGAAGTCATTCCTGTTCCCAAGAAGTTTAAAGCTTACCTTTTAATGAGGAAAGAAAGAGGTACATCTATAAATTTTTACAAAATAAATATGAAGTGAATAAATATAAATATATACAAAGTAGTATAGTTAAATACAGGCTACTTTGCATTAGAGGGATGAAGAAAAGCTTTTTGCAGAGAAGGTGGTATTTGACTTGTGTTTTAAAAAAGGATAAGGGACCCTGTAAAATGGAGGAGGAATGAATTCCAACATGTGTGACAGCCAGTGTAGAGGCATGAAAGGTGGAGTGTCATGTTTGAGAGGGAAGAACAGGGAGAAGACCAGTTTGGCTAGATCACAGAATGCAGTGAGAGTAATATCTCCTGAGAGCGAAGAGATAGACTGGGGTGGGTTATCTAGGACTTTAAAAACTAAACAGAGGAGTTTATATTTTATTCTAGAGATAATAGGAAGTCATTGGGGTTGATTGATCAGCGAGTCATATGGTCAGATCTGTGTGTAAGGAAAATTATTTTGGCAGTATTATGTTGGATGAATTGGAGTGGAGATGGCCTTAAAGCTTGGAGAACAATTAGGAGGCTATCCCAGTAATCTAGGAGAGTAGAAGATGACACTGAGGTTGTAAGCCCAGGTGAATGGAAGACTAGTAGTACCCTTGAATAGTCACAGAGAAGTTCAGAAGAGGAGTGCTTTTGAGGAAGAGTGTTCTGTCCTAGATATGTTAGGATGTCCAGGAGGCAGTTGGTGATTCAGGACTATAGCTTATGAGAGAGTCTATGACTGAATAAATAGGTCTAAGAATCCCTGAATGGAGATTATAATTTAATCCAACGGGATCAGTGAGATAAAGTGAAAGAACCTAGAGAGAGGAGAGGAATGCTCAGGACTGTGGAGAACCATGAACATGACAAGATTCAGCAAGAAATTAAGGAGTGGTCACTTAGGTAGGAGAGAAGAGTGAAAATCCAGGAGCTGGTGATCAATTCGTCATGTACTGCAGAGAGATAAGAAGATGAGGATTAAGAATTGGCCTTTAGGTTTGACAGCTAAGATTTGATAATGTCAAGATTGTAGAAAAGTTTAGGACAGTGAAAGGAAAAGAGGAAGTAGAGGCATCAGTTGTGAAATGCTTTTTCGAAGAGTTCAGTGAGAGAAAGAAAGATATAGGATACTAGTTGGTGGACTTCATAGGGATGATTGAGCAATTTGTTTTAAGAAAGGGGGTTAGAGAGATTTTAGCATGCTTGTAGAATGTAGGGGGGGGAACATTTAAGCAACAACTGAGATGAGAGAGAGTAGGGATGGTGATAAGGGCTATCTACTGAAGAAGATAGAGAGTTTGGCCTTTGTGTGCAGAAGGACTGCCTCATCCTCAGATACTAGTGGGAAGGAGGAGATAGTGGAGGAACCAATGTCAAGAGGGATATGAAATGAGGAAGAGGGGGAGGAGGGAGAAGAGGGAGCTCTTGGTAAATGACCCCAGTTTTTTCATAAGGTTATAGTCTTATAACACAGTGACTAAAAGGTATAGAAAATACATGATCTTGCTGTGCTTTTTGTAGACTATGAAAAAGTACTCTTCTTTCAAGGCTCATCTTCCACAAAGTAGTTCCCTGGTACATCAGAATCAAGAGAGACTCCTTGAGGATGTTGTGAGAGAGCTTTGACTCAGCAGGCCATGGTTTGTCTTTGGGAATTGTGCAGGGTTTTTATGGCCATGGTATATGACTGCGAACAGTGGAATCCCACAGTTAAGAACAGATTCACAAGCATTTATGAAGTGCTTACTATGTGCCAAGAACTGTGCTAAACACTGGGAACACAAATAGAAGCCCAAAAAAAGACAGCCCCTGACATCAAAGGTTTTCCGTGTTATTTGGGGAGGAGAATGAAGAAGAAAACCAGGAATTACAGTTGAGTCACCCAGAGGGTCATGAGGAAACATGTACATGATCAGCGCAGGGTCTAGCATACAGTAAGCACTTAAATAATAAATAATAGATGTTTATGGATTGATTGATTGGTTAAGCTGCAGTATGCTGCCAGCAAAGAATTGCTCAATGTAAAAAGAATGTCAGCAGAAAATATATGATTAGTAAATGTTCAGAGATCCACCATGTAGGTGGAGACTGTGTGATAGGAGGGGCAGCTAGGTGGCACAGTGGAGATCTCGTTCCAGGTCTGGAGTCTGTCAGGAAGATTCATCTTCCTGAGTTCAAATCTGGCCTCAGACACTTACTAGCCATATGACCCTGGGCAAGTCACCTCACCCTGTTTGCCTCAGTTTACTCGTCTGTAAAATGAGCTGGAGAAGGAAATGGCAAACCACTCCGGTGTCTTTGCCAAGCAAACCCCAAATGGGATCATGAAGAGTCGGACAACTGAAACAACTGAACGACAACAAACACACAGAAGTAACAAAGTACAGCCCAGCACAAACAAGCTGCCATTTGTATTCTTGTAGAGGAAGGGGAAGGAATTAAGCGTTTATTAAATGCCCATTATGTGCCAGGCACTGTGCTAAATATGCTTTAAAAATGTTACCTGATTTGATCCTCACAACAACCCTGAGAAGTAGGTACTAGTGCTGTTATTTCCTCCATTTTACAGTTGAGGGGCCTGAGGCAGACAGAAGTGAAATAGCTTGCCAGGGACACCAGTAAGTACCTGACACTGTGTTGGAATTCAGTTCATCTTGACTCTAGGCCCAACCCTATCCACGTAACTGCTGGAGGGAGTATGCCCATATAAATTACATCATAGAGCTGTCTGTTATCTCCAAACAATAAGGAATCATTAAGTGCTCACTGTATACCAGGCTCTGAGAATACAAATGACTGAACAAATCCTTTTTTGCAAGGAGCTTACATACTAATGCAGAAAACAAGCATTTCAGAGTTTACAGAGCAAGTACAAAAAAAACCTCATTAGTTAAATTCAGAGCACTTGGGGGTGGGTGATGGAACCGAAAGGCTTCATGTGGTGGGTGGTGTTGGATTTTGTGAGCTGATGATGAGGAAGGAGAGTATTTCCCTGTGTGAGGAATAACTGAGGAAAAGGCACAGACACAGGAGATGGAGGGTCGTGTGAGAGTCAGGAGGAAAGCCAGTGTGACTGGATCCTAGAATATGAGAAAGAAGAGAATAGTGTTCAGTGTGGCCTTGTGCATCTTAGGTACTTAAGAACTGTTGAATGAATGAAATTTCGTTGATTTTCATAGTTTATATTTATATTTTTTATCTTGCACTAACCTCATATTTTGCACTGGCATTGCATCAGATCTATAGAATTAGTACAGGGTATAGAATTTTAAGAGAAGTGATGTGTATTAGATAAGAGATCTGGTTGGGGGAAGGAGGAAGAGTCAGGGAAATCCTTCCACTGACGTACACCTTTTGTTTGACCATGGTTTAGTCATGTGACTTCTTAAGACAGCAAGTTACAGATAATGACAATCTGCATCAGTGGACATAGTTTCCACACCAGGTGTTCCCAATATTGATGAATTCACAAGTCCAAATCTCTCCCCTCCCACCAAAATAATAGAGTTGCAATTGCTGGATTCAAGGGGTATGTGTTTACTAGGAGTAATGAGTATTGGTGTTTAAAAGCTGCATCTTTATGAGAGGAAACTAAGTGATAGGTAGAGAGAAGAACTGAATTTAGCTGCAGCTAAATTAAAAACAAAAATAGTTTAAAAACAAATCAGCTATTTAATTTTAGCATCTACTCAGATATGCATTCAGGCTGATTTTTTTTTTATCAAAATATAACAACTTAAACATATTTTCCCCTTACATTAAGCTGATAGAGCAGCCCACAGGGCGACAGCATCTCATTGCATGATTACCATCATTAGCAGCTTGTCACCTGTTATGGAGATATTCATTATTGTTATTATTTTGTTATTGTGCACCAGTAGAGTACTAAACATAGAAGAGTCTGCCCCTACCCTAGAGGCTTGCTTTGTAAGTCATAGAGGCAAAATAGTTTGAAGATTAAAAACACCCACCAGGAAGGTAATTAAGCCATACAGGGGTGAGATGGCTTGCACAAGAGGGTACGGGTTTTTGTATTTCTTTTTGGAGGGGGTGGTTATGCATTTCATTTCACTTTCTTTTAATAAGAAGATAGCTAAAATGGTTTGTATTTCTACCTTGGTATGACTATTCATGCAAAAAATCATCACGTTTTCATGGCAAAGGACGTAAGGCTAGAGAGGGGTGAACCCTTGGTCTGATCAGTCTTCCTTTAGGAACCAAAAAAGGGCTACTTAGGGTGCTGTTTGCTTCAGATATTGTTGGGAGACTGTTAGCATTAACAATATTCTCTCCCTCCCCCCCTTTTTTAAGAGTTTGAGCCATCAGTATTGTCTGAACATATCCCTGAAGTACTATCCAGATACTGAAGTGTATCTAGTAGGAAAGAAGAGGTATCCTGACACAGCTCATTTTATAAGTCATTCAGAAATTTTCTGTGAGAACATTGACTTAGTCTGAGTCCCTGGTCATCATCATCAAACATTTTGGCACACTTTTATAATGCTTAATATGTTATAGCTGTACTTAAAATTCTGATGTCAGAAAGTAAAGACTGTCTCTTTGGACCTTAGGGTGCTCTAAACTCCAGATGAGGAACATGAGAAACTTGATAGTGGTATCAGCTGTCTCCTTATTCAGAGCACAAATGTAAGCAGAATGGAATACCTAAGTATTTCATGAAACCATCACACTCGTACCTTTAGAGAAGGGAGTTTTTAGTTGTTACACATAGGAGTTTTTCTGACTCATCTTGGGCAGGACATCATTTCTTTAGCACTGGAAAAGACTTTTTATCCTTGTGTGGTTCCATTGGTTATTTGTTAGTTGAAAAAACAAATTAAGAGACACGACTGGTAGTTATATAGTTTTTGAGGCCCAGTTTTTTCTCCCTACTCCTTCATCTTTCTGTTTTATAGCTCTACCTTATTTTCTATACCAATGTTATGTAATATTTTTAAAAAATCAATGTCTTATCACAGTGTTAAACTCCCAAATACCCAAACTGGTTATAAAAAGGAAAGATTATTGAGGACAAAATGTCGTTTACAATACAGAACACAATCTTCAGGAGACCTTATACCCTTCAGTCAGCCAGGACAGATATATGTAAAGAAGGAAACTGATCCATTCTGTCCTTTTATTAACTTAATAATAACAGTAAGAGGGGGAGAGGGTAATGGGCTCTTTAGTTTTTTTAACTGGCCATTTGCTTCTGAAGTTTATCCTATTTGATTGACATTGACCAAGTCATAGACATTGACCATGCCTGCAGTTTTTCATAAAAGCCCATTAGTAGTTGACCAGACACTGATCACTCAGTATCTCATTCTATTTTTGTTCCCCAAGACTTAGAAGGACGTTTAATAATATTTTAAAGAGGTTGATGGGAAAGATGAGGCTCTCCCTTTCCTGACCTGTTTACAAAAGTGAGAAAATATTTTTCACTTGTGTCTGATCAGAAGTCATGACATTTTATAAGAAACTGGTATTTTCTGCACCATATTTTTTAGTGTACAACTTTAAAAGCAACATGAAATGTTTTAAAGCCTAAGAGTAGGAAAATACATGGTAGATGGAAAAAAGTAGTACATCAATGGGAAAGATAAAATTAAGTTGATTTTATAAATATACTACTAACTGTAATTCAATTCTGGGCCTGGTTCATTGTGTGCAGTATCTGTCCAAGATACTTGGTGGACTGGTTTTCATGAGGTATCTGTATAGCCTAGGCAGTAGGCATTCTCCATCCGCTTAAGTTTTTCCTGCATGGATAATTAAGCCAAATTCTTTTGACTGATCATGGCTCTAACTTAGAAAGTTCTGCTGTTCTAAGACTTGGTGCAATATCATCCTTAATGAGGAACATCTGAAACACCTTACTACCTCTAATGAGTCTTCCATTTGGATTTTATATGGAAAACTGTGACAGTGGAAAAACATATCTCTGAAAACACAATTATGCTTCACTTGATATTAGTAATCAGAGAGTCAGTCAATAAATACAAAGTACTCTACTATGTTCCAGGCACTGTGCTACATTAGAAATACAAAAACAGGCAAAAAAAACATCCTTTACCTCAAGAAGCTGACAAACTAATAGGAAAGACAGTGGTCAGGATGTTCAAACAAGCTATATAGAGAATAAATATAAGAGAGAAGGCACTAGAATTAAGAGGGGTTGGGAAAGAAAATGGGATTTAAAGTCAGGGGAACGAGTAGGCTTGTACATAAAATCAACGTATAAAATCACCTCTTGTGGTCTCTTAGAGATTATTGTATGATTTTGATATGTGCACAGGAGATACCTTATTGGAAAAGTCTTTAAGACAGCATTTTATGCCACCAAATCAAATGTTTTTGTAATTGTCAAAAAGCAGTAAGAACCGTATGATTTTTTTTGTGTGTGTGTGTATGTGTGTGTATTTACCTTTTTCGTTAGTTATGTGACTGTAAAGATGATGTAGTACTACATAGTATAGTCTGCAGTTTCCAGCATTTAGTGCTTTAAAGTTCATAGAATGCTTAACATATATTATCTGATTTGGTCAGATATGTGTACTGTCATAAAATTTTTGTACCAATGGGAAAGTTAGACATGTGAGTTGAAGTTTTTTTAATTAAATTTTTCAGTCAATTAGTCGTCTTTTCCATCTCTCCCCTGCCCCAGCACTGAAGAAGAAAAACAAAACCACTGTTATAAACATGTTGTTGTTGACTTGTTTCAGTCATGTCCAACTCCTTATGACCCTTTTTGGGATTTTCTAGGCAAAGATACTAGAGAGGTTTGCCATTACCTTCTCCAGGAAGATGAGACAAACAGGGGTAAATGACTTGTCCAAGGTCACACAGCTAGGGAGCGTCTTGGGCCAGATGTGAACTCAGGTCTTCCTGAATGCGGGCCCAGCACTGTGTCTGTTACACCACCTAGCTGGCCATATTGTAAACGTGCACCAGCAAGCAGACCAACAATCCCATATCCCTCCAAACTAATATCCATACCCGTCCCCCCACCCCCCAAAACAACAACAATAAAAGCGTCTTAACCTCCATACTAAGTCCTTCAGCTTTCTGCCATGAGGTGGGCGTGGTGGTTGGTCATTGCACTGATCATGTTCTCGAGTCTTTCAGAATTGTTTGTCTTTATTATAAGAATTTTTTTCTAGTTCTGCGTTATTTCACTCAGCATCTGTTCAAAAAGGTCTTCCCAAGTTTGTGGGAAACCGCCTTTATTTCTTTTTTTTATAGCATAATAGTACTTTGTTGGTAATATACAGATTTCCTAATGATTTGTATGGATTTATTTTATGTGATACAACTTTGCTAAAGTTGTTAATTTTTAGTTGACCTGTGTGATTTTCTAAGTAATCATCATATTGTTTGCAAAAAGTGATAGTTTTGTTTACTTTTTGCCTATGTTTTTCCCCTCAGTTTCTTTTTCTTGTCTAATCACTAAAGCTAGCATTTCTGGCAATATATCTAATAGTAATAGTGATAATGGACATCATTACTCTACCCCAAACCCATTTTAAATGTCCCTAGTTCCTATTATCAAAAATGCTGACTCCTGCCTGGTTTTAGATAGTTGCTACTTATATTAAGAAAATATCCATTTATTCCTACGTTTTCTAGTGTTTTCAACTGCAATGACTGTTGTATCTTATGGAAAATTTTTTTATCTGTTGATTTAATAATATCATTTTTGCTGTTATTAATGTAGTTTATTATGTTTAGTTTTCCCAGTAGTGAACCATTTTTACAAAACCAGTATAATAACCTGGTCATAATGTCTTTATCTTTAATCTTTATAATATGTTGCTTATAGTCTCCCTGTTAAAATTATATTTAATGTTTTTGCATCAATCATCATTAGGAATATTGGTCTACAGTTTTCTTTCTCTGTTTTGACTCTTCCTGGTTTATATATCAAAACTGTATCATAGGAGGAATTTTATAGGACCTCTTCTTTTCCTTGTTTTTCAAACAGCTTTTGGTATTTAATCATTCTTTTGGGTCAGTAATTATAACTGTTTTTCTAATAGCATTTTCCAGTTATAATAATGTCCGTGATTTTTGTGGATGTTGGGTATCTTCTTCTGAATACTCTTCAGTTCCCTCAGCTTCCCCACTTCCTATGCAGACCCCCTTTTATATATTTAATTTGTTCCAACTTCTCTTCCTTTATTTTCTTGGGTACCATCCCAACTCTCATATATATAATACGTTGGATTATGACATTAGAGTCCAAAAGTGCTACTTCTGTTCGTTATTTTGTATTCCTCTTTCCCAAAAGTAATAATAAATAGGGTAGACTGCATTTGGGGAATTATGCAGTGCTTATAATGAACTTAGGCTTCTCCCTGTAGCACAAAAACTGTTCTTTTTAATAACATAATTCTTCCAGTGATACTATATGGTTATGAATCATCGACTCCCAAAGAATCAAATTTTGGGTCACTTAGAGGCTCTCAAGAGATTTACATGTTTAGGTATAATTAGGGGACACTGCAACTTGCCAAAGGAGACTTGAACTTGAGAAATCAAGTGGAAGATATAATCAAAGAGATGTATAATCATAAAGGAGGTGACTAGATCATGTAGTGAAAAATAACAGATTGTAGACTTGTATGTTCCGTTGGTACCCAATTGGTGTCAGAGATCTGGAGGAAGGTAACCATCATGTTGGTTAGCCTCCCTTCTAAAAGATTTACAAGAAGATGGAAATAAGAACGCATGAATATATGTAATCTGCACTGTTGGAGGGACTACTTATATTGATGTAATCATAACAATCAGGGAAATCACAACTCATTGAAATTCATTGGATAAACTAGAATAAGAATGAATATGTGAAAAAATTACACTATTTCCAGGGTATTTTGCTGGATAAAAATATATACATAGGAATTTTCAGCTTCAAATTTTCCTTATAGTCCTTAGGGTGCACTGGCGAAGCCAGAGTCAGTGAATCTTATTAAATTCTATTTCCATTGATAAAACCATATCTCTTTCTAATACTGAACTAGTTGAAAATGCCAAGTGCCTTGGTAGTGAGAACTTTTTTTCTGGATCTTCAGTAGCCATGGCTGCTAGAAATGTGGAGGCCATAGCACCTCTAGAGGCCATTATGCCATGTGGCATCTCCACAAGAATTACTTAGCTGGCTCCTGGTCCACGTTAGAAATAGGACTAGTGGTTGGGAGAGGGGGTAATCTTTCTATTCCCAGTCTCTTTGGCTTACCTGCCCATCAGTGGCAGTTATTTGGGATTTAGTGTTACTGGTAATGGTGGTGGCACCTTTCTCCATAAAGGTAACAAAAGCTAAAGTTGCTACACAATGAAGAGAGAGAAATTTATTTCTCCCACTCTTCTCCAAGTCAAAATTTGGTCATTATAATTATATAGTATTCCTTTAACCGTGTTCCATTTGTTTTGTCATTATGTATATTGTTTCCATCTTGCTGCTTCTTACTTGCTGAAGCAATTCATATGTCTTCTCATATTTCTCTGAATTCATTGTTTATATTCATTCATTGTACCTTTTAGTACAGTTATTATTTAATTATCATTAAAGTCATGTACCAAAATATATTTAGCCCTTCCCAAATTGGGAGGTATCTACCTTTGTTTCTAATTCTTTGCTAGCATAAAAAAGTGCTGCTATGAATATTTTGGTATGTATGGGACCTTTCTGTCTCTCTGTGCCCTAACAGTGGGATCTCTGCATCAGAGAGTGTAGACATTTGTCACTTTTTTAGTACAGTTCCAAAATTGTCCTCTAGAACTAATTCACAACTCCACCAAAATGAGTATGATGTGAAACCTGACTTGTTTTGATTTGCATTTCTCTTATAATTCAGAATAGTCTTTCATATGATTTTTAATAACCTGCAGTTCTTATTTTGGGAACTTTGTCCATATCCTACAAGCACTTATCTATTGGGAAATAGTATTGCGTTTTATACATTTGTATGAATTCCATAAATGTCTTGGATATCAGGCCTTTACAAATATTGAAGGACTAATGATCTCTTAATATCTGATTACCTTTTTCAGTCATTCTTCTTGACTTCTCTGCCGCTGAGATTCATTTGACCAATTCTCATTCAACTCAGGTGATACTTTCTATAGGAAACCTTTCCTGATGGATCCTTCTAGTAGTTAGAGTTTTCTTTCTTCCCTCATTATCTTGTATTTAGTGTAATTGCTGTCTCACAAGTAGCACATAAGTTTCTTGAGGACTGAGACTACTTTTCCTAAAGTTCCAGAGGTGGGGAACCTGCCACCTTGAGGCCACATGTGGCCTTATATGTCCTTGGGTGCAACCTTTTGACTGAGTCCAAATTTTGCAAAACAAATCCTTTGATTAAGGGGGATTTGTTATGTGAAGTTTGGATTCAGTCAAAGGCCACCTTTGAGGACCTAGAGGGCCACATGTGGACTCAAGGCATAGGTCCCCCATGCTTGTGACCTAAACTCTAGCACAGTGCCTTGCACATAGTCATTTCCTTTATGTTGTTTGTTTGTTTTTTTAAAAGTTAGATGCTTTCATTTTTATAAAGTCTTTATTTCCATTTCTTTTCTTCCTCTCTTATAGAAAACCATCTCATGTATCCCATCCATCCAGCATTTAGCACAGTGCCTGACACATAGTGGGAGCTTAGTGTGTATATATTATACATATATGTATATGACTATATGTTGTTATGTATTTATTATACATGTATGTATATGACTGTCTGCAGTGTTTTACGCTTGTGGTGGACCTCCCTCCCTCAACTTTTGCAGAGTTGCATATTAAGTTTCTTAAGTTTTTAATTTATTCAAAACCCTTATTAATTCTATGAAGAAGGAAAATGAGGATTTAGTGTTTTTACAAGATAACACAGGTAATAAGGTAGGAGAGCCAGGATTTGAATTTGAGGTTTTCTGATTCCAAATCTAGTGATAACAATCTTGCCATGATAACAATGCAGATAAGGTCATATAACTGTATCACCTTTCTGCAATCCGAATGTTATTTTAACTATGCAAAAAATAACAAAAATATCTGTGACCTCTCCGTTAAATGTTCTTTGAAATTCTAGGGCCCCTCCATCAGAAAGTGTTAAGTTCATTTGGAAGAAAGAGGATGAATTAGTTTTCATTACTGATAAATTTTTGAAACTACTATTAAACAACAGTGCTCCAGCCACAAATTATTCTTCCTAAAAACTCTTCAGTCAGACGACACAAGAGTGTGTTTGACTTAATATGTGTATCCCATACACTCCTCTAATTTTCCCTTTGTTAAAAGAATGGAAGGATATGTACTTAAACATGGCAAGTATCCTTATTACAGCATCCTTATTACCAGAATAATATTGTCACTTAAATTTGAAGTTTACTGTGTATATTCTTCTTTGGCATCTGCTTTTTTCATTCTCTTCAAGTAGTCTTCTTCAAATAGTCTCTTCAAAATGTCTCTTCAAGTAGTTCTTCTGTCAGTCAGTAAATATTTATTAGGTACCTACTCTCTGCCAGGCACCATGTTAAGCACTGGGGATACAGAGGCAAAAGGCAGCCCTTGCCCTCAATAAGTGAACTTGCTTTCTAATGTGTCACATCAGACATACAGTTAGGCTTTTCCCCCAGTTTTTTGCTGTTACAAATAGTACCCTTATTTTTGTACAGATCTTTTTTTCCCATCTGTAACTACTTTAAGATAGAAACTTAATACTGAGATCACTGCTTCAATAGGTATCAATCTGGTAATTTTTAATGTATAATTCCATGTTGCTTCCCAAAACAGTCAGTCCAGATCAGTCTTCCACCAACAGCACATTAATACATTTATTCCCCCAAAGTACCACCAACATTGAATTTTTTTTCTTTTATCATCTTTTCCATTTTTATGGCTGTAAAGTGATACCTCCCAGTAATGTTAATATGTATATCTGAGGTTTGTAATTTTGAAAAGCTTTGCCTTGTGAAAACTGCTTTCTTTGACCACTTGTCTATTGAGGAATGAAAATAAATCTTATTTATTTATATCAGTTCTCTTTAAATTTTGGGTGCTAGACTATTAAAGAGATTTGGGAACAGCAGCTAGGCAGGAGGGGTTAGTGGTCCAAATCTGTGATTTCAGTGGTGGAGCAGAATTCCTAGTGAAAAGAGTCCCTCCCTCTGATGCAGGTTGGCAGGTCTGTAACTTACAGTCCCTTCTTGGGGAACTGATGAGAGGTTAAGTAATTTTTTCAAGGTCACAAAGCCAGTATGTGTCACAGGCATGATCAGACTGATCATGAAGTCTTCTCTTTTCCCCCTACACCACACTGCTTCTCATCAGATGTTTAATGCAGAGATTCTGCCCCCTCCCCATCTCTGTCAATAGTTTTTACTTTAGCTATGTTGTTTTTAAATATGAATTAGCTTTTTTATGTAATTATAATTGCTTTGTCTTTTCTTATTTATTTGCTCTATTTCACTACTGGTCAAGAATTTTTCTCCTGTCTGGTTATAAAAGATACAGCATTCATAGCTTTATGTAAAATTAGCCATTGTTACCCAGGAAGCTTTATGTTTGTAAGTGATAGAAAACAGGTGTATACATTAGTAAACTCTCTTGTAAAAGCTTATGGTAGTTAAACAATAACTGTTAAAGTCTTCTTGAAGACCACAATTGCCTTTTCGACCTAAAAACGGCAAGAAATAAGAGGATACTCAACCTGTTACAGTCATAGGACTTGAGCTGGAGGAGATCTCAATAATAGCTTATTTTATATAGTACTTAAAAGTTCTTAAAACACTTTCTGTTTCATTGGATTTTATCTTAGATGTCTTATCTAGGCTTTTCCCTCCTCACTTCCCTTTTCTTATAGCTCCAAACCCCCAATCTCTCCATTATAATAGAGGCCCAGAATCTGGATTTGAACCTTGGTCTTCTGAGTCCAGTTCTGGTGTTCTTTCTACTACACAGTTCCTGCCACCCGTGGTTTAGGTACTGTTCTGTCTTGTGAGGGATTTGTTCCTCTAGGAACAGAAGATTCTTGGGTACATGTATCCCATAGGCATGTATCATGGGGTCATGATTCTATCTGCCATTTGAAGTTTACTTTTGATTTTTGTTTTTGATCTAAAGAGTACACCTTTCTGAGAGGATGGGCATTGGGAAGACTCAGAATAAGAGAGGATTTGAAGATCTGAAGGAGGAAAAGTATGGCTCACCGAAATAAGAAGAGACTATTAAGCATGTGCATTAACATGGGTTTGGAGGGTGGGGGTGAGAGACTTACCAAATTTTTGAGAGAGATAAGTGAAGGAATTCATTGGAGTGGGAGGAAAAGAGGACCCTAAGGTAGTAGTAGTTTGTGTTCTAATGACAGTAGCAGAAAAAGGGCCAGGAAAAGTTGTGTTTCAAGCCTTACCCCTGACAGATACTAGCTGTGAGATCATTTTGTGATACTGGGTAACTTCATTTAACGTTTCAGTGCCCCAGACAATTTTCTAGCCTTAAAGCTAGGAAGGAATTGCTCACCTGTATTAGTGGAGGGAGTTTCTGTATTGGAAGATTTATTGTAGTCAAGGTACTCTTTACCCCTTTAACCTCTCAATTAAAGCCTTGCAATATGGGCTTGTGGGTGGTATCTTAGTCATTTTCCTTAATAGAAATACCATTAAACCGCAGTATATTAGGTAATACAAAGAGTTAACTTCTCAAGGTTCCCAACATTTGTCTAGACACTTGCATTATTTTGAGGCATGGAAGGAAAAAGGGGACTTATGTTGATTAAACCTGCCTAAACTCCTGTTGCTGGGAGGGCACTTTGAATTGTAGGATTCCTTTCTTTTATGCCTTTGGGATGTGAAACTTGAGCACTCCTATGCTCTCCTTTGACCATATTCAGCCTCTAGCCTCATGATGGCGTCAGTCAGTATGTTCCTAGTACAGAATGTGGCAGCTCTTTGGCTTTTCTTGTATTTGATCCTTTGGTGAAGCGGTAATCCTTTGTTTATGGTGTCAAGCCATTGCCACCAAAGCAGCCTGCAGAATTCACATTTAGCTAGAGTAGGAGGGGGAGTCATGATGGGCTATGAGGAGGAAAGCCCTGCTTCAAAGTTTTTAAACACATCTTTTGGGTATATGGGTACTTGTCTTCTGAACAGCAGAGATCATCATGTCTCATGACACCAGTGTGCTTTGGTGCTCTTTATGTCTTACCGCAAAACAAAACAAAAGGCTAACACCCTTAAAAAGAGCCAACCTCTGTGTCCTACAGTTACAAAATACAGTGGATGGTAGAATGATACATAAGGCATCAGAAAACTTGTCCTTCGATTACATTGGGTAGGACACCATGTATCCCAGCTGTTCAGGAGTATCCCCAAGACAGCAGAGTCAGTGCCTGTCTGGCTAATTAAGAGGAATTGCAAAGCACCTCAGTTATCCCCTATTAATGTTTCTGACCCCAGCAAAGGAAGAACAGGTTGTAGGGCTTAGCAGGCAGCAAGAGTTAGAAGCTATTATTACAGTTTTGTGTTTTCCTCAGAAAGACACTTTCAAACTCCCTGGGAAGCACACTACTCAAATATATTTATTAGCAAGAGAGATCCAGAAAAATAGGATGCCCTTCCTCTCTCCCCTCTCCCTCAAGGGGGAAAATGATTAATGTTTAAAGTAACACTGCCTAGTAGTTTGAGAATACCTGACCTTTAAAATAGTTGTGATATAAGACATGGCATCTTAGGATCCAATTACTAGTGTTTGAAGCCAAACCTATCACCATATCATCTGTTTAATGAAAAGAGGCAGATTTTTCCATACAGTGTTCAGGCCTCTCCCATTCCAAAGACTTAACTCTTTTCCCTGCCTATATCATGGCAGTTAACAAACATATTATTCCTAAATTGAGATATGTTCATTTGGAGACATTAGGAAGATATTGATGATAGGGGCTGGGGGAAATCCCTGTTTGACAAAAATGAAAAGTAAAAAATGGATAATGAAGGCGTTTTCTTCCCTAAAGAATTTTATAAGAGTGTAAAATGCTAGAAAGGCCATGAATCTAATCCCTGCATATATTTTGTAAACCAAGCAAGCATAAGAAGACAGAACAGAAAGAAAATGCTTATAAAACAGAATTTTTGAAGTTTCCTTTATCAGTTTTTTCAGTGAGTGTCTTTTTCTTCATGGACAGAGGTTTTAACAGCTTAAGCTTCTTTTAAATGGTCTGAGGAGATACAGCAGTGATGTGAGGTTCATTAATTATTGCTTTTACTGATGTTTACACAGGCAGTCAGGATCATAAATGTCAATCTGTCAAGAGACTGTGATAGGTTCTAAAAAACCTGATTGAGCGCCTCAAAAGCTGTCATCAAGCCCGAGATTAAACAGATTCATCTTTCTTTCTCAGAAGTAAGGAGAGGGAAGCAGGGGGAAGGGCACAGAGGAGGACTTTCTTTCTGTTGTTGTCGCTTGGCTTCTCCCACACTCATTTTTCTAAACTGTGAGTGTATAGAGAGTAACAGCCCAGCTGAGATGTCAGGCAGGCCACAGCAATGGTTAGCAGTCCCCAGCAGTGGTTAGCAGTCCCAGGTGTATGCAGGCTGCCAACTCCAGCACTGACAGGAGATTAAGAGAGATTGAGATTCAAATCTGACAGGCCTGACACAATTTATTTGGAAATTTGGGAGGGAAAACATGAGTAATAAAGACAAGAACAGTGACAGTAAGAAACAAATGTGAATTTCTGTTGAAGACAAAACAGAGTTTTAAAGGAAGTGACTGTTGTCTTCACACAAGGTTTCTAATTAAATTGTTTCTAAATCATGATGCCTTCGAACATTTTTCTGAGTTTGGCTGGAAAATTATAATTAGAAAAAGCTTCTTCTGAAGAGAATACATTTTTTTTAAATTGCTATATTTGTCTGTCACCAGTTTAAGAGATAAATTGCATTCAAGATATGAGGGTGACTGGGAGTTGGAGAAAACCATAAATAGGTCAAGACTTGTTATTCTCTATCATGTTGTTCTTGCTTATTCCTTTCTTTTGATGAGGATCTGATGTATTTCCCATTCAATTAAGCATTTGTCAGGAAAGTGGAGAGGGATGTGTACTAAGGTCAATTTATTTTTGTGTGGGATCAGGACAACTTTGTGAATAGGTGATTTCATTGATGGGATTAGTCCCTCTACATACAGATATGATGTATTTTCTGGCCAGATGTTATCTACAAAAGGGTATGTTTGGGAATTTGCTATGTTTAGATCTCTGTGAAAAGCACTGATAATTCCTGGTTATGGAAGAATTTTTTAGCCTTTTTCTGCAGGGCTTGCTGTGACTAATGAGCATGCTCATCAGGACTTGTTTCTTCCCACAGTCAGAGCTGTGTAGAAGGAACTGAAGTTCACCTTCTTCTCTTTAGGCTTCTCCCTATATGTATGTATATTACTGCTACAGGTACACTTTCTGGTCATTCCTTTTCCCTTCCCCATTTTGTTCAAGTAATTGACAGTAACCACAGTGGAATTTGTAAGTAAAACTTCAAAACCCTCTAAATTTATTCTGGTCTGACAAAAAGGAAGAGGATGATTCCTTTAGTTTTATCCAGAGAAAAAGATAATTCATTCGTTTAATATTAACTAGTTTTGGTTTGGGTTTGGTTTTTGTCTTTTCCATCTTTTAGTCATTTTCTAATTGGCATGAAATTTGTAATTGAATAGTTGAATTATTTAGCCCATTAACATGCAGTTAGAAGCCCTTGTACTAGACATCTGTCTTTCTTATTTAGGCAACCTACCTCATGACATATAGTGTCATTAACTAATTAGCAAAAGAGATCTGAATTTCTTTTGCAAGCATAATGATCGTGCAGATCACTATTTATTTCATTAACTTCTAATTAAAACACTAAGTTGAATGATGAGAAAATGCCAAAGGATGGTTTACTTTTCTGAAAAGTCATCTGTGATGTAGTCACCTTTAGTGGTAGCATGTGAAGTATGTTTTCACAAAGTCTATATAAATCATTTTTATCTTGTTATTTCCAGTAGGGGGCATTAGAGGTCATTAGCATTCAGTTCACAGAAGACCTACTAAGTGAAAGTATTCCAGGATCCCCCCCCCCCCCCAAAAAAAGTTTCTCCAAAGTTTAGCAAGTGAAATGACACTTTGATATTTTGATATTTTAAGAGTATTTTCCTGGTTTAATAGAGTATGAACAATTTTACTTAATGGCACATCATTTGTTATCAAAATTTTCCTTTTTTTTTAAATTTATTTGTTTATTTTTAGTTTTCAGCATTCATTTCCACAAGATTTTGAGTTCTAAATTTTCTCCCCATCTCTCCCCTTTCCCTACCCCAAGATACCGTGCATTCTGATTACCCCTTCCCCCAATCTGCCCTTTTCTTGTAGGGCAAGATAGATTTCTATACCCCATTACCTGTATTTCTTATTTCCCAGTTGCATGCAAAAACAGTTCTCTACATTCATTCCTAAAACTTTGAGTTCCAACTTCTCTCCCTTCCTCCCTCCCCACTCATCCCCACTAAGAAGGCAAGCAGTTCAGTATAGGCTATACATGTGTAGTTATGCAAGACTTTGACAGTAGTCGCGTTGTGAAAGACTAACTATGTTTTCCTCCATCCTATCCTGCTCCCTGTTTATTCTGTTCTCTTTTTTGACCTTATCCTCCCCAAAAGTGTTTACTTCTAATTACTCTCTCCTCTCATTTGCCCTCTCCCTTTTATCGCCCCTACACTCCACTTATCCTCTTCTCCCCTACTTTCCTGTAGTGTAAGACAAATTTTCATACCCAATTGAGTATGCATGTTATTCCCTCCTTAAGCCAGATGTGATGAGAGTAAGCTTCACTTTTTCCCTCACACCTCCCCTCTTCCCCCCTCCATTAAAAAGGCTTTTTCTTGCCTCTTTTATGAGAGATAATTTACCCCATTCCATTACTCCTTTCTCCTCCCAATGTATTCCTCTCTTACCACTTAATTTTATTTTTTAGATATCATCTCTTCCTATTCAATTCATCCTGTGCCCTCTGTCTATATGTATATAATCCCTCCAACTACCCAAATAATGAGAAAAGTCTCAAGAGTTACAAATATTATCTTCCCATGTAGGAATGTAAACAGTTCAACTTCAGTAAGTCCGTTATGATTTCTCTTTCCTGTTTACCTTTTCATAATTCTCTTGATTCTTGTGTTTGAAAGTCAAATTTTCTATTCAGCTCTGATCTTTTCATCAAAAATGCTTGAAAGTTTTTCCACTTACTTAGATCTAACTTTAGGTCTACAAAAATGTGCATACCTTTTGACCCAGAAATACAGCTTCTACGACTGTATCCCCAAGAGATCATAAAAATGGGAAAGGGTCCTACATATACAAAAATATTTATAGCAGCACTCTTTTTGGTGGCCAAAAACTGAAAATCAGGGGGATGCTGGCTGGATAAATTATGGTATATGAATGTTAATGGAATACTATTGTACTGTAAGAAATGATGAACAGGAAGACTTCAGAAAGGCCTGGAAAGACTTCTGTGATATGATGCTGAGTGAAAGGAGCAGAACCAGGAAAACTTTGTACACAGCAACAACCACAGTGTGTGAGGATTTTTTCTGGTAGACTTACAACTTCATTGCAATGCAAGGACTTAAAAAATTCCCAGTGGTCTTTTAAGGCAAAATGCCTTCCACATCCAGAGAAAGAACTATGGAATTCAATTGCAGAATGTAGCAGAACATTTTCTTTTGCATTACGTTTTGGTTTGTTATATAATTTCTCTCATTCATTTTAATTCTTCTATGCAGCATGACTATGGTGAAAATGTATTTAATAGGAATGTATTGGAGAACCTACATACAATTGTATGCCGTCTCAGGAAGGGAGGGGGTGTAAAGGGAAGGGGGGGAGGGAGGGAAAAAAAAATCTAAGTTATATGATAGTGATTGTAGAACACTGAAAATAAAAAAAAAACGCTTGAAAGTCCTCTATTTCATTGAATGACCATTTCTTTTTCCCTGAAGTATTATACTCAGTTTTGTTGGGTAGGTGATTCTTGGTTTTAATCCTAGTTCCAAGCCCTTCAGTCCCTTAATGTAGAAGCTGCTAGATCTTGTGTTATCCTGATTATATTTCCACAATATTCAAATTGTTTCTTTCTGGCTGCTTACAGTATTTTCTCCTTGACTTGGGAACTCTGGAATTTGACTACAATATTCCTAGGAGTTTTTCTTTTTGGATCTTTTTCAGGAGGTGATCAGTGGATTGTTTCAATATTTATTTTGCCTTCTGGTTCTAGAATATCAGGGCAGTTTTCCTTGATAATTTCATGAAAGATGATGTCTAGGCTCTTTTTTTGATCATGGCTTTCAGGTAGCCCCATAATTTTTAAATTGTCTCTCCTGGATCTATTTTCCAGGTCAGTTGTTTTTCCAGTGAGATATTTCACATTGTCTTCAGTTTTTTCTTTGTTTTGGTTTTGTTTTGTCTCATAAAGTCATTACCTTCCATCTGCTTCACTCCAATTTTGAAAGAACTATTTTCTTCAGTGAGCTTTTGAACCTCCTTTTCCGTTCAGCTAATTCTGCTTTTTAAAGCATTCTTCTCCTCATTGACTTTTTGGACCTCTTTTTCCAATTGAGTTAGCCTATTTTTAAAGGTGTTATTTTCTTCAGCATTTTTTCTGGTCTCCTTCAGCAAGGTGTTGACTCATTTTTCATGATTTTCTTGCATCACTCATTTCTCTTCCTAATTTTTCCTCCACCTCTCTTACTTGATTTGCGGAATATTTGTTGAGCTTTTCCATGGCCTGAGACCATTGCATGTTTGTTTTGGAGGTTTTGGATGCAGAAGCTTTGACTTTTATGGCTTCCTTTAATGGTATGCTTTGTTTTTCCTCATCCACAAGGATGGAGAAAAATAACTTCACCAAGAAAGTAACCTTCTATAGTCTTATTTTTTTTTTCCCTCTTTTTGGCATTTTCCCAGGCAGTTACTTGACTTTTGAGTCCTTTATCAAGTGGCAGGTATACTCTAGGGACCTGTAAGTTCTCAGTTCCTTCCAGGTGGAACATTCAAGGGAGAGGTGTTTACTCTTCTTCTGTCCTGCTCTCTAGTCTGGGAGCAACCACAACTTTTTCTGCCCAGGATCTGCCAGTAGGGTTTCCCTCTCCACAACTGCCTACAGTTCCACCATGCTAGTGTTCCTCCTCACCCCAAAGACTAGCACTCAGGGCTGAGATCCAGATCAGTTGTTTGATTACCCCAGGGACTTTTGGCTGAGAACTTCAAAAGGAGACGCTGCTGCCCTGGGGCCAGGGCTAGGGCCAGACCCTGCTCACTTCTCACCCAGGTGTAAGAGCTTTCTTACTGACCTTTGAAACTGTCTTTTGCATTTGTGGATTGAGAAATCTGGGAACTGCAGCTGCTGCCCATGATTCTGCACAGCGCAACCAAGGTCAGGCTGCACTGCGCTCCTCTCCAAGACTGCTGCAGTAGACCTTTCCTGTTGGCCTTCCAGGCTGTCTTGGGCTGAAAAATCTGTTTGTAGTTTTGTGTCTTCTGTTGCTCTGGAATTTGTTTAGAGTTATTTTTTACTGGTATTTTATGGGCTTTGGGGGTAGAGCTAAAGCAGGTCTGTCCTTCTATTCTGCCATCTTAGCTCTGTGTCCCTCTGCCCCCCAAATTTTCAGCATCTACTTTTCATATGTTCAGGCACCTTTTAGTGCTAGCCTTTGGTTTCAGGCTTAGCATTATAATTGTCAGGAGTGATGAGGACCAGATTTAAGACCTGTTCAGAGGACAATTAGTACAGCTATAAACTTTCAGGTGATGTTGGAAGCCCATGCCCATCTGTTTTGTGCTAAGTTAACTGTGTACAACCTAAGTGTGAATATCTCTGCGCTACTTATGAAATAAAAATGGAAAAGTTCAACATAGAGCCATGTTATCATATTTCTAGTGGGCTTACTAGGTAGTAGCCTAAGAGGGGTGGGAAAGCAGCAAAATTAGACTGGCCCACTTAACTGTGAGGATTCTCACCAACTTGCTTAAGCCACAGTAGCAAGTAAAAGTATGAATGTTCAATCACAAAATATTGATTACATATAATAAAACTAGTTTATGTTTCATATCATTTCCTGGAGATAATTGCCTTGTTAATTTAAAAAGAGAAAATTGTTTTAACTTAATTCTTTTGATACTATTAAATAATCCTGGAGTTTTAAGAAACCTCAAAGGCCATCTAGTTCAACTCCTACCAGAAACACAAATGCCCTCTTTAGCTGTCCCTCAAAAAGTCAAGTATCCTGTTGAGAAATCAACTCTTCTCTAGACTAAATATTCTCAGTTCCTTCAAGTATTCTTCAAATGGCATGGTTCCCAATTGCCATACAACAGGATATGGTCTGACAAATGCAGGGTACAGTAAAACTTTTCTTTCCTTGTTCTAAATTTAAAAAGCATGATCTTATTCGTTCTCTGACTACATTATCTTTGTTAGGATGTATATGCACTGAAAACAATTGAACTTGCACTAAAACCCCTCTGGTGTTTCTCACATGGGCTGCTAGCTAGCCATGTTTTCTCCTTCCTATACTTATATAGTGGATTTCTTGGCCTTCCTCATTTTGAAGATTCTCTTAGGACATGAAGGCAGTTAGATGTCACACTGGGTACCTTAAGGTGAGTTTTATGGAACCACTGCTTTTGAAAACAAGCTCTGAATCTGAAATATGTCCATGACTAGGGATTCCTTTGATTCTGCTGGCTAGTGATATAACTAAAGATGCTTCTAGTCTGTACTTCCTGCTCCTCCCTACTTTTCAAATGATTTGCATGCTTGCCTCCTCAAAATAACAGCATTTATAGGCCATCTTGGGAGGGCTTCATTTTTTCATCTTGTCTTTTTTTCCTCCCTTTCCCCCATTCTCCATCTTGTTTAGGCACTCCCCTCTCCCCCAGGGGAAATGATTATAGTGTGTTCCAGATTTAGATCTTCATCTCAAAACACATTTTTCCTTTCCTCCATAATTTATTCTTCTGTTTTATGAAAGCATATCTAAATAAGGTTATTAATACAAATGGCACCATTGCTGGCTTGTGAAAAAAAGGCCCCCTGGAGAGCAGTGTTGGATATATATGATGAATCCTGTTTGGCTGGGTGCTCTGTAATCATTTACATTTAGATTGTTGTCCTCAGATGAAGGAAAGGAGGCTTGTAAGGTGGCAGCCTCAGCCACATCAACAGCTAGGCATCCTTACTTGGACCCAGGACAGCTCCCTTCACAAGTTAGGAAACAGACTGAACTTACTTTCAGTTATTTTCTTCAGAGGCCTGTTTTGTTGGTTTGTATTGAAGGGGAAGTATCATATATTATGGGAAGAACTAAATGAGATTTTTAAAATAGTTTATGATTGCTGAGAATGTTGTATGCTTCTTTGTTAGTGCCAGTTACAATAGGGTCGGAGAGGTATTCACATAATACTCCAGGCCTGCACAACCTGTGGCCCATGGGCTGATGGGCTGCTTGCAGTAGGCCAAAGGATTTCCTCTATATACAAAGGATGTTTTCCTCTACTTTTTTCATGGTCCTCCTGAAATTCTTTGACATGCTGTAGGCAGCCTGCAGGCCACGGGTTATGCAGGTCTGCAGTACTCAGTAGTCAGCATGGAGGGGTTTACTTTAAAAGAGGGCAGGAAAAAACACAACAGCTGTTAAACTACCCTCATGTAAGAAAAATTCTTAGTGTGAATAACTCATTGAAAGGAGCCCTTGAATTAGACAGATGAGGAATTCTCAAAGGTTAAGTTTTTGTTACCACAGTTATTCTTCTCTCTGTTTTATACAGGCAGTGGGCAACATCAGCTTGTTAATAAAGACGTTTGCAGTAGGGATTATGTAATTTGGTAAATCAAACTACCTTTGCTTAGGTGACTCTGGTGGTGTTTGTATCCTGCATGGGTAATGAACATTTTTGCATTTTAATTTGTTTAAGGCTCAAAAACAGTTCTTGTATAGTCTGTGTTGTCAGCATGCCTCCGTGGTGTTGGTCTAGCAACAGCTACTGCTGCTTGTGTCATAACACCAGTATTACTTCTGTCTCTCTTTTTCCATGGTAGCCTTTCTCTTTAACATGTGATATACACATACCTTCTTCATTCCTAAGGATTTGCTGATTTCAGGTTTAGCAGAGCAGCTCTACTACAGTGAGAGTAAATGTAAAATTCCCACTTACTGTGAAGCATTAATGCCAAATGCATCATCATTTGCATACAGTAGAAACATCTGACTTAGTATTTTTTAACTAGGAAGGAAGATGAACAGTCAAAAAATGTTTGGTTATGCTAGACTCTTCATGACCCCATTTGGGGTTTTCTTGGCAAAGATACTGGAGTGGTTTGCCATTTCCTTCTCCAGATCATTTTGCAGATGAGGAAACTGAGATAAAGAGGATTTAGTGACTTGCCCAGGGTCACACAACTAGTAAGTGTCTGAAGCTGGATTTGATCTCAGAAAGATGAGTCTTCCTGACTCCAGACTCTGCACTTACTACTTGGCCAACTAGTTCTCCAAGTGGAAAGTGAATCAGTAGCAAAAAGAGTTTAATGAGTAGCATTAAAGTCAAGAGACCTGGGGTTTAAATTACAACTGTGGTAAGCCATGGTCTCTTGAGATTCCCTAGCTTCACCTGGAAGATAAGAATAATAATACTGACCTTATGGAGTTGTTGTGTGAGTGAAATGCTTGGTAGACTTTGTGAACATGGTCAACATGTGTGAGCTTTTGGTGGTATCATCACTGATGAAATATTTCTGGGGTACCAGTAGTGGCACCAAGCAAGGCATTGTGTATAGGGATGTATAAAATATGGTCCCCTGCCATCAAGACCAAAAAAGTTTACATAGGAAAAGAGTACTTAATAACTAGATCTTGAGAACCAAATGAGTAGCACACAACAAGTGGTGATGGTATTGTGATGGATTGGGGGGGTGGGGGTAGGAACAGGTCGGGAGAGTGGCAGGTTTTGGTTACTCCTTGCTAGGAATTTTCAGATTTCCAAGTAGAGATCTGACTAAATAATAACAAATTTTGTTTCAATTTTTTGACCTTGAAACTCTATTTAAGGCCCACCCCACACCCTGGAAAAAAAAAACCTAGAGATAACATGTTTACCATGAGATTGAATAGTGAAATTAGATCATATCAGAATCCTGTTTATCTTTTATAACCTTGACACCTAGAAATCCTGCCTACTGAATTCTGAATACAGCCTGGGAGAGAACCTTAGCAATGCCTTAATTTTCTCACTTACCTCACTGGCCAGGGGTTAACATTGTCTCCACATCTATGTTCTGAGCAGATTCACAGTCTGAGAGTGAGGCTTCCCCAGTGAAGCGGCCAAGGCTACTGGACAGCAATGACCGACCTGAGGAAACCAGCCGTTCTAAACAAAAAAGTCGGCGCCGCTGCTTCCAGTGCCAGACGAAACTCGAGCTGGTCCAACAAGAACTGGGATCATGTCGCTGTGGTGAGTGTCTTCCTCCTTCAATGTGTGGTGGGAGCCAAGGCTTTCTGGGTGGTGAATGTTATCAGCCCCTTGGAACTAAGCAAACACAGATCCTGGACGAGAAATGTTGCTAAAAACGTAAGAACCAAGGCACTGTCCTTGCTCTGCAGTACAAGCCTTCCAAATATAGTCATTTCTAGAGATTGTTCAGCTTACCAAGTGCATGTCTCACAGCCCTCCAGGTGCAGACACACTGTTGGATGCCCAGCTTTACCTGTAAGAACTCATATTAGTAGATTGTTTTCTTCTTCCTCAAAGTCCTGATCATTCCACATAGAATACAGAACTCATAGACAGACTTTTTCTAATAGGAATTTTTCCTTTGTTGATTTCTTATTGGTTTGTCATTATGAATACCGCCCTAGTCTCACACTCACCATAGCTTCCAAATTGACTTGAAGCATGTCTCAGCACATTTTTTTTAAAAAGCTGTACAAACAGAGCCAAAGTCTGATAGAAACTAAACTAGACCTCAAAAAAGGACCATGCTAGAGGTCAATGAAGACCTTTAATAGAAATGAGAAATGTGACTTCTAACATTTATAGTTTTATTCAAGCCTTTTTAAGTTGTGCCATTGCAGTGACCATCTCCAAAGTGAAGGTGATGGCAGGTGTATCTACTCAGCAGCTAATTAAAATTTTAGTGGACTGACAGGTTTTTCCATTTATCTGCAAGACTGCTTTAGAGATTTCTGGGGTTTTGTGTTTTGTTTTTAAAATTCACTGTTGCCTACCTCAACTTATATAAGTGACTTTAAATTTGTAGTACTTAACTGCTGATAACTGCTCTCAACTTTTCCCTATTCTGCACACTACCAGATTTTCTTCCTACTACCAATATGGAGAAAGTTGAGTTGGAGTTCTCTTATTTAGAAACAAACCTTTAAAACAGTTGAGTGAATGCTATCATCTATGCATACATAGCAAATCAAATGAACTTGTGTTAGGGTCAGGTTACTTAATTTAAATGGACAATTCTCCCGCAAATTGCTTTCAAAGAAAAGTTTGATTAGAAATATTAGTATTTTTCTAGTGTACTTTGAAGTTTCCTCACACCTCAAAAATATTTTTTAAATATTCTTTTGCTTTGGAGTGTGCATGCGTGTGTACATGTGTGTACTCTAGAGTATAATGCCAACTCCTTATAATTACCACAAGAAAGTGTATAAGAAACTTTATGCCTTACCATAGCAGTACAAAACTTAGATTCATCTTCTCTCTCTGGCCACATATCATGTCACATAAGGGCAAAAATCTGCTAGTTACAGTATTTTAGACCAGTTTATTTCTCAGGGTCTGGTTTTATTTCCTGCTTTTGAAACATCTAACTTCTGGCCAGAGCTACAGGAGATGAGGCTGTCCCAGCTCTGGCTATTAAAAGCCTCACACCCATTCTGTGAGAAAATCAGCTTTATACTTTTCCTTCTCCCTCTGCTTGAGAAGTATAGTGGTAGAAGCTGTAGGGTCACTCCTTTGCTGTCTTTCAGCAGAAAGCACCTCCCAGTGTAAACTTCCAAAGAATTAAATTATGGTGACAGTTCAACTTACAACACTGCTTTAAAATACAAAAATGACAAGTGACTAGATTGTGTTTCTGCTTATAATGTTTATTCAAGAGATTGCCAGGCATTGCTAATGATAGAGCAGGTAAAATTAGTTGTTGGGTTGTTAGTTATAAGGGTAGCTATTCTGACTGAATCATGTTGTTCTAAAGAAATCTTGACTTCTTTGCCCAGGCAATACTGTGAAAGGCAATAGACCTTAGCCTCTTCATAGAAACCTGTCAAAGCAGGCAAAATACCAGTTCCCACTGCATTACCTGTCGTGCTTCCATCCACCATCCTGAACAAGGCTTTCCAGCTGTAGCTTTGTAAAAATTCTTATTCTAAGAAAATGTCAGTCAGCTACAGGCTTGTACACATGGAGCTCTGTAAAGAGAATCCAAAGTTACAAAGCCCCTTCCTACAAGGCATTGTACAATCCGAGCACAGCGTAACGCAAGCCAAAGGGATTGGAAGTGTAGTCAGAGGGTAGCTTTGGTTTGCGTACCAGGTTCAAGTCTCACCTCTGACCCAAGCTGGACTTATGACCATAGGCAAGTCACTTCATGTCCACCCAGTCAACTCTATAAGACTGGATGTAGCAGAGGTGCCAACCCGCACTGATTAAGGGGATTCTCTCACCAGGAAATTGCCTATGGCAGTGAAATCATAGATCTAGTCTCTGTCCCTATGGGAGGAGGGGAGAGGTGGTGCTTGATAACGATTTAGTCGGTTTTTAAATTTTTTTGATTAAATTTTATTTCATTTTCAAGTGATCTGCCTTCGCTCCCTCTAATCTCTACCTCCTCTCTCCCACAATGAGAAAACAAGAAAAACCAAACCCCGTAACTATTAGTTTTACAATTGAATCCCTACAAATGGGAAAGTAAGCAGGATAAGAGAATTAAAGACTAGGTTACGTGGTCCAGGAGCAGGTTACCCAGTAACAGGATCCCACAGTTGCTAGTGCATTCCCTCCCCCCAAAATAGTTTGGGTCCACACGTATACATGCGTTTGTGTAAATTTTGTCTCCCCCTAACCTTAGGGACTGTCATACTCTTGTTTTGTGTTTCAGGTATTTAGATTAATGCCCAGAATGTGATGAGCAGTTAATATTTGTTAATTAATCAGTTACAGATTTTCATATCCATATGCATCATAGATATATACAGCAGATGTATGCATATACAATAGATATACATACATATACAATCATAGATATCATAGGGGTCCTTAGAGGACAGTTAGTCCAACCCCTCATGAGATTGATGAGGAAATAGGCCCAGAGAGCTTAATAGATGGCATAGCAAGGATTTAAAACTACAAGTTCAGCACTCTTTGCATTGCACACTACCTTATTTTCTAACTTTAATCCTAAGTAATTGGTGTCCCACACTTAGGCCGTAGCACCAGTTGTTCGAGTTTGGATGTTTGCTCTTGGTATCAGGGTTCTGGGATGCTCTATGTCTATTGAAACCCTAAGGGTCTCATGGCAGTTTTCCCAAAGACTTATCTCTGGACTTTAGTTTCCACAAAGGAGGCTCCTTAAACAGCATAATGGGCTCCTCAAGAGACCTACATTACAGTCATTCCTTGTGTCATCACTTCACCTGTTGCAACTGCTTTTAAGGCCATCTCCAGCTTGTTTTGCACATAGCTTTAGCAGTGTGTTCCTTGAACTCCCATATTAGAAACACAGGATTTTTCTTGACCTCAGATGCCTGTATTCCAATCTTAAGAATAACTGAATCCTTAATATTGCATAGGATTTGCCATAGTGGATCTAGCAAGTGTGCTCTCTTGCCCTGGAAAACAAGAATTCACATTTCAACACCAAGTGTTCCGCAGTGCTACAGCTACACTTCCCAGTTAGCCTGGTAAACAAAACCACCTGTAGAAAGTATCTAGAGTATATATTGGATGATACTGTGGCCTTTCAGGTGTGGCTACCTTGGCTCTCTCTGTTACATTCTTGTGTGGCTCATCACCCACTCATGCTTAGGAGTCTTCAGTTGCTGGAACTGTTGCGTGGAGATGTTTAAAAGTCAGTACTCTCCGCAGATCCAAATGGGCTGTTTGTGAAGGATAGAAATAGCAACTTTTTAACTGTTGTTTGGGGAGCTTGAGTCTTCCACCAGAAGCAGGTAGGCCCAGGGCAAAGCAAAGTCTCTAAGTATGCGATTGCCTAGGGAAAGTTCAAAACGTGAATCGGACCACCCCCAGCATTCTATTTTTGTTGTTGTTTAGTTGCTTTCAGTTGTGTCCAACACTTTGTGACTGCCTAGTGACTGAAAATGGGCCCGCCTTCTTCTCCTGTGGGCTCCTCCTAGCCCAGCCTCCCCTCTCCCACCGCAGCTCAAGCACTGCCAAACTAAGCAGATTCAATCAAGACACTGTCATTAACTCAAGCAAAGAACCAAAGTAAATGCTTCTTTGTCCACTGGACAGTAACTGGATGTGACTGGGATGGGAGTAGGGGAAACAGTACACCCGCACGTGAGCAGGATTTCTTTCTCTTAGGCTTCCAGAATAACCAGCACTTCTGGTTTGCCATTTCCTTTACTAACTCATTTTACAGATGAGGAAATTGAGGCAAACAGGCTTAAGTGATTTGCCCAGAATCACACAGCTAGTAAGTGTCTGAAGCTAGATTTGAACTCAGGAAGATGAGTTGTCCTGACTCTCTTAGGTCCAGCTGCCCCTTGTGCCACCTTGCTATGTTTTTACTTCCCCTAAAAATCTCCAACTCTGTGTGGTGTACCTGACTTTTCTTAACCTTGGGGAAAAAACTGGATAGTCTTAGGCAAATATTTAACTCTTGGGATTATTTCTAAGGAGTGCTATCATTGTGAAACCCAATTTGCTGAGCATGTTGGCATTGTAGAGCTTCACATAGTTGTCTTGAAAAGTTGGGGGGAACGTAGTAATTTACTACTGAAAGAGGAAACTCAAGAAGGTGGTTTAAACTCAAACAAAACATTTTTCCAACATAGAAAATCTTTTTTATGCATTCACAATCTTTTCCTTCCAATCCCTTTCCACTCTCTCCAGGTTATTAACTGCTGACAAGAAATTCACATCTCATAAATAATGCTTAAGAGCCATTGCTATATAAATTGAATGTGTTATGAATTGTGATGGACCTTTTTGTAGCATTCTGTGCCTAGAGCAGGAAGAACAGAGGATGTCATTTTCATTAATTTCTAATGAGGTGCCAATTAAAGGCAGGGAAAATGCTCCAAAGGGAAGAGTGGCCCAAGCTCCCCTGAATCCTCCGCCCTAGGGCTGTCATCCAAACATACTGCCAGTCAAGCCTTCTCTAAAAATTCCATTAAATTACAATCTCATCGAGAGCGCACGCAGACACATTCAGCTTCCTTCTGATCTTCAAAAGGGCAATTTGTAAGACGAGTTCTCAGCCTTCTCACACAGGGACCTGGGAGAGGTGATAGGAATTGTTAATTGCAAAGACACTCTGCAGGCTTCAGTGAGTAGGTGAGATTTTAAGAGGAGTTCTCACTGTCTGCCTTTCTGTAACTGGGTAACCTTTAAATTAACAATACCAAAGTAGCACCCATTTCCTATGAATTCACTGCAGCCAATTAGACAAGGTATGTGGTGAGGCTAAGGTGTGATCTCCTATGTCACATAAAATCTCCACAATTTGCCTTCTCAGTCTGGAAAATAAAAATAGAAATGTGCGTATTTATTTTATTTTCCTATCAGGAAACAAATTGAACAACACAAGAACAGTCTAGAGTATGTTCTGTTATGGTTTAGCCCTTGTCACTAGAGTTACCTATGATTCTGTTGTGCTGCTGAGCCATGGTCCTTTTAATTCTAGAAAGGAATTGGGGTCACTAGTGGTAGGTTCTGCAGACAAATATTGGCTGGCATGATAGCAGGACTTTTCAAATCCTGATGTACTGCTTCTCTAAGCCACACAATCAGTTTTAGAACACCAACATGGCATGGAATGGGGTGGGGGGAAAAGGACATAAATTATTACTTGGTTGTTTTTTTTTTTTGATTGGACAATGACTTAAAAGATATGCTTCTCTTTTTCCTCTTAGGATTAGGAACATTTTACTAATCTCCTGAGCAATCCCACTTCTTTTCATGTTTTTAGAATAAATTTTTCAGGTACATTGAGAGCCTGGGGTAATGACTTTACCTCACAACTTTGGAGACATAAGTTTTCCTAGTCCTCAGTAGTCCCTTCTGAGTGGTCACATCCTGGGTGATGACTGGGAAAAAGGATAGGCTGATTCTTGGTCCAAGATCATAAGATCATATTGAACATGACCATCACTGCTCACAAGAGTGGAAGGAATAAATGGCAATATCCAGAGCACTGAAGTGAAAGCCTCAGTTGTTACCACAGCCTACCTTTTTACTTAGAAGAAAGTTGGGCATCCAAGCAAACCAGACTTGTTTGTTCTATCAGTTTGCAACATGTTCACTTAATCACTAACTTTTAGTAGGATGATTTGATTTGGACCCAGAAATGTATTGGTAATGGGTTGGTTTGAGTGGGTTACAGAAATTTAATAACCTACCCACTAAATCTAAAGGAAAATATATTTAAAAAAAAAAAAACCATTTCAAAGAGCCCTGTTATGTGCAAGGCCATCTACGAGATCCCCCATTTTCCTCTTGTTACAATATCTCATATTTACATAGTTCTTTGCAGCAGTTTTTTGAAAAGCACTTCATTTTAAAAAATCCTGCAAGGAAGGTTGTTACATGTAGAGGGGTACATATGTTGACTATCTTAGAAACTTAATTTGAGTGCTCAGGTTACACACACACACACACACACACACACACACACACACACACACACACACACACACACACACACACACACACACACACACATGCTCGCTCTCTCGCTCTCGCTCTCTCTCTCTCTCTCTCTCTCTCTCTCTCTCTCTCTTTCCTGGAAGGTGCTCTTTCCATGATATACATTGTTGGAAAGGGAGTTTCCTCAGAGAGTTATATAGCTTTGGACAAAGGGTAATGTGAAAGGCCCTTAGCACAAAGTTTCACTGTTCTGGTCACATGGGTGGGGTGCCACTTGTGTGTAGGTAGTTAAAGGTCAAATCTGTTTGATATTGGACTAATTCTCCGAAGATTAAGAATGGAGATCATTTCCAATTTAGTTGAACAGTATACAGTGAGAAAAAAATTCATTACCTCTCTTGACAGGAGGGGTGAGCTGCATGCTTCCTCACCATTTTTGGAGTTCTAAAGTCTTAAACATTGTTATTCTGTATTGTTATCACCACATAATTTGTTCTTCTATCCCTGCTTATGTCCCTTTGCATCCGTTCATAGAGGTTTTCCAGCTTTACTCTGAAACTGTGCATTTCTCCTGGCACAACGGTACTCCATCGTGGAAGAAACACATCCTTAGTTTCCAATTTGAGGCTTCCATGAAAAGAGCTAATAATCATTTCTTGTGCATAGAGGTCCTTGTTTTCTTTGAGTTCTTTGGGATTATAGGTCTGGTAGTACTCAGACAAAGGATGACTTTGGGGGCTTAATTTCAAGTTGCTTTTCCAGAGTGGTTGAACCAAGTGATGCCTCCAACAGCATTTGTTATTTTAATCTTTGGTGAGGTGGAATCTAAAAGTTGCTTTAGTTTGCATTTCTCTCATTATTACTGATTAAGATAATTTTGTGGGGGTTGGGGGAGACAGGGTTAAGTGACTTGCCCAGGGTCACACAGCTAGTAAGTATATGAGACTGGATTTGAACTCAGGTGGTCCTTACTCCAGGGCCGATGCTCTGTCCACTGTGTTACCTGGCTGCCCTGCCCCTATTGGTTGTTTGTTAGCTTGGGCTTTTTTTCCTGTTCTTTTCTTTTGACTATCTGTTGCAACTCCTTCATTTTGCAGGTAAAGAAACTGAGGTCCAGCAACTCAGTCACAAAGCTAGTAACCATAAGAATAAGTGACTCAGCAAAGATCTTTTCAATAACAGGACTTTGTTGTACTTTCTTTAGAGGAGAATATACAGCAAATTGCTGTAGGCTCTGTAATCTGTGAACAGAGTATACAGTGAATCCTCAACTTTTGTGGAGATAACATTCCCAGAAAACAGCACAAAAGTCAAAAACAAGAATGTTGATCTACTGAATTTAGGGGAAATAGGAGATTAGATGCCCACAACCACCAAAAACCAAAATCTTTCACTAGAGATTGCTGAAAATACATTTTCTGCATCCAATTCTTTATGACAAACCACTAATTTTGATAAGATGCACTTTCCCTAACACCAAAACCCACAAAATTACCCATAAATACAAGGGAGAGGAGCGGCTACCCTAGAGGGGACAGGGAGAGACAGGGGCCGTGATGTGAGAAGAACCCTCAGGTCAAAAGTGGAAAAGGACCATCCCTAATCACTCTTATCACTCTTATCACTCAGTGGTTTTTCTCTGGTGAGAAGTACATGAACATGCTTCCTGGTGTTTCTTAGCTGGAAAAAATCACCCAAGGCAGCTTGGCCTACCCAAGCATGGTGGGCTGAGGTGTGGGACATTTGCGCAAGAATTCCAGAGAGAGGACTGGAGTGACCACCCTCTCATTTACCCACAAATGTAGCTGATTTTTCTCCTTCCCCTCCCTCCCCAATTCCCTGCACTTGAGAGGTTACTTTGGCACTTTCTGGAGCAATTCACAAACATTTATACAAATACTTTCCTTTTTTTTTTTGGATATAAACTGCTTATACATACTTCTCATTTTTTTTCCTCTGCTGTTCATAGGTGCAAATATGCATGGCTGCCAACACAAAAGTGAAAATGAGGTAGCTAATAAAATCATGCAAATACTCGAAGTCACGAAAGTTAGACGAGGGAATGTTGAAGACTGATGGTTTTCAGGTTTTGCCTAGCATTTTTTAAGACTATCTGAATACTGAAACTTTGTTTGAAAAAAGAGTTTAATTTTTTAAAAACATTTATGTACACCCAGTATCAGCAACATAAATTGGTGATGCATTTCACCTATCAGAATACTTTTTTCCTCTCTCAAGGAAAGGTATTCCGAGCTTTTCTTTAAAAAAATACAAATAGTTTTGGCTTAGCATTAGTTTTGTAGAATTACTTCTCTCTTTCTCTCTCTCTCTCTCTCTCACTCACTCACTCACTCTCAAACTCTCTCAATTCATAGTCATAAGAGAGGATTTACTTGGTAAGAAAAGGATATATGCAGAAATGAAGGTAACATACAAACAAAAAATGCCAACAATTTTTTTTACACAGCATTGGCAGAAGTTACTGTTGTGTTGCTTTTAGAAGAGCAGGAATCGATGCCGAACCTGATTTCTAGATTTTGGGGGGGGGGGGGGTGGGAGTTGGGCAGGCAGAGAAATTCCAAATAGAGAAAGAAAACTATTGTCCAATTTCCCTAATTAATCTTGATAAAAAAAATTTTTTTTTTTAAATTAGCAAGGAGACTTATTAGTGATATATCGCAAAGATCATACTCTATAGCCTGGAGTCATGCCAGGAATTCAGGGCTAGTTCAATATAAGAAAAACAAATATAACTAAAGTAGTAACAAAACCAACAGAAATCAAGATTCATCATCAATAGATGCAGGAAAAGGTTTTGACAAAATACACAGCCCATTTCTGTTTAAAAAAAAAAAACAGGAATAAATGGAGCTTCCTTAAAAAAGATAAGTAGTACCAAGAATAAACATCTGTAATGAGGTTAAACTAGAAGCTTTCCTAGAGAGATCAGAGGTGAAGCAGTGGTATCCATTAACACCAAGACAAAAAAAATTGAAGGAATAAGCCTAGGCAGAGAGGAAACAAAACTATCATTTTTTGCAGATAATTCCTTTTAAATATTTCATTTAAAATAACTGTAGATCGTATAAAATACTTTGGAGTCTACCTGCTGAGATGCACTTAGAAATTATATGAACACAATTACAAAAAACTTCATGTAAATAAAGACATCAAAATAACTGGAGAAATATTGGTTGTTCATGGATAAGCCAAGCCAATAAAATTTTTTAAATGACAATACTAATTTGCTTATTTAGTGCCATATCACTCAGGCCACCAAAGAATTACTTTATAGAACTGGAAAAATAATAGTAATTCATCTGGAGGAGCAAAAAAGTCAAGAATATCAAGGGTATTTGTGAAACAAAAAAAAAATAAGAAAGAAGGAAGCCAGCAAGACTAGATTTCAAACTAATAATACAGCAAAGCTATAATCAACAAAGCAGTTTAGTACTGAATAAGAGAGTGGAACAGACTAGGTGCATAACCTCTAGAAGGAAGTAAGCACAGTACTCCAGTGTTTGATAAACCCAAAGATCCTGACTTTTGGGACAAGAGCATCTTCAACAAAAACTGTTGGGGAAACTGCAGAGTAGTCCGGGACAACATAGATATAGATATCTATAGAACATAGATATCTTACACCATATATACCCCATTTAAGCTCAAAGTGAGTACATGATTTAGACGTAAAGGATGACAGTATAAACAAAATAGTGGAACATGGTAGAAATTATCTGTCAGATCTGTGGGTAAGGGAAGAGTTCATGAAATGAGAAAAGTTTTCAAGAGGTAAAATAGTTCATATTGATTCCTTCCTTCCTCCTAAATTTGTTTTGCATGATTTTGCATTTTCATGATGGGCTATGTTTATCTTACCTTCTCAATGGTTAGAGGAGGAAGAGAATTCTAAACTGAATATAAAATAAAATTGAATTTAAAAAAATGAGTGATGGGAGAGACATGTATTTTATGGGAAATATGTGGTGTTAGGTCAGCTTTTAGTCAGTATAGCAATTGTGGCATATAGTACTTCTTCAGAATCAAAATTCATGCTAAGAAATTTGTAAGGCCTTCCACCCTTAAACAGTGCATATGTCTTATTGCTGCCTTCTGTTCTTCACCATAGCCAGCTCACTATTTTAAAGTCCACATTGTTTGCTTTCCTTACCAATTATTAGTGCTGTAGCGTACCCTGTCTTCTTCATCCTTGTCAACTGTTCATTACTTTCAGGACCTTGCTCAAGATTAGTTGGGAGGAGGAGAGGTCCATCTGCACTAGTAAACAGTCAGAATTACAGAATTACTTAAAAAGAATTTCATTTCTTTGAAATAACTTGAACTAATTGCTACCAATGTTTTTGTGAAGTTGCTGTCCTTTCACAATCCACTTTAATAAATATAAGAAAGATTATTTTGTAATTAAAGTGTTTTTTACATTTATCATGGACATAGAGATTGTAGAAAAAAAGTATTTTGCTTGAACGCTTTGGTCCAACGCTGTTATGGTGTAAAACATCATGCAGAAGTGACTAGAAGAGAAAAAACCACAAGGAAGAATCTTGTTTTTTTCCTGGGAGAATGGTGGATGCAGGCAATTTTTATTTCTAGGGCAAAAGGCAAAGGCTCCTAAGCCAAGAAGGAATCTTTCTGTAGGAACCAGGCTCAAATGACAGCAACAAGTGACAGCAACGTTGGTGAATTTGAAGTTAGCGAGGTATGCTGGGGGACCAGGGTAGAATGGTAATAGGTTGGAATGATGATAAACATGTGGAATTGGAAGGGTAATGAGTATGGAGAAACTGTTTCTGCTACAGCATCCAAGCTTTTGGAACTTCCTTCAGGCTTTCCTCATTGGTGTAATGAGTCTTTCAGTGTCTGAAACTGGACTGTTTTGGTAAAGGAGCAGGGAGATAGAAAATGACATTCATAATAATGTGAGCGTTGACTATTTCCTGTTTCCATGTACTACTTGGGATACTAGCTCCTTCTGTGTTCATCATTGCTTGAATAAGTTCTATGTTCAAATGCTAATTTGGAAGTCTTTGATGTTGTGTAAGTGTTCTCCATGCCTGGAATTCTCTCCATCCTCATGGCTACCTCTTGCCTTCTTAGCTTCCTTCAAAACTCAGTTAAATTCCATATTCTTCAAGAAATTTTTCCTGATCCCTTTTAAAGGTAGTGCTTTACTTTGAGATTATCTCCAGCTTATTATGTATACATCTTGTTTATACAAAGTTGTTTGCATGTTGTCTTCTGCATTAGACTATGAGCTCCTTGAGAGTAGGGACTGCTTTTTGCCTTCCTTTGTATTCCTAGCACTTAGTCCAGTTCCTGTCATATACACAAAGCAAGCATTTAATAAATGCTTGTTCATCTAACATGACTTGACATGGATGGGTTGACTTCGAATCCTGTGGAAATGAGCCAGATTCTTGTATTTCCAGATTTCTTTTGAGGTGAGGCCTGATATATTTTTGTTGATAAGTCTCAAGACTGAACCAGTTTCATATACCCTTAGTAACTGGGTTTCATTTTGTAGTGCTTATGATGGTTTTTTGTTTGTTTGTTTTTGTTTCTGTGACTCTAAGCTGCTTATATCCCAACAGTCTTGTGACAAATGGCAGCATTAGCAGCATCCTCTGTTATAGAAACTGCTGATAACCAAGCAGTATCGAAGCTATGGAACTTGGTAAAATTATATAGGCAGTGTGGCATAATGAATAGTAAGCTGCACTTGGATCTGGAAGGCCTGAATGTAAATCCTACCTCAGATACTTGCTAAATATGTGACCGTGGACAACTCCTTTCACCTCTCTGAACCCCAGTTTCTTTGTCTGTAAAATGGCAGCCTCTGTACTACCCATTTCACAAAATTATTGTGAGGCTTAGATAAGATAATGTATGCAAAGTACTTTCCAAATATTTTATATTTATATATGTCCAGTTGTTGTAATAGTAGATCAACAACAACAAAACTAGTGTGAAATGTTGGCTATAGATTCAAAAAAGACTGTTTATTTGCTGCCACTGAATAGACTTTGGATAATACCATGGACTCATTGGCGGGGGTTATATAAAGTACTAGGTAAGGTATTCAGAAGGGAAACAAGCAGTGTAGCAGATATCTTATGCAAAATACCTTGAAGCTTCCTCAGGTCTGATTGGAAAGGAATTAGTCACTAACCACCTTTCTGATGAGGAATTAATGAATGAGCCCTTCATTTAAAGTCAGTAGGGTACACTATGAAAAATATGGAGAAACTGCTTAGGAATGTAACCACCACCCCTTTCTTCTCTCTTTAGCCAGTAACTCAAGGCCAACAGAATTCTGGGCTTAGTAGGGGGACAGGCTATTAATCAAACATCAAATTCCAAGGAGACCCTCTTTAAAAAATTATGATTTTTTTTTTTTTGGAATGGGATTATACTTACCTGGTCTGTGATACTTGGTTAGGATATACAATGGATATTAGAGAAGAATGTTGAGAATTTAATGGAAAAAGAACATACCCAAGAGAAGTCAGATTTTAACAAATACTTAGTGACTGACCTTGAAAATGAAACTTCTTGAGTACACAGTAATCCAGCCATCCCTGGAGAGTCAAGTCTGGGGCAGAGAGGGAATAAAAGGATACTTGTGAGAAGTTATCCGCCAAGCCATATGGAAATGATACTGGGGTGTAGTCATTCCTCACATGGCAAGGAGATTTGAGACTGAAAGTCAAAGCTACATCTATTTTAGGAGGAGTACCAAAAGAATGCAGCAGAAACGGCAGAGTGTAGCATTTTGCTAAAATTTTGGACCAGATGGGCAACATTATAAGATGAGTGCTGTTGTTGAGAGGAACATCTGGTATTGGTCCTTAAAGAGTTGGCATGTCCAAACCTAGCAACCATTTCTAGAGTTGTGGCATTGGGACCAACTCCAAAAGCTGATTACAGCTCTGGCTAAAATCTAAAGTGCTTAAAGAGAATGACCCAAAAAGATAGGAGGTGGAACCAGATTGTGAAGGGTTTGAAACACCCAACAGAGGTGTTCATATTGCATCCTTCTGGCAAACAGGAACAAGTGGAGGGCATTAGCATAGCGTAGTCAGACCTTGTTTTAGATCAGGTGTCAGTTTGGTTTCTGCATGGAGGATGTATTGAAGAAGTGAGAGGCTGGTGACATGGAAGCCAAATGACTATTAGAGTAGTCCAGGCAAGAGGTGATAAGATCTTTGTCAGTGGAGAGAAGCGAACAAATGCAAGAAGTGTTGTAGAGGTAGAATTGACAAGATTTGACACCTTGATTGGGTATAGATGGGGGTGAGGTTGAGAGAAAAACAAATAACTGGTGTGAATCTGCATGGCTAGATTGATGGTGAAGATAGGAAAAGAAGGAGTTTTGAAGGAGGAAATGAGTTCAGTTTGGATATGTAGAATGTAAAATGTCTCTGGGACATGTATCTAGAAATGTAGGCACTTGGTGACTCTGGGCTGTATGTATGTAAATAAACACATTTCAGAGCTAGCTGCATAAAAGTAATAACTGAACCCATGGAAGCTAATGATGTCACTAAGAAAAGGAACCTAGTACAGAGCCAGAACTTCTGACTTTTTTGGGACTTGTTAAGGAAAATTATTTTCTCTACTTCCTAGGGACATTATGGAAAAATTGTTGTAAGTTAATGGCATCATCATCAAAGAGTTTGGAAATCTGTGTGCCTCATCCATAGTAGTAATTTGGAAAAATGCCTAGAAGATCAGGATTTGGGTGGAATTTTTGACATTTAACAAGAGAACTAACTAAAGTTTATCACTTTAGTGATGCTAAGAACATAAGATTGCCTGGTCTTTTGGCTGGACAACTATTGGAAGCTGCCCATACCCGTCAGCTCTCCATGACACAGAAAGATAAAGAAAAAATGCTCTTCACCTAACCAGTTTTATCCTACCAATTTTAAGGCATATCCTGAAGTATTTCTTAGGCACCTGCCTCTTCTCAGAGCTTCATCGAAAGGGCAGTTTGGTAATACGAGCCACTTAACGGTTATGGTTTAATCTGTGTTTTGGGAAGACATTGGAAGAGCACAAAGAATTACTGTAGGTGTTAAATCAACTTAGAAACTGCAGGTTGGAAGCTTTGAAATGACAAGTTCTAGGTTTGTAACCCTTCTGTCAGAACTGTGGGTCTTAGGGAGTGATGCTTGCAGACCCTAAAAAGATACAAGTACTTCTCACTGTGTGTATCCACAGACTTTATTAGAACCTGAAGATGTTTCTAGAGTTTCATAGCTATTATTGGAGATTTGTAAAAGACCACTATAGTGCCAAAGCCTCTCAGTGATCTCATTCATAAACAGTGAAAAAGGACATGGATTCCACTCCCATCTTCATCCCCTTGTTTAGATAGACATCATTGGGACATTGTTGGCTTTTGCTTATCCAAGAAAGTCCTTTATGTTATACAAGCCTAAATGGCTTGAGATCAGTTTTATATAAGGAGAACAATGGCCATCCGAAGCTCATTGCATTTGCTTATAGAGGACTTACTGATAGTAAAATGTGTTATCCCATCAACATGTAAAAAAAACAAACAAACAAAAAAACTTGGCCTTGTAGTAGCCTGTGCCTAAGTTTGGAGACTGCATAGAGTCTAGTTCAAGGTATAGAGAGACAGTAATCTGCTGACCTTTGTCCAAACATTGTCATTGGTCATTGTGTTCATACTTCGTTGCCAAAGAAGACTATGCCTTCAGAGAAATGATGACATGACTTGCACTTGACTTTGTTTTGAGTGAAGGAGGGCTGCGCAAGGTCACCAGCCTCACGTTTCCTCCCGCACAGTAGGCTTAAGGTTTTGGGAAAGGAAAAGACAGAACAGGAAAGGAGAGGAGAAGGAAGGGGAAGGGGAGGCAGATAGGAGAGAAGGAGCTGAGTTACCCAGCTAGCTGGGTCCCCATTCAGCCAGCTGCATCTACTCATAGGATTGTGTTTGTTCTTAAAAATATAGAACAAAGGGGGTTGGAGCCAAGATGGCGGAGTAGAAAGACACACAAATGCAAGCTCTCCCCACACAGCCCATAAAATACCTGTAGAAAGGGACTCTCAACAAATTTTGGAGCAGCAGAAGTGAAGAACAACAGAGTGGAGGAGATTTCCAGCCCAGGGTGATCTGAGAGGCCCACGGGAACTGTTGCACCAGGTGCGGAGCAGACCCCAACCCAGCCTTGACTGTGCGGTGTGGATCGTGAACAGCCCTCGGGGGGCAGAATCTCCAGTTGTGGAATCCCCAGTCCCAGTAGCAGCAGGTTCGCAGATCCCTCAACCCACAGGTGTCAAAGGTCGGTGACAGGGTTTTTTCAGCTGGCCAGGAAGAGAGAAGGGCCTTCCCATAGCTCTGGCCTCAGGCAGCAGCCTACAGAGGCCATGGCAGATGGCAGCAGTTCCCATCTCAGCGCCTACAGCAACTGTATTCATTATTGGATTGTAAAATCACTGGGGGCACTGAGGAGTTGAATATTATCTCAGCCCTGTGTAGAGGCCCTGGGAGAGCTGGTCTTTGTCTCACACTGAATGGCGGCCCTTCCCCCACAGCTTGACTGAATCCCAGCCCCCCAGTGCTGGTTTGGCTGAACTGGAGACCAGGTGACTGTGGAGAGGAAACTCTGCTAAGATTCTGGGTACAAAAATCTCTTTCTGCTCCCAAATCAGTGTACACACTTGATTGTGCCACCTTGGAGGAACTGAGATCTTACAGATCCCCAGAGTATACCCTACTCTTGATAAAGGACCCAAAAGTCAAGCAACTGGTTGGGAAAAGCCCAAAAAAGGGAAAAAAAATAAGACCACAGAAGGTTACTTTCTTGGTGAACAGATATCTCCTCCCATCCTTTCAGATGAGGAAGAACAATGCTTACCATCAGGGAAAGACATAAAAGTCAAGGCTTCTGTACCCCAAACATCCAAAATAAATATTGAATGGTTTCAGGCCATGGAAGAGCTCAAAAAGGATTTTGAAAATCAAGTTAGAGAGGTGGATGAAAAAGTGGGAAGAGAAATGAGAGAGATGCAAGAAAAGCATGAAAAGCAGGTCAGCACCTTACTAAAGGAGACCCCAAAAAATGCTGAAGAAAATAACACCTTGAAAAATAGGCTAACTCAACTGGCAAAAGAGGTTCAAAAAGCCAGTGAGGAGAAGAATGCTTTCAAAAGCAGAATTAGCTAAACAGAAAAGGAGGTTCAAAAGCCCACTGAAGAAAAGAGTTCCTTAAAAATTAGAATGGAAGAGATGGAGACTAATGACTTTATGAGAAACCAAGAAATCACAAAACAAAACCAAAAGAATGAAAAAATGGAAGATAATGTGAAGTATCGCATTGGAAAAACAACTGACCTGGAAAATAGATCCAGGAGAGACAATTTAAAAATTATGGGACTACCTGAAAGCCATGATCAAAAAAAGAGCCTAGACATCATCTTTCATGAAATTATCAAGGAAAACTGCCCTGATATTCTAGAACCAGAGGGCAAAATAACTATTGAAGGAATCCACCGATCATCTCCTCAAAGAGAAACTCCTAGGAACACTGTGTCCAAATTCCAGAGTTCCCAGGTCAAGGAGAAAATATTGCAAGCAGCTGGAAAGAAACAATTCAAGTATTGTGGAGATACAATCAGGACAACACAAGATCTAGCAGCTTCTACATTAAGGGATCGAAGGGCGTGGAATAGGATATTCCAGAAGTCAAAGGAACTAGGACTAAAACCAAGAATCACCTACCCAGCAAAACTGAGTATAATACTTCAGGGGAAAAAATGGTCTTTCAATGAAATAGAGGACTTTCAAGAATTCTTGATGAAAAGACCAGAGCTGAAAAGAAAATTTGACCTTCAAACACAAGAATCAAGAGAAGCATGAAAAGGTAAACACCAAAGAGAAATCATAAGGGACTTGTTAAACTATTTACATGCCTACATGGAAAGACAATATTTGTAACTCTTCAAACTTTTTTTCAGTATCTGGGTAGTTGGTGGGATTACACACACACACACACACACACACACACACACACACACAGCACAGGGTGAATTGAATAGAATGGGATAATCTCTTTAAAAAAATGAAATTAAGCAGTGAGAGAGAAATGTATTGGGAGGAGAAAGGGAGAAATGGAATGGGGCAAATTATCACTCACAAAAGAGGCAAGTTAAAGACTTTTCAGTGGAGGGAAAAACAGGGGAGATAAGAGAAAAAACATGACGCTTAACCCTCATCACATTCGACTAAAGGAAGGAATAAAATGCACAGTCATTTTGGTATGAAAACCTACCTTACAATACAGGAAAGTGGGGGTGAAGGGGATAAGCAGGGTGTGGGGGATGATGGAAGGGAGGGCAATAGGAGGAGGGAGCAATTTGAAGTCAACACTCTTGGGGAGGGACAAGATCAAAAGAGAGAATAGAAGCAATGAGGGGCAGGATAGGGTGGAGGGAAATACAGTTAGTCTTATATAATGTGACTATTATGGAAGTCATTTGCAAAACTACACAGATATGGTCTATATTGAATTGCTTGCCTTCCCAAAGGGAATGGGTGGGAAGGGAGGAATGAAGAGAAGTTGGACTTCAAAGTTTTAGGAACAACTGTTGAGTATTGTTCTTGCAACTGGGAAATAAGAAATACAGGTAATGGAGTATAGAAAGTTATCTTGCTCTACAGGATAAAAAAGAAGATGGGGATAAGGGAAGGGAGGGATGTTAGAAGGGAGGGCAGATTGGTGGCAGGGACAATTAGAATGCTTGGCGTTTTGGGGTAGGGGGGAGGGAAATGGAGAGAAAATTTGGAACCCAAAATTTTGTGGAAATGAATGTTGAAAACTTAAATTTAAATAAAAAATATATAGAACAAAATGCAACAGTGAGTGAAGAAAGAATGGCAAAGAGAAATTAGATCATGGAAAACCTTATCCAAGAACCAGATGCCATAAAAATTAGAATGGGCTAGACAACATAATTCATTAAGACAAGAAATATTAAAAGAATATCAAAAGATTGGGGGGAAAACACAGATGTAAATCTAGAAGTGCTAAGTTGAATGCCATCAGACGGCACAGATGGGTAGGAACTTTGGCCAATTATTGGTTCAGTTTGCAAAGAAAACTGATAAATATTGGTGCTCTAACCTATTGGTTTTTGTGACCGAAACTTTGGTGACCTCTATTGTGTTTAGGGTTGGAAATTAAGATAATGTGATACTGAAGGAACAAAGCTAGAAACACAAGAAGGCATGCCCTCAGAGTTTGGGAATTCAGCCAGAGAATATGACTTCAGCAAAAGTAATGTAACTTTGAACCTGCCCAAAATGAGTTACAGGATAAGGATACAGCAAAGTTGACCAGGAAAGAGGTGTGCCTTCAAAGAATGAAGCTCACCTCTTCTGAGTAAGGAGGTAAGAAAGTGACTGAAAATGGAATTTTGTAGTGGAAAGACTATAACCAACCCTACATAAAGTACAAAAAAGAAATTAGTTCAACCTAAGCCTCTCTGTCCTTGGGCTAACAGAATATGCCATAATGATTTTGCATGTGTGCCAGGAGAAAACTGTTACTGTCAAGGATACCACTGTCCTCCCAGTCATCTGGGTTAGTAACCTGGGTATCATCTTTGATCCTCTGTCTTCTCTCACCACCACCGATATCTAATCAGTTGTCAAGTCCTTCAATTTTTATCTTCCAAACATCTTTTGTATGTGTTCTACTCTCTCCTCTGACACTACAGCTACCCTGGTGCAGAACTTTATCACCTCACACCTGGACTATTCTAAAAACTTACTGTTTAGTCTCCCTGCCTCATTTCTCTCCCCATTCCATACATCTTCCAGTTATGTTTCTATAGTGCATGTCTAAGTACTTGGTGCTTAATAAATACTAGTCTACTAACTGGCTGGAATTGGTGTAGAATAGATTTCATTGGCTCAAGATGACAACAGATATACACAAGAAGTAGAAGACATGTCCAGTGTGTTCAACTGAAAAGAACTTGGGATGCTTAGCAAGAGAGAATATGTAGCAAACCAACCTTTGGACTTGATAAGAACTGACTTCTTATATCCAAAAGAAGATCAGAAGAAGTAACATCCTACTTCTAGTAGTGGTAATTTGTCAATTATATCCAACAGTACTCCCAGAAAGGCTCTTGGACCCTCTCTTGAACTTTTAAAAATTATTTTTGATTGATGGATTATTTTTCCATCAATCATTTCTTATTATCTGTCCTCCTTTCCCTTCAGCAAACTGCCCACAGAGCAACAACATCAATGGCCTTGTCTGCACAATATTCCATAATTTCCTACCTCTTTGCTAAGAAAGTGGATATGTGGTGCATCCTATTTTCTGGAACTAAAATTGTACATGATCAACAGTCTGAAATCATCCATCCTTTGAATTATTGCCTTCATTTACGTGATTGAAGTCATTGTGCATGATTTTTGTTTTCTTCTGTACTCCTCAAAAGAAGTATAAAATTTTAGAGTTAAAAGTAACCTCATCAGCCATTTCTTACTAGAAAGAAATCTCCACTGTTGTAAAATACCCCACCAATGGTCATCTAGGTTCTGCTCAGAGACCTCTAGTAAGGAGCCCAGTACTTCTCAGAGCTTTACATTCCGCTTTTAGACAACTCTAATTTTTAGGAAGATTTACCTCACTTCAAGTCTTAATTTCCCTCTTTGCAACTTCCACTTATTGCCCCCAGCTGAACACAGTATTTGAGAGTAGTGTGATGGGGCAGAAATCAGCAATAATGCTATATGTTCTATATAAGCCTTCCTATGTTTCTTTGAACTCCTTATAGCCATTTCTTCTTATGATGCAATAACATTCTATTATATTCTTACATCACAATTTCCTCAGCCATTTCCCAGTTAATGGACACTAATACACTGCTACTACAAAGTGTTGCTGTGAATAATTTTGGCATGTATTGAACCTTTATTTCTGTCATCAGCCTCCTTGGTACATAAGCAGAGCATGGGTTGCCAGGTCAAAAAGTATGAACGATTTAGTAACTTACACAGTCTCACCAGCAATATAATAGTGTGCCTGACTTCCCACAGCTCTCCAGCATTGACTTTTTCAGCTTTTTATCATCCTTGCCAATTTTACAAAGGAAAAAGAATAAGAACTTACGTAGCACCTACTGTGTGCCAGACACTATGCTAAGGGTTTTGCCACATATTTCATTTGCTTCTCACAGCAACCTTGCTCAAGGTAGGCATTGTTGGGGGCAGAGCCAAGATAGCCAAGTAGAAGCAGGGACCTGCTTGAACTCTCCCCACAAACCCCTCAAAAAAAAAACAAAACCCTGTAAAAATGACTCTAAACAAATTCCAGAGTAGCAGAAGCCACAAAATTAGAGACTGAAGCAAATTTCCCACACAAGACAATCTGGAAGGGTCTTTGCACTGGACTGGGAGTGGAGCGCAGTTTGGCATGGACCACACCAGTGCAGACAGAGCTGGAGCAGGCCTCAGGGGACTGAATCATTGGCAGCTGTGATGGTCTCCAGAATTTTCAGCCCACAAAAACCAAAGGCAACTTAGAAGGTCAGTGGGAAGGGTCTCTCACCTGACTGAGAGGATAGCAAGGTCTGACCACAGCTCCAGGGCAGTGTCAGCTACTGCTACATCTGCAGCTGCTTCTGAAACCTTCCACTTAAAAAAACTCAAGTTCAAGTGATTGACTGGGAAGATGAGCAAATAAGGGAGAAAAAAAACAGGCTATAGATTCTTGCTTTCTCAATGAAAGGTATTTTCTTATGTCATTGGTGACAAGGAAGATCATGGGATGCAACCAGAAGACAATAAAGTTGAGACTGCTGCCTCCAAAGCCTCCAAGAAAAATATGAATTCGTCTCAGGCCATGGAAGAACTCAAAAAGGATTTTGAGAAACAAGTAAGAGAAGTAGAGGAAAAAATGGAAGGAGAAATGAGAGTGATGGAAGAAAATCATGAAAAAAAAGTCAACAGCTTGCTAAAGCAGAACTCAAAAAAATGCTGAAGAAAATAACTCCTTTAAAATTAGAATAACCCAAATGGCAAAAGAGGTCCAAAAAGCCAATGAGAAGAAGAATGCCTTAAAAAGCAGAATGGGCCAAATGGAAAAAGAAGTACAAAAGTTCACTGAAGAAAATAATTCCTTCAAAATTAGAGTGGAGCAAATGGAAACTAATGATTTTATGATAAATCAAGAAATAATAAATATTATTATTTATTAGTAAATAAATAATTAAACTAAAAGAAACCAATGTGAAGTATCTCACTGGAAAAACAACTGACCTGGAAAATGGATCCAGGAGAGATGATTTAATAATTACTGGACTACCTGTAATCCATGATCAAAAAAGAGCCTAGACATCATCATCTTCCAAGAAATTATCAAGGAAAACTGCCCTGATATTCTGGAACCAGAAGGTAAAATAGGAATGGAAAGAATCCAGTGATGACCTCCTGAAAGAGATCCCAAAAGGAAAACTCCTAGGAATATTGTAGCCAAATTGCAGAGTTCCCAGGTCAAGGAGAAAATACTGCAATCAGCCAGAAAGAAACAATTCACATATTGTGGAAACATAATCAGAATAACACAAGGCTTAGCATCTTCTACCCTAAGGGATCAAAGGGCTTGGAATATGATTCCAGAGGTCAAAGGAACTAGAATAAAAACCAAGAATCACCTACCCAGCAAAACTGAGTATCATACTTCAGGGGAGAAAATGGAATTTCAGTGAAATAGAGGGCTTCTATGCATTCTTGTTGAAAAGACCAGAGCTGAATAGAAAAATTGACTTTCAAATACAAGAATCAAGAGAAGTTTGAAAAGGTAAACAAAAAAGAGAAATCATAAGGGATTTGTCAGAGTTGAACTGTTTGCATTCCTACATGGAAAGATGATATTTGTAATTTATGAGACCTTTCTCAATATTAGGGTAGTTGGAGGGAATGTATATATGTACATATGTGTGTGTGCATAGGTATTTGTATATGTGTGTCTATATAAGTATATGTATGTGTACATATGTGTGTGTGTGTATTTAGAGAAAGACAGACAGACAGATGGAGGGCACAGGGTGAGCTCAGTATGAGGGATGATATCTAAAAAATAAAATGAAGTGTTGAGAGAAATGTACTGGGAGAAACAGGGAAAGGTAGAGTATAGTAAATCATCTCACATAAAAGAGGCAGGAAAGAGCTTTTACAATGGAAGAAATGAAGGGGAAGGTAAGAGGGAATAAGTGAGCCTTACTTTCATTGGATTTGACTTCAGGAGGAAATAACATACATACTCAGTTGGGTATGGAAGTTTATCTTACCCTACAGGAAAGCAGGGGGTTAGGGGTGAAGAGGGGGGGTTAATAGAAGGGACAGCAGATTAAGGAAAGGGGTAATTGGAAGCAAACACTTGTAGAAGGACAGGTCAGAGGAGAGAATAGAATAAATGGTGGTGAGACAAGACAGAGGGAAGCATAGTTAGTCTTTCACAACATGATTGTTATAGAAATGTTTTGCATGGCTACACATGTATATATCCTATATCCAATTGCTTGCCTTCTCAATGAGGGGGGTGGGGAGGGAGAGAATGTGGAACTCAAAGTTTTAAAAATGAATGTTAAAAATTGTTTTTACATGCAACTAGGAAATACAGTATATAGGCAATGGTGTATAGAAATCTTTCTTGCCTTACAGGAAAATAGAACAGCAGAGGATAAAGGTGGGGGGTGGGGGGGAGGTGTGATAGAAGGAAAGGGTAACCAGAATATATGCTGTCCTGGGGTGGTCGGGAGTGGGGAGATGGGAAGAAAATTTGAAATTCAAAATTTTGTGGAAGTGAATGTTGAGAACTGAAAATACATTTAATTAGGAAAAAAAGGTAGGCTCTTTTATTATCCCCATATTAGACAAGTGACTTACCAGGGGTCAATAACTAGTAAGCATTTGAGGCTGGATTTGAATGCAGATCTTCCTTGACTCTAGGTCCAGTGCTCCATCTACTTCGCCATGCTGCCTCTAGATTCTTTCTTTTTTTAAGCATCTTTACCAAGTTGCTGGGTATGAAGTGGAGCTTCAGAGTTGTTTTAATTCACATAAATAAAAAGTAAATTATTATGTTTACATAATGATTGGAAACCTTGGCTGCTTGTAGGTGAACTCTCTTGAAATCCTTATAAATAAGCCCAGATGTTCTAAAATTATTTGAGTGGAGGAAAGACCAAAAGTCATATAAAATTTTTTATTACAAATAAGTCTTTTGATACTGACCCTGTTCTGTCTTCATTTGACACATTAGCTACTCTTGTAAATGTTTACTCTTTAATCCTATGGGAAGTTTTTCTCAGCAAGACCCAGTTTTGAGATTCTGCAGTTACCCCCCACAATCTTGTTGACACTGAATTGGCTTAACAAGCTCTTTCTTCAGAGATTGTATGAAGGTCAATTATATCCAACTGAAATTATCACTGATTCCAAATTAGATGGGGCCAAATTTCAGTTTTGCAGTAATTCTATATTGTTAGTTAACATTTGTTCCTTGTTTCTTTGAGTGCATTTCTTTTTAACTTTTTGGTTTCTCTCAGACTATAAATTCTCTAAGGACAAATTCACTTTGATTTTGTCCTTTTTCTTCTGTAGCTTCCTACAGCACTTAAATACAGTGTTTTAACACTGAAGCACACTCAGGGTTAACTGCTGGGAGAGAAACTGGAGTTCAGAGAAATTGATTAAAGTGAAAAATGAATGGATAACTTGTTTTACAGACTTTATTAATTGAGTTTGGCTTTGTCAGAGGGAGGGATGGCCATATGACTGAAATAATGCACCTTACTGAAGAATCAGAAGACCAGAGAGGATGGGAAGTATAAGCATCTTAGTGGTTCATAGAATTTCTGAAAGGCAGGAAGAAAGATCTCTGTAGAAAACCTAATCATTATTTATTCATTTTTGCATTAGACTTCTCTGCCTTGCATTTCCATTGCTGTAGAAAAAATGGAGGAAGACGTATGCTATCAGATATGGTAGCATTTCTTGCTTAATTTAATTAAATTTATTGGATATGCTTATGTCTTCAAATCTTCAGCTTTGGGGAGGGGGTTAAAGCTTTCGTCTAGAGCATAAGTACTAAAACAGATCTTTTAGAAACTAAGGAATTTTGCAGTCTTAAATACATTCTGGCCTTTATCATGGAACCTTTAATTCCTTACTTTATAAAAATCTGTACTCTTGGAATTATAAAACCTTTGAGGCAGAAGTGATCGCAGAGGTGATCTAGTTCAACCTCTTGTCTAATACAAGAATCTCTGAGAGATATTCATTTAGCCTCTTTTGAATTACCTCTAAGTGACAGGGAGGTCAGTAAGTACTGAGGGAACCTATTCCATTATTGGAAAATACTCGTTGTTAGGAATTTTTTCTGCCACTTGTGATTATTTTGATATGGGTGTGTTGTGTCCTCCACTTATTGTGGAGGTGAGCAGGTCTGCCTCATGTATTCTTTTCCTCTAATTACTGTTCACTAGTTCTAATTCTCCTTTCTGGAAACAAACAGGATGAACCTATTTCCTCTTACACATAATTGAACATAGCAGCCATGTCTTTGCTTTTACTACCTGTACACCTAAGGTTTTTATCCAATCTAAATATTTCTGATTTCTTCCAGCATTTTTCACATTTGCATGGTTTTAATGTCTTTTCACCATTTTTTTTCTCTCCCAGGAAAAGTATCATGTTTTCAACATACCTCCTAGAATAAGCTTCTAGGTCTGGCAAGCATAAGGAGAAGAAAAACTAGTCTACATTAGCTTTTTTGGAAATCAGGTCACATTGTTCATTCACTGAATTTACAGTCAACTAAAACTCTTAGGTCTGTTATTTTTCTTTTTCTCCTTACCCTTTTTATTATGAGCTTAACAGACCAAGCAGGATCATTTTCAGATACAAAGTACAAGAGCAAAAAAAAAGAATTATATATAATGTGAATATATATCTTATTTGTATCTAAGTATATAATACATTTAGCACTGTAATTCCAATACCATCCTGCTTGTTACTCTTTCTGAACTTTTTTATTTCTTGTGTATTTTAGAATCATTTATTGATGATCTTTTTTCTTTCCTATGTGGTATACCCTCCTCCACTGTCACCCTATGACCTCCCTTGAAACAAATAAGTATGGTCAAGGAAAGCAGCCACATAATGACCATTTCAGAAAATGTCTTGTTCTGTGCTCTTCTTGGCATAATTTGTTCTTTGCATTGAGTTCTCCGGTCTTTCAAAGTTGTTTTCTTTTACACTTTTGTAGTTATTGCATACATTGTTTTCCTGATTCTGCTTACTTTACTCTGCAGCAGTCACATAAGAATTGCCAGGCTTCTCAGAACGTTTTCTCTTCCTTTGTTTTTCACAGCACAATAACATTCCATTACATTCAGATCTTTACTACCACAGAGTGCTGCTGTAAATGTTTTTGTACACATGCGTTGATCTGTTTCAGTTATACCTAGCAACGTGGTATCACTGGGACTTTTGAGTGTGATTCTAAACTGCTTTTCAGATTAGCTGGACCCCTTCACAACACTGTGGACTTCAGGTGAGTGTGTCAAGCTTCACAGAGCCTCCCCAACAATTGTTATTCTTCCACTGCCAGTTTGCCACTCTGATGGATAGAAGGTAGATCTAAAATGGTTTTGATTTGTATTTCTCTTATTATTTTTAAGGAACATTTTTAATGTGATTGTTGGTAGTTTATTTTTCTTTTAAGGAGTCTTTAGTCACTTGACTATTGGGGAATGGCTTTTGTTTCCTATATTTTGTGCATGTATGTGTATGTATGTGTGTGTTTCTTATATGATTGTATATGTATTTATGCATAGGTATGTGTGAGAAAGCATGTTCCTTATGTGACTTGAGTATCAGATCAGTAGAGAAATTTGCTGTGAAGATTTTTTTTCCCAGTTAATTTTACCTTGTGATTTTAACTACATTGATTTTGCTTGTGCGAAACCTTTTCAGTTTTATGTAATGAAGAATGTCACTTGTATCTCCTTTGATTCTATCTGATAGGCACTTTATTTTTTTTAAATAAGTTTTTATTGATATCTTTTGGAGTATTTTTGCATCATCATAATTTCCCCCAATTAACATTACCCTTCTCTCCCAAAGTCATCCCATAAAACAAATAGTATTTTAAAAGAAAAAAAAAAGAAAAAAATCAATATATCTGATCAGTACATTTAAAAAGTCTGAAAATATGTGCAATGTGTAACACTTGTGGACTTCATGCCTTTGGGAGGTGGGGTGCTGTCTTTTTACATCTCTTCTTTGAGCCTTGCTTATTCTTTATAAGTTTTCAACATTCACTTTAAGGGGGTGGGAGAGGAGGAGGTTCTTTTCGTCTACTTTGTTGTGTTCATAATTTTCTCAGCTCTGCTTATGTTATTCTTTATCAGTTCATGTAGGTCTTCCTATACTTCTCTATATTTTTTGTCTTCATCATTTCTTACAGCACAATAATAGTGCCACTTCATATTTTTATAAATAGTTTCCCATTTCATTTAGGTTGTCAATTTTATTGACATCTTTGATATTCAGAATTTCTATTTTAATGGTTAATTGAGTTTTTAACTTATTTACACCCCTCTCCCCATTTGGGAATGACTAAGTAAATTGTGATATGTCTCAAACTCTACCACAAGAAATGATGATTGAAGAATTCAGAGATGCTTGGAAAACTTAAATGAACCAGTGTAGAGTGAAGTAAGCACAACTAGGAAAACAGTATATATCACAACCACAATAATATAACTAGAAAGAACAAAAAAAGGAAAAATTAAACAACACGTAATTATAATGATAAAGCTTGCTTTTGCACACACCATCCTCCCCTCCCAAAAGGTGAGGGTAGTATAGAATATAGTCACTGGACCTGGGAGTCTGGAAGATCTGAGTTCAAATCCTGCCTCAGATACTTACTAGCTGTATAGTTCCCAGTATTTTTTTGAAGATCAAATGAGATAAATCTGTAAAGTGCTTAGCATGGTCCCTGGCACATAGTGGGCATTTAATAAATGCTTATTTCCTTCCTACCTTTTCAGAGAGTGTGAAGTATATGCTGAATATGTACTTACACCATTAGATTTTGTTGATGTGTTCAGTTTTGCTGAACTGCTTTCTGTTTCTTTGCCATTTTAAAATAATTTCTATATTATAAGGGGAAAGGAAAGGATATGTAGGATGTCTTAATATGTTTTAAGCTACTAAAGCTATTTGAATGTGTTAATATTAATTTAACTTAAAATTAAATTAATATTAATGTGTCAAGGGGCTATTTGAAGTATTAAAGCTTTGTTTTATATGTCACTTCACTTTAAAGTACAGTGGTTAATACCTAGTTCTTAACACCTGCACCAAGATTTTTGGTACAATGAATGAATGAATGAATGAATGAATGAATGAATGAATTTGAAGCAGGCTGGCATAAAAACAAATAAAATTAATCAGAATTATTTTCAAAGAGTAATATAATCTAGTTTATGCTGGGTGTCACAAAAGGATTCAGCTACATGATCCCTTCTAACTCCAACATTATGTAATTCTACAAAATCATCCATCTTGCTGGACACTCCCACAGTGATAAATCATTTCTATTTCTCCCTAATTTTATCCTTCCCCACGGAGAACAAATCAGTCAATACTTAAAGAAATTAATTTAGGTTTTTCACTGGAAGGTCAAATACTGAAGCTGAAGCTTAAATATTTTGGCCACATAATGAAATTGGACTTACTGGAAAAGATCCTGATGGTTGGGAAAGATTTAAGGTAAAAAGGAATAGGGAATGTCAGAGGATGACATAGATAATGTCATGAAAACAGGGTACATGAATTTGGACAAACTAAGAGATAGTGGAGGATAGAAGGGCCTTGTGTGCTCTGGTCCATGGGGTCACAAAGAGTTGGACATGACTGAACAACACCAACAAAAAATGTTCTCATTGTGCTTTTTTATTCCTCTTATTCCTCTCCAGTTTGAGAGTTTTCTACATAAGCGTGTACATCTTACTGACATAGAACGTTATTTGGTCATCCCTGTTACATCTGTTTCTTTTGAACAAAGTTCTTGTTTTGTTTCTTTGCACTGACATATCTGCCACTTGAGTCACGGTCTAGAGCAAATTCCCAGTGATGACCTTGTTGGAGGATGATGCAAGCCATTCCTATTGCTTCTTGAAAAAAAAAATTACCTCTAGAGCTTTGCCTTTCAGGGTCTTCCATGCCTTAACCCTTTTCATTTCTCTCAACTTCCTTTTCATAGACCCTCTACTCCATGAAATTACTCTGCTTTCCACCATCAGACCAGGATTGCTTTCTAGCTTCTGTTTCTTTGCCTTTGCCCACTTTGAGTATCTGTATTGTTATCTTTCTGAACAAGTCCACAGTGTTAACCCTAGAATCGAACCCCCCTTTAAGCAGACCCGTTCTCTCCTTTCAAGCCTTATGTTTGTAGACTGTCTCTCCAGACTATACCTCCTTCTCCTTGCCTGCTACATTGCTACCATGAAGAATCCTTCCTCCCTAAGTGTTCTTGTCCTGATTGATGACTCCCTCCCCAGGACCACCATTTTAGGAAGGATTCCAGTCACACTGTAATGTCACTTAAGCTTGGACTGTCCCTTCAGACTCCCTCTCCTTCTTTCTTCTTGTCTGACATATTAAGGTAACCATCTGAACCTCTTCCCTACTTTCTAGTTCCCTTTTATATGTTGTCTTCTCCCATTAGAATATAAATTTTTTGAGGGTAGAGACTGTTTTGTTTGTATCCCCAGTGGTTAACACAGGTCCTGGCACATAGTAAACACATAATAAATGCTTTTATGTACTCACATTATGTTGATCCTTGCTCCTGTCTCCCACCATGCCTCTTTTCATGCTGTCTTTGATTCCTAGAATATCCCTCCTTTCATATTTTTTTGTCTATAACTAATTTACATTTTTCCCCAAAGATTCAAGCCTTCGTACCTCCATGAAAACTTTCCTGATTATTGAGCCTATGTTGATCTTTCCCTTATCTGTTTTCTTGTGTGTATAACATTGAGTAATTAAAAATACATGCCACTTTGTAAAGAATGTTAAATTTTACTAACCTGTTTTCTGGTTGATTTGTATGAGCACTTTATCTCTCTTTCTAAACTTGAAGCGTCTCTTGAGGGCAGGAACTGTGTTCTTGTCATCTTTGTGTTTTAATTGGTACCTAAGACACTGTGGGACATTTTATAATATTGATTTAACTTGAATATTCAGTTCTTCTACCTCTCTTGCTCTTTGCAAATCTGTGTCTTTAACCTCCTTCAGAATTTGCATTTACTCAACATCCCATCAAGATTTAGTCAGTTTGTACAGTATTAATTTGCACTTTTTCTTGACTTTGTCTCCTGTATTCTTCAACTTCTTCTATTTATATGTCTATGGATTCTGTCTCCTCAAGTGAGTTATGGAATACTTAAAGGCAAATAGTATTGCACTTCTAACTTTATCCATACCCTTTCTCCTCCCTCATCTCCATCTTTAATACTACTACACCACAAAGCAGATGCTCCATAAATACTGTTGACTGATAGGACCTTATGCCTTTTCTCTCTCCTGCTGGAATGATAGCATGACAGTGTACCTGAATTGTTGATTTATTAGGTGAGATTTCTTTAGCATCTTTTCTCTGAGGGAATCATTGTCAATGAAGTTTTCTTTCTGCTTTCAGAAAGGCTTTTCATCCCAGCACTCTGAAGACCATATTATCCTATAGAAGCTACTTTCCCCTGATGAGTGCCCTCCAGACAGACAATAAATGGAAGGAAAAGTAGCTGCTTGTTAGTCAGTTTACAGCTTTCTCATGTTGCAAGTAGTAATCTCCAAATGATCATGTAGCATCCAAGAATAGGGCAGCAAAACAGGTGGTAACAGTATGGAAATGTGCTCTTCTTGACATTGGGTTCAGTCTTCTGAAGCCCTGGTTGGATAGATAACTTGCCGTGGAAACCTTTGGGAAGACATATGTGGACAGATATTGTAGCAGGAGGACTCAAATCTCTGGAAAAAACTCAAGCGCACAGAGATAGAATACTAGTATTCTGTGTGTTTGTTGACCTATACACACTATCACATAGCCAGACAAACTAAAATTGCCCAGGCTTCTTCAATTAAAGCCATGTTACTAAAGAGCTAATTCTACTAGAGGCCATGATGGCTGTTTGAATATGATCCCAGCTCCCCTTCATCCTTTATTCACCCACCCATCAATCCTCAAAAAAAGAATCAGAGAAAACATCACTTAGAAGATAAGGTGAGAGATGTTTCTTCATGTAATCCTAAATGTTGAGAAAAGCAGGTGTCACTCTCTAGGTCTGGGTTGGCATAGTTAATGAGGTCATAGTTTCTGTCCATATAATACAATGAAGAAAGCAGTGAAGTCTGTCTTCTAGGTAATTAAGTGGGGAGTTAGGGGAAAACCTTACTTCCAGTGGGGCAAAGGGGGTACATGAGGCAAATGGTAGGTAAGAACCAGTAGATTAGCTGGACTCATTTAGAAGCTACCCAACTTTTCATATCACTTTGCCCATATAAAATTCTCCCGTTATGTAAGTGGACAGTCATACAAGACCTTTACAAAAAGCTATTTTTATGTAATGCAGATTTGCCCATGAACTTGGGGAAGAGAAGGAAGTAGGAAGGGGGTCTTGAGCCTGTGGAGGTAAGGGGACCAGCACAGGGCTCAAGGACATGTGGGTACTGAGGATGAAGAAATGAGAGCAGTGAAGGGGTGGAGCCAAGGTGGTGGAGTAGAAGCATGGACCTACTGGAGCTTTCCCCCCAAAGCCCTTAAAATACCTGCAAAAAATGTCTCTAAACAAATTCTAAAGCAGCAGATGCAACAGAATGACAGAGTGAAACAGATTTCCAGCCCAAGATGACATGGAAGGCTGATAGAAAGTGTCTATTGCATGGGCCTCATGTGGAACACAGCCCAGCAAAGGCTGCGCTGGCATAGACTCCACTAGAGCAGGCTTCAGGATGCTGAATCATGGGCAGCTGCTGCAGTTTCCAGATTTCTCATCCCACAAAGACCAAAGACAGCTTCAAAGGTCAGTGAGAAAGCTCTTTCACCTGGATAAGAGGAGAGTGTGGTCCAGCCCCATGGCAGCTACAGCCACTGCCCCAGCAGGGGCTGCTTCTGGAGCTTTCAGCTTATAGATGCTGGAGGAATCGAGTGGCTGATTTGGGTCACAGTCCTGGGTGGCAATCTTGGGATGAGGAGACATGCTGGCATGGCAGAGCTGGTGGCAGCTGTGGAGAGGGAATCCTACTCTCAGTTCTGGGACAGAAAAGAGTGCTTGTGGTTGCTCACAGACCAGAGCGCAGGGCAGGAGAGGAGTAAATATCTCTCCCTTGGTTCTGCCACTTTGGAGGAACTGTGAACTTAAAGGTCCCTAGAGATATCTCAGAGAACAGCTGCACAAAAGCTCTCAAGCTTGGAGTAGTACACCCTCCATTAGACAAAGGACTCAAAAGTCAAGTAATTGGCTGGGAAAATGCCCAAAAGGAAGGGGGAGAGGATAAGAACATGGTTACTTTCTTGGTGAAAAGGTATTTTCTTCCATTCTTTCGGATGAGGAAGATTAAAGCTTACAACCAGAGGAAGACCAAAGCATACAGTTGGTGGAAGATAGCAAGGTCAAGGCTTCCAAGCCGCCACAAAAACCGTAAAATTGTCTCAGGCCATGGATGAGCTAAAAAAGGATTTTGAAAATCAAGTAAGAGAGGTGGGGAAAAATTGGGAAGAGAAATGAGAGTGATGCAAGAAAATCATGAAAAACAAGTCAACAGCCTGCTAAAGGACACCCAAAAAAATACTGAAGAAAATAACACCTTTAAAAATAGACGAACCCAAATTAAAAAAGAGGTCCAAAAAGCCAGTGAGGAGAAGAGTGCCTTAAAAAGCAGAATGGGCCTAATGGAAAAGGAGGTCCAAAAGCTCGCTGAAGAAAATAATTCCTTCAAAATTAGAATGGAACAAATGGAAGCTAATGACTTTATAAGAAATCAAGAAATTATAAAACAAAACCAAAAGAATGGAAAAATAGAAGACAGTGTGTAATATCTCATTGGAAAAATAACTGACCTGGAAAATAGATCCAGGCGAGATAATTTAAAAATTATTGATCAGCCAGAAAACCATGATCACAAAAAGAGCCTAGACATCATCTTCTAAGAAATTATCAAGGAAAACTGCCCTGATATTCTAGAACCAGAGGGTGAAATAGAAATGGAAAGAACTCACTGATCAGCTCCTGAAAGACATCCCAAAAGGAAAACTTCTAGGAATATTGTAGCCAAATTCCAAAGTTCCCAGGTCAGGGAGAAAATACTACAAGCAGCTAGAAAAAAACAAGTCAAGTTTTGTGGAAATACAATCAGGATAACACAGTATTTAGCAGCTTCTACACCAAGGGATCAGAGGGCTTGGAATATGATAATTCCAGAGGTCAAAGGAGCTAGAATTAAAACCAAGAATCATCTACCCAGCAAAACTGAGTGTCATACTTCAAGGGAGGAAATGGATTTTCAGTGAAATAGAGGACTTCCAAGCATTCTTGTTGAAGAGATCAGAGCTGAATAGGAAATTTGACTTTCAAAATCAAGAGAAGCATGAAAAGATAAACAGGAAAGAGTTTAAGGAACTTGTTAAAGCAGAACTATTTATATTCCTACATGGAAAAATGATATTTGTAACTCATGAGACCTTTTTCAGTATTAAGGTAATACACACACACACATATGTAGGTGTGTATGGGTATATATGTTATGTGTATATTATATATGTTTATATGTGTAGGTATGTATATGGGTATGTATGTGAATATATACATATACACATATGTGTGTATGTATATATACGCACACACATATATATACATATATACACACACAAATGCATAGAAGGCACAGGGTGAGCTGAATATGAAGGGAGAATATCTAAAGAATAAAATTTACTGTTGAATGGAATGTACTAGGAGTAAGAGAAAGGGAGAGGTGCAACGTAGCAAATCATCTCACATAAAAGAAGCAAGAAAGAGCTTTTACAGTGGAGGGAAAGAGGAGAGACCTGAAAGGGAATAAGTGAGCCTTACTCTCATGGTTTGTGGCTTAAGGAGGGAATAACATACACTCAATTGAAATCTGTTTTACCTTACAGGAAGGCAGGGGAGGAAGGGAATAGGAGAGGGAAGATAATAGAGGGGACAAAAAATTGGGGAAAGGGATAATCAGAAGCAGACACTATTGTAAGGGGACGGGTCAAGGGAGAGAGTGGAATAAATGGAGGACAGGACAGCAGGAAGCATGGCTAGTCTTTCACAACATAACTGTTACGGAAATGTTTTGCATGGTTCCACATGTAGGACCTATGTTGAATTGCTTTGCTTTCTCAATGTGGTTGGGTAGAAAGGGAAGAAGGAAGAAAATATGGAACTCAGAGCTTTAAAAATGAATATTAAAAATTGTTTTTGCATGCAACTCAGAAATAAGATATATAGGCAATGGGGTATAAAAATTTGTTTTGCCCTACAGGAAAGTAGAGGGGAGGGGGATGATAGGAGTAAGGACAGACTGGAGAAATGGGTGGATGGAGTGTACGCTGTCCTGGGGTAAGGGGTGGGGAGAAATGGAGAGTAAATTTGAAATTCAAATTCTTGTGGCAGTGAATGTTGAAAACTGAAAAATAAATAAATTTTGTATATTTTTTTAAAAAAGAAATGAGAGCAGCAAGAAGAACATGTGGGGTTGGGAATAGCCATTCCAGGGCTTTGCCCGGACTAAGGAAGAACACCTGGGTAGGGGGAAGAGGCACATGTGCAGGTGGGTAGACTGGAGTAAAGGTGGTCTCTCTCAGAACTTCCGTTTTTCTGCTTTCACCTGGTGGTTTTTTTTAAGGGTTTGGTTTTTTAGGGGGAGCTCACAGATTGCTGCAAAGAGGGACAGGGCTATAGAGAGCACAATACTGTACTGTGAAGTTAACTTAGGTGTTCTTTTGGAATGTGGGTTTTTTTTCCAGACATCTTTACATAAAGTCAAATTTGCATAATGTAAATTTACGTGAAACAAGAACTGTCTGTATAGATACTGTTCTTCTTGCTCCTCCAAGTTTAAGTATAAAATTAGAATCTAGGATGTAGATTAAGCTACTTATTCTTGTTCTGGTTGCCATAGAGAAAATCAACCGGTGTCCCTCCTTTCCTCCTTGTAACCTGGCATGGATGACAGTCAACATAATCTGGCGTGATTTCCCCACCCTTGACTTCAACACTAGCATGTTACACTGGTACTTAGAAATTCCCAAACAGGGTACTGTGCTCACATTTATGACAGCTATCAGCAAACTCCACGTAGGGCCCAGAGGACGATTGGTGGGACTGAGCATTGCTTCTGGGTGACCTGTCCCTGGCAGGATGAGACCAGATAGATGTATGTTGTCCATAGGGTACAGTGGGGAAACAGAAATACTAAGAAAAATTAAAGAAATGTATACGGGGAAGTATGGGAGTAATATCATAGGATTTAGAACTAGAAGACATGTCCAGCCCCTTTATTTTATGAATTGAATTAGTGTCCAAAAAAAAAATCTTGACAGGGTAAAACACTCTAGTTAGTCAAATATCTTGAAATTCAGTAGGGATAAATGTCATATCTTACGTTTTGGTTGAAAACATCAATTACAGAAGTTCATGACAGACAAGACATGGTTAGACAGTAGTGAATGTGAAAAAGGTTTGGTCATTTTAGTGACCAGCCTGTTTCCTGCACACTCGGGACCTTCCATGTGTGTTATCCCCTGTACTAGAATGGGAGTTCCTGGAGGGCAAGAACTATCTGACTTTTCTGCTTGTATCCCAGCTCTTACCACAGAACTGTGCACATATTGAGTACATGTTTCATCCATTATTATTCAGTTCCTTCATTTTCATAAAGGTTAGGTGACTTGACCAAAGGCACACGGGTTTATAGGTGGAGCAGTTGAACCTCAAATCTAGAGTTTTGCCCACAACAACAAAAGAGGAAATGAGTATGCAGATAGGCATTTGAAGAGGGAAAAAAAGAGAGAGGAGAAGTTGTTGGGGGCATACATGTGATAGCAAATGAGCAGATCACCAGCAGTTGACTCAGGTGACTTTTGTAGCCCAACAGAGTTGTTGTGAGGAACAAAGGAGACGGTATTTGCAAAGGCTTAGAACAGTCTCTGGCACATAGTAGACACTAAATAAACGCTTGTTCTCCTCCCTTCTTCCGCGCCCCCTTTCTATCACAGACTGCCACTCCGTGGGGGTGTTTACTCCTACTGTCTCTCCCTTTCTGCCACTGTGAAGCTGACGTTTCACCTCTACATAAACTTCTATCAGTTTGGCTTCTTTGTATAAGCTCTGTCTTATGTTCACAGAGCCTAGACCTTGTCGATGTTCAAGAAAGGTTGGTTAGATGAATAGAGAGAAGTACTGAATGCTGTTGTGTTCCTCTGAAGCACAGCATAGAGCACTTTGCAGTTCCTAGTGCTTCTGTTCAGCCTGTAATCAATCAATCAATAAAGATAAATGAATGAATGGATGAATCATGTGTTTATAGGGGAGTTGGGTGTGCTGTGTCAGGGTTCCCCTATTAGTACTAATTTGGTGCTGGAGGATTTTATGTTTGAGCCAGTGAAGTTTACTGAATGGAAGGGGAGTGACATGGTCAGACTTGCCCTTTAGAAAGGTCATAGTGGGCTCAGATTCTATCTGGCCCGCTTATCAGTACAAGTGTCACAAATGGGGGCCCCCCCACAGTACCAGTAGCTGCTACTTTAACTGCTGGATCTGCAAAGCTGGTTCTGTTCACTGAGCCAACTACAAAATCAGAAGAATCAGCAAAGAAACAACTGTCCAAAGACTCCATCCTATCCAGCCATATGGGACAGGGACCATTCAGCAGCCAAGTGCTCCAGGTATGTTTATGGACCATTCAACTATGCCATTTACCTCACAAGCACCAACTCAGTTTCAGGGCTTTCCATCCATGTGCCTGCAGCAACTGGAATCATGGGAAATAGGATAGGACAAAATGCAAGCATGATGGTTGGCATGGCTATGCCCAGTGGGTTTGTAGGAAATACACAAACTGGTGTGATACCACTTCCTCAAAATGTGATCGGGTGCCAAGGAGAAATGGGAGGACAGATGGGAGCAACACAGAATACATTTGGCATCCACAAGCTCAGAAGCCCCCAGGGAACCTATCAAATGAATCAGCAAATGGCAGGGAATGCACATCACCAGTGCTAGCAGTGCTGTGGTTGCCAACAGGATGATTGGGTCAAACTCTCAGCACACAGCTGTGGAAGTGAAAACTGCAATAAAAGTTTCATCCAGAAGTATCACCACCTGACATTCCTTGATAAATGCATCTAGTCCCCCTGTTTATTCATGTACAGATTCTTCCCCATTGTTCCAACCCCCTCTTCCCCCCCACCCCCCCCCCCACCCCGCTCCAGTTCATATTAAGAATTAGCTGACTGACCGTCTTGGTCTCTATTGATTAAATTTGATGTGGTAAAAAGCAAATTGAGAATCCATATTGACATCATTGACACCTTTTTTCATGCTACACATAATTTCATAAACCACATTGTCAGAGAAGCTGCTTAGTCAATTTCCATAATAGTCAATTTCCATAATCAGTTTTATTCTCAATGAGATTATAGGTCTACTGTTTGCATATAAGGGAAGTAGTTATCATGTTAGTAATACCTCTGACAGTATAAACCCTGCCCCCAAATTAACCAGTAATCCTGTAGAAAGGTGTACTATATAAACAGATGTTTAATCATATAAAAAGGATGTAAATGTATCACTGAGCACTGTTTTCTAGTGTATCAAAATTCTTTTATTTCATCATTCCTTTATTTCACTATGATATTGTTATGGTGTGCTTAAAAGAGAACATGGTTAGTGAAAGGAGGATAAACCCAGATGTCACCACAAAATTTAATCTGTTCAAAGAATAAAAAAACATCCCAAGTCTTCTCTGAGTCTTCTCTAATACACACACTTCTTGTGTACATAGTGCTGAGCTGCAGAGCACTCCTTGCACTCAGTGCATGCAGGGTATCTGCAAAGTAGTACTTTTAATCCTTGAAGGTATATATCCAGGTTTGTGACAGTAATTGTGTTTGTATTTTATGGTACCTAGTGTTGACAAAATCTTATTTCCCTATATTAAACAGATGAATCAAAAAAGACCATATTGACAGGTAAAAAATGGAAGATGAACTGGAGTAGGGAGAAACTTGAAGCAAGGAGACTAACCAAGAAACTTTTGTAGTAGACCAGGCATGAGGTGATGAGCACTTCTACCATAATGGTGGCCATGTCAGTGGAGAGAAGGGGGCTGGCTGGTGTTGAGATAGTACAGAGGCAGAACTGATTGTACTGGGCAACTGATTGGTTGGGGGGGGGTGGTGGTAAGACAGTCTAGGATGGCAGCTGTCAGTCGTTAAGCATTTATATAGCACCTGCTCTGTGGCAGGCTCTGTGCTAAGTACTTTACAAACAATCCTGGGAGGTAGATGCTGCTATTATCCCCTTTATAATTAAGAAAACTGAGGCAAATGGAGGTTAGATGACTTGCCCAAGATCACACATCCAGTATATGTCTGAGACTGGATTTGAACTCAGGTGTTCTTGACTCCAGGCCCAGTATACTGTACCACCTAGGTGCCACTATGTGCCAGGCATTGTGCTCAATACTAAGAATACAAAGAAAGGTTAAGGATGTTCCTTGCTCTCTAGGAGCTCACTGTCTAATGAGAAAATCCACATATAAACAAATATGCAGTCCAACTTTTGTTGTCCTGTCATTTTCAGTGGAATCCAACTCTTCATGACCCTGTCTAGGATTTTCATGGCAGATACTGGAGTGGTTTACCATTTCCTTCTCCAACTCATTTTATAGAGAAGGAAACTGAAGCAAACAGGGTGAAGTAACTTGCCCAGAGTCACACAGCTAGTAAATATCTGAGGCCAGATTTGAACTCGGGAAGATGAATCTATTTGACCCTAGGCCCAGCAATCTATCCACCATACCCCCTGGCTGCTCACAAGCTGTATGCAGGTTAAAGGGGAAATAATCAATTGAGAGAGAAGGCACTGGAATTAGAGAAGCTGGGAAAGCCTTCCTGTAGAAGATAGGATTTTATTTGAGATTTTAAGTAAACTGGGAAGATGGAGATGGAGATGAAGAGAGAGAGCATTACAAATATGATGGGGACAGTGTGTGAAAATGCCCAGTCAAGATGGAGTATCTTGTTCATGGAACAGCAAGGGGAAGGGGACTGGATCAGGAGCACATGGGAGGGGTACAGGCTGTAAAAAGTCTGGAAAGGTATGAGGGGCTAAGTTAAAGAAAGGAGAATGCCAAACAGAAGTATGTTGTTTTTTTGGGGGGGGGGGTTTGACCCTGAAGATAGGAAGGAAGCTACTGGCTTTTTTTTTTTTGTGGGAGGTTGACATAGTCAGTCATGCACTTTATCACTTTGACAACTGAGTGGGGAGAGACTTATAGCAAGCAGAACATCCAGCAGGCTGTTACAGTAGCCCAAGGATGAGGTACTGATTACCTGTACGAAGGCAGTGTCAAAAGAGGAAAGGGGACGTACATGAGGGATGTAACAAAAGGAAAAGGGAACAGTCCAAGAAATTGGATATAGGGGATGAGAGAGGGATGTCTAACATGGATTTGGGAGAGGAAGCTTAGGGCTGGTAAGCAGATCTAAGAGTTATCAGTCTAGAAACAGAAACCAGAGTAGAATCCATGGAAACTGAAGAGAAGTAGCTAAAGAGTGTGGATGGAGGAGAAAAGAGGACCTAGGCAGAGCTCGAGGAGAACCCTCGGGGTTGGTTAGTGTGTGTGACCTGGATGAAGATTCAGCAAAGGAGACTGAGTCAGTAGGCACTGCATGCCAGGCATGTGTTAAGTGCTGGGGATACAAAGAAGGTTAAATATAGATAAATTGGAGATAATCAGTTAAGGGAAGGTACTGGGAGATCAGAAAAGACTGTTTTTCTCATAAAAGATGAAATTTTAGCTAGGATTTGAAGGAAGCCAGGATTTAGGAGGAGTAGAGAGAGTATCCAGGCCTTGAGGACAGCCAGAGAAAATTCTTGGAGGAAGAGATATCTGGATTATCTTGTTAGCAAGGAGGCCAGTATCTCTGGATCACAGAATACTTGGGGGGTGGGGGGGATGGAGGAGGTATGAATGGTTCTGAATGCCAAACAGAGTTTTATATTTAATTGTAGAGATGACAGAGCTTATTGAATGAAAGAGGGGAGAGGGTGGGCTGAGGGGTCAGATCTTTGCTTTAGGAAGATTAAACTGATAGCTGAATGGGGAGGATGGATTGAAGTGGGAAAAGGCTTGTGGCTGGGAGTCCAGACCTGAGGTAATGAGGACCTAGAGTAATGTCATGAAAACCTAAAGAGAAGACCATATCAAGGAGGAAGAAGTCAATCAGTACTGTCAAAGGATACGGAGAGTGTCTCAAAGAATGTATATTAAGAAAAGGCTATTAGATTTAGTAACTGAAGGGTTATTAATAACTTTGGAGAGAGCAGTTTCAGTTGAATGATGAGGTCAGAAGCCAGACCAAAGAGAGCTGAAAGTGAAAGGAAAGGAAGTGGAATCGCTGATTGTAGATAACCTTCGCCTTCTCAAGTAGAGACAAGAAAAAGAAGAGAGGTGTGGGATTGGGGATGGATAGATTAAATGATCTTGTGGAATATTTGCTGATTATTGTTGTAGTAGAAGGATACTAGTTTGTCTGTACAAAAAACTATGCATCTCTATCCCATAAATGTAGGCAGTGGGTAGTAGTGTTATGAAGCAGAAAACATGAGGATTTGGGCATCCCTAAGATTGATATTAAAGATGATGTGACCACCCTTAGGGTTTATGCTGCATTTACCCTGGAAAAAAAAGTAATCTTGTTTTTTAAAAATACAATGTTGCCAAACTTGGTTTATCTTTCTTGCCCCACTTTAAGCTATCCATACTTTGAATTTGGATAGTTATTCCCAGCAATAGCAAATGATATCCAGTGACCTTGAAACTGCTACTCACAATATCCAAGGTTAGGGCAGGCCAGTGGATGCTGATGCATGGCAATGGAAATAAATTCTCAATTCTCCATGCTTGGCTAGATTCCTTTTTTAATTCCAAGACAGCATTTCCATTCCACCTTGCATGTCTGAGAGACACCTTCCTTGACTGATGGTCAAGAAAAGCAAACTTTTTAATATTAGCCATTAAAAAACTATAATTAAGGAGTAAAATCTTTTGCCTTGAAATGTTTTGATTCATTTCTAAGCCAGATAGAAATCGTTCTTGGTGTCATTTAGTTTGTGTACAACTACATTTCTGTACCTACTAGATAATTAGAAGTAGATGGCATATTACTAGGCTTTGTGTTTATTTTCTAATCTAAACAGTTATATCTGGCTAAAGAGATCCTGTTAAACAACATTAATCCTTTTCTTAAAGCCATAACTTAAAGCGAATTATAAGAAGTTATTTTGTCCTTTATACCTAAATGCAGAGTACAGATTTGGTACTAAGTTGGGAGCTACATCTTTATTTGTCTTGTCCTTTTTACCCACGGTTCAAGTGTATATAATAAATGTGCTTTCTCCAGGTTGGGCATTCACTCTCCACCCCCTCACACATTCCCAGTACTTGGGAATTTGGCTAAATCTGCTAGGAACTACCTGCTCCCTTTCTCCCCACCCCAATCTTTACTGCATTAGCAGTTTCCCCTAAACATGGAACAGTGATCAAATCTTAGGCAGGCAAACTTTTTTACCTTCAGTCTGGGGACTCTGTAGCATCTGTCAATTCCACTCCACCAAATAACACTTGATTTATAAAAATTTGACCTTCTCTCTGTTGCCTCAAAAATGAAATTCATTTGCAGCTAAGGAAGTATGTCTGTCGGGGTTGGGGAGGAAGCATTTAAATAAACCCAGACAGATACCTAAGGAGAAGGGATTTCTCTAGCCCCTATCCTTCTACTGTAATTGAAAAGCTAGATATTGTGGTACTTTAAATCTTGGGAATTAGGAACATGGGGAGGAAATATGTTTATATTCTGGAGTATTGTGTTCAATATAAATTTTATGAATGCCTTTCTGCCTTTTCTAAAATTTAAGTCACAGATGACTTGATATTGGTAGATTGGGCCAGAACCTTGTTTGTTTTGCAAAATCTCTATAGTCTAAAACCTTCCCTTCATCTTATCTCTAACAGCTCCCAGCTTTACTGTGTCCAGGAAAATAGACACAAGACACTTTGAAACACATGCAATACGTGATTAAACTTGGAAGCACAAATCCTTTGGCTCTGTGTCTGAAAGAGAGGCTTGCAGAATTCCTAACCATACCTGTTAGGGAGCCCCCACAGTGTCTGAGAAGCTATTTTTCTTTTCTCCTTAGAAAACCTCCCCTTCCCCTGTCAAGGTGTCCCCAACCACGACATTTTCTGAACTGCCTCATGCCTTCTCTGTATATCTGAATCAGTTAGGTTTCCCTAAAAATCTGTGTGTTGTGATTAGAAATCTTTTGTCACCTTCTTTTGATCATATATCTACAGTATCATCAAGGAGGATGTTTGTGGTAGTGGCAAGCAAGCCATAAAACCTATATGCCCACAGCATGTTTAAAAAAGAAAACTCCTACCTTAGTTCTAGTTCAGAAAAGGTTTCGCAGGGTAAGAAGAAGAGAAGGGCTAGGAGGAAAGAGGAGATCCCTGGGCACAAAGAGCTAAAGGATTTGTCTGGACCACAGCAGGAGGAAGTGCATGTGGGAAGTAAGAATGTCACCTGTAGAGAGCTTGGTTCTGACATGTAAATTGGAAGAGGAGAACTCTGAGAATAGTTTGTGGTAGACTCTGTGATATGACCTAGGAAGCACTTTAGAGATGATCTAGTTCAACCTCTTCATTTTACAGAGGGACCTATAGAGTTCAGAGAGGTCTCATAGTGAGTTTAGAGGCCAAGCTTAGACTAGACCCCTAGTCTCCTGATCCCAGTCTTGTGTTCTTCCCCTTGTACCATGCTACTTCTCCAGCACCCTATTGGCCAAAGAGGAAAATGAGGCGCTGTCCAAGGTCCCACAGCCTGGAACAGGATCCAAATCTAATAACATGCAGTCTTTCCACTGTGCCACCCCACCTCCTAGAGAAATGACTTGTTTTTGAAGGTGTTGGGCAGAGAAAGAAAAGAAATAACCACCTTCACCCAGTTGAGCTTTTCCGCAGAGCTCCCATTAATTAGCATGCTGAGTAAGTGCTATACAGAGGTGATAGCTTTCCTCCTTTTTCCTCCAGGCCACAGAAATCTTAATTTGGCATTTGCAGTTTAGTAGTACCCTGAGACTCTCGTGTCTCTTATTCATTCTTTGACTTGGGCAGGAATGGGTTTTTTTTGTTTGTTTTTTAATGTGAAAGCGCCTTGGTGATGGCACAACCAGCCATAGGAATCCCAAATGAAATATTTGTCCAGAGTGCAGCCAAGCCCTCCCCTTCTAACCCGCAATAGCCTCAGCTGGGGCTCTGGAAGAGCAGCCTGCAATTCAGTCAAAGCTTTGTTGGTGGTTTTCTAGGGGGCTTCTGCCTAGTTTGAAAAGATAATCTTTTAAAAGGGCAAGGAAATGCTGAAAGGAAAGTCAAACAAATCAGGAGAAAGTGCTGAAAGAATAAGGTCAGCACAGCACATCTGTCAGTGCAGCCAGCCTCCTGGAGCTAGTGTCAGGTGATGATGTGGGAGGGGGTGTTTAGAGGAAGTCTTGGCATCAGGGGTGGCCTGGGAACCGCACCACCCACTACACTGTCAAGCATCTCATGGCTTGGTTCAACTGAAGATTAATCCCAGCACCAAAGGGTTAATACCTTCCTCCTCAGCTACTGGAATGGAATGAACAAAAGAGCAAATTATTATTCCTGTGGCAGAAATTGCCTGGAGCCAGTTTCTCTTGGTTTTTAAATATAAGTTCATCTCTAGATAAAACAACTTAGCATAATGTGAACACTCAGTCTCCTCTTCCTTGTCAGTTGGGAAGGGGTTAAAGGGTTGTCCCAAAGTGGACTTCTTGCAGTTCAGATATTGTTGCACACTTGTGGTTTCAGGGTCCCAGAAGTGAGGAGCAGCAGGTTGGGCAGGGTCAGGGGAATGAGAGCCTTTTTCTTCAGGTGAACATTGTGTAAAGTGTGGGCTGCTTGAGGAGATGGCACTGGGACAGGATGAGCCCTCCCTGTGGAGGAGAGTGAAGGGGCAATTATAGGGCTGTCTGGAAAGAGAACAATAAAGGACGTCAGAAGCCATGGCAAATGTTTTTATACTTTTAAAGTGACAGTGTGTACAAAATGTGTTCGGAGATTCATTAAGCTGAACTGTAGCACATCTTTATGTCCTTCCACTGCTGTCTGCTCTCTCAGCCCTGCAGTGGTAGATGCCAAGGGAATGCGCCGAATCACAGCAGAATCCTTACAGCTGGAGTTTAAGAGCTTTTCACAAGCTCCTCATATCTCTGTCTTGTATCACATTGCCTCTTCGACTACCATTTATCTCATCTAACTGGCGTTTTAATTGATTTGGAAAAAAGCAACTGATTGCTTCTGTTTTAGAATCAACTCAGTGTGATTTAGTGGTTTTATTAAAAAGTTGGATTGTATAATAGCTTTTTCTAAAATGCAAATTGTCCTTCCTGCTGGGGTGGGGGCTGGGGGTTTACCATCACTTGATTCTCAGTAAGCCGTCTCAAGCCACAGGAAAACCTCTGGTAGAATTTTTTCTTATCAGCTAGTTATCTGCTCCCACCCCAGTAGGGTACATGTCAAATAGTACAAGAAGCCAGGAACCCAGGCCAGTTCTTGGAGTGTAATGACTTTCTCTCTGTATCATGCAAAGCCAAGGATGGAGGCGAATGTAAAATAGACATGCTTTATTCCCGGAGCACCTGCAGCTGCTTTGCCTGTACCATAGGCCTGATGAAATAAAACACATTAAGATCCTTTAATACATTTCTGTGCTACAAATTGTGCCTTGAGCATTGGGTCAGCGGCTACAGTGTAATCCAGGGATTGCTGCTGTTGGGTATATAAATGGCTCATGCTTTCCAACAAGCTTTCTGTGACCACCCGCTGTTCCCCACATGTACTTACAAATGAGCTATGAGGTCAGTTAGCTGTCCTGAGCCATAAGGAACCTTTATCTTGCAGTAGAGATGTGATTCTTTTTTGAAATGAGCTTATCAGGTCATTCAGACATGTTGGGCTAGATTTTCACATTTGTAGGTTGCACTGTGGTTTGGCTTTTGGGGTTTTAAAAAATTTTTTTTTTTAAACAAGTATTCGATGCTGGGTGAACCTTAATGAGCCAAGACTGACAATGGTTGATATGAATTTCCTTAGATACAAATTGCTTTCCCTTGTGTAGAGACCTTCCACTAGTAAGCAAGGACAGGATGCTTCTAGGTCAGAGTACCTGGTCCTGTTAGCCCCATTCCTTTTTACTTGGCATATAGTCTCAGACCCCAGTGAGTGGACAGAGGTAGGCAGTCATATATCTGCCTAAGTACAGGCATACTCCTACCTCCTACCCTGAAGCAACCTGTCTTTTTTTGCTAACCTCTGTTCCCAAAGCATGAGGAAAAGGATAAAGCATTTCTTTCAAATGAGGTGAATCAAGTGAATACCAGAGCATCAGGAACTGAATCTTACCCTGGAACAAAGATCTATAGTTTTATTAAAAGGACCACTTTTGAGAAGCCTCCAAATACAGTGTCTGCAAAGAAACAAGTATGTTATTAATTTAAGTCCAAAAATGACAGGAGCTATGAAGTTCTGGCAGCACCAAGCAGTGCCTTCTTACTCAGAAATAAAGCTGCAAACAGAATTTCTGCAAAGCTGAAATTGAATAGAAAAATGTTAAGAGCTCAGGGTTATTTTGGCATTACTTCCATTTACTCTTCCCAAGGGATTTCAAGGGACTTCTGACTCCTAAATCTAGTATCAGCTGACAAAGTTTGGAGAGGGAGGGTCAGTACGCATTTTATGTTGAATTGCTGGTCTTCAAGAGAACCCTGTCTGAACTGACTGGAGGGTCACAATCCTGTGGCACAGGGCATCTCCCCAGCCAGGGCATCAGCATCTCCAACAGAGACATCAGGGCACTCAGACACAGCTATAGAATCATCCAATATAAACTGTCAGAGCTAGAAGAGACTTGCGAGAATTATCTGGACAAGACCTTCATTATAGAGGGAGAAACTGAGACCAGGATAAAGGAAGCAACTTTCTTAAACCTCGTATTAGAGCTGGGACTTTAGCCTGTGTCTTTCAACTCCAACTCTAGGGCATTTTCTAATCACTCTGTGGTTGAAGAGGGTGGCATTAGAACTGTTCGAGGCAGCTCTAATGCCAGCACCCTCTCAGCTTGAATTTGATGCTAGCACTTAATGAGGCCCTTAAAAGCTACCGAACAGTTAACAAAAAGAAGTTTTCTTTGCCCTAATACAGCAAGGCTAGGCAACAAGGATAGAGTGATACTTAATTTGTCTGGATAAACCCTTACCTCCGTCTCCCGGTGCAGAACCCATCTGGTCTTCAGGACCACATGTGGAAGGACGGGGGGGACTCGTATGGTCTTCAGAAGTCTGTCAGCTCGGAGCAGCCTTAACTGCACATGGAGGGGGGCTTTTTATACCCTTGGGTGACTAGGAAAGTTTGTCAGGGAAACAGGCCATTCCATTCCTGGAATCGGTTTGTCTCCTTTTAGGGAATAATTATTCCTTGTTCCAGAAAGAAAGGAAGAAAGGGTGGACAATAACCCATGTTATGGGGAAGCCCTTGTTATGGGGATGCCCATGTTATGGGGATATTAGTTCTTTCACAGTGGATATGTCTGGAGTAGGGATGGTGAGGTGTGGGGAAAGAGAATTATCTTCTGTGTCTTTGGGAAAAATCTAGACCCATCCTCACAGAGCTCTAACTCCAGTGACTTTCTCCTGAAGATCTAAGGGGCTCCTATTCCCCAAAGCAGCTTTGTTCCTTCTCATTCCTTTTTTTCTCTCTTCTTCTACTCTTAATTCTTACTAGCCAACTAAAATTAGTCTTTGATAGAAGATGGGGGGAGGACAGGACACAAGAGGGTATAACCTTTTTATACCCCTTCTAAGGCTTTTCCTGCCTCCATGACGTGGTTCACAGACCATACCAAGTGGAGCAGACTCCTTTTCACACTCTTTTTGTATGCACTGGATCAAAATCAGAATATTACAGGTTTTTTCAGACCAGTGAAGTGAGAAATATAGTTACAGTTTTTATAGCACTTACAGCGAGGCGCTGGGTGTTGTGTCATCTTCTGCTAATGGTGGCATTTGGGAGAATTGCTTCCAAGAGTGTGCCAGCATAGAAGGGAGCTTTCTTCAGTACTCATGCCCTTATGTGAGGGAAAGGGAGATTTTGCTGTGGAAAGGGCTGTCTTAATTTTAAGCATTTCAAATATTTACCTTAAAAACTGTGAGTCATGTTAGATGTTGTGTTCATACCAAATTACTATTTTTAGAATTGCTTTGAGTCAAGCAGTTATTAGTCTTAGAAGAATGAGCTACAATGTAATTCTTCTACACTCACTTAATTTTAGAGCAGCGTAGAGTGTTATTCCCAGTTACTGGTTTAATGCTTCTCCAGAGTCTGCTGGATCCAAGGAAAGACTGGGGTTCATTTAGGATAACGAGTCACAGTCAGGGTTGATTCTACCATGTGTGAGAAGATTTTCGCTCTTCATATCCATATGCCTTTTTTCTTCCCTCCTTCTGAAGCATCTGCCCTTGAACATGGATTCCAGTTCAGGAATTCCTATCCTCCCCTTCTATAGGAGTATAGTAGTTTGAACAAACCATTAGTTCTCATTTTCTCCACTAATATAGGATTCTTTTTATATTTCCTTAAATCCGTTTGAACAGTCTCTTGAATCTAAGATGCTGAACCTTATGTGATGGACACAAGCCCTGTCTGAGCCCAGCTAGGTTGTAGCTTTACTAGGTGGAGCATACACATTCTTTCCTTTTGCAAGTCAACTTCCTGAACTGCCCAGTCCTTGGAAGGGTAACAGAGGAAGAGTTTTGAGATGCCTAGTCTTTGTGGCAACACCTCTACAACTGCTTTGTTGGCCTGTTTGTTCCCTGCTCAACTTCATTTGGTATGTCCTGCCTTTGATCTGAAGGGCTTTTTAATATTGGTCCCTAAAATGGTCCTTTCGGTAAATATATGCATAAGGTGTGCCTTGGGCCCTCAAATACCATCCTTTAGCTACATTTGAGCATTTTGCTTTTAAGCCAAAAACTCAAAATCACTCTTAAAGTAGCAACAAACAGACTCTCCAGATAAATTCTTAAGTTTCGTATCGTTCTGATCAAGATTTCATTACAGACTTTTTGTCTAGAAAAATGTTCTTGAGTATGTTGGGCTGGCTGCTGCAGGTGGTGGCCAGGGAGCGGAAATGTGTGAAGTTGACCTCACTCGTATAGAAACCATGGGTTTTCTGATTCTGCATTTTCAAAGTTTTTTATGTCCTGGGCATTCTTCCTTTGCCATTTTAGCATAATATTGTTGATTCCTAACCTTTCTGGGGACTGGGACATGCTGTCATTGTCATAGCATTTCCCCCCAAAAAAAGTGTTGTAAAGCCGTTGTGGTAAAGCAGAAAATGCACTAGACTTTCCTTTCTTTGGGTTTTAGAATAGATTTTATCCCACCAACTCGAACTCACCTTTCTTTTCATTGTCATCTTTTATAAGTCAGTTGGTGTTGTAGGAGAAAGAGCGCTAGATTGGGATCTAGGAAACTTAAATTCTAGTTTGTTTTGAGAAAGTTTTTTGTGCTCTTGAACATTATTCCTCCCTTCCCCAAAGAAAAACCAACAATAACACCCCACCGTAAATCTAGAAATATTTCATTAGATGAACCAAGTGTAGTTTGTCTTGGAATTTTCTCCCTTCAGGTGCCTTCATTTGTCTGTCTGTGAGAACCAGGATCTGCCCAGACTCCTTTCAGTAATTGGTGGCATTGGAGGGAGCATGTAAGCTGCCTAGCAAGAGATCAAGGCAGCAGAAAATATTCCCCCACTTTGGATTTTTAGAATTCTTTTTATTATTTAAGGTAATGACATGCTGCCCTCCCACTAGCTTGAACTTATCTTTCTTTTCGTTATCATCTTGGCCTTCCAGAGTCCGAATTTCTATAGTTTTGGAATCAAATCTTTAGGCCACCAGAAAGAATACTAAGGCTTAGAACCCCCTAATCATCCTCATTGCCACCCCTGTCTCCTCCCACCTTCCTCCTGCCCACCCTACCTCCCACCCCCAAAGAGTGTGTGGTTTTGGACAGGCCCTGTTGTAGCCATCTAATGTGGAAATGTATTTTAGCTGCTGGCTGTCTCCAGCTTATAATACACACTCAGCCTTTGGGACAGGTTCCAGGATATAACTTTCTTTTAGTGAATGATCTTGACAGAGGAGGGAATTGAGCTTAATTTATGTCATCTGATAACCTCAGTGCAGTGACTTGGGAAGCTAACCTCCTAAAACTTCTCTGGACTTTTCTCTAGTGAGTGGCAATGCCATTTATTTTGTCACCAATTCAGCTCCCATAACTTAACTTGTTTTTGCTACTTTTATAATTCAGAGTTTTGGAGAAGCTATGATTTAGGCATGGTCCTTGAACGCAGAACATCCTGGACACATCCCAGTCGAGGGGCTACCGTCACCAGAGTTTATATTTATAGCAGGAGTAAGAAAGGGAGGGGCACACGGTGGCTTTGGTGTTCTGGTCATTGCTTTTGTAGAGGAGTGGGAGTTCCTTGTTAAGATAACCAACCTTACTCCCTCCTGGCCTTGACATCTACCCTTCCAGTGTGGGAAGCCAGCAGCCAGCTTTGAGATTAGTGATAGGAAAGGTGAGTGAGCTTGGGGCTGAAAAGAGAGTGAGAACTTTGGCGAGGGAGGACAAGACTTTGCACCTTTTCTCTCCCTCAACCCATCATTGACTAATGAGGTATTAAACTCAGCCAAGAGCCAGGCTTAATTCCCATTGTAATCTATTTTCTGCTGTTCTTATTAACCTACCACAATTCATCAAAGGAGGAGAGGGACTCTGGGACCTTTTTTCCCCAATTCTCTTGCTACCTTAAGGAAGGGAGGGAAAAGGGAAAGGGGACAGGCACTCTTTTTCCCAGTCTGTCAGGTCCTTGAAGCACTAGCTAGTGACAGAAATAGTAACCAACACCCCCTCCCCTCCCCTGACCATCCGTCCACTGAAGCCCTGGGCAGGCTGTCAGAGATGTGCAGCCAGACGTGCTTTTGCTTGTTAGATGGAGTATGCACATCGAGGCTGTCGTGCTTCCATTGTGGAATCCTTTAGGACAAAGACAACTGGTATCCAATATCTTCAAGTAATGAACTAATCAGTAAATATACCACATAAACTCATTAATCTTCACTTTGCTTTGAGACCACGTGGGAGCTCCTGTTTCTTGAGACAAAAATTTCATCTTTCCTTTCGCTAACACCAGTCCCTGTTTAGAGTCCTCTCCTAGATATTTCACCGTCCTCTCCTAGAACACCAAGTCATTGATGTTTTGTGACAAAGCTCATGCCCAGGTGTGGCACTGGTCACTTGTTTCTGTTCCCCCAAAACACAGTCCAGGTTTGAGAAACTGCAACAGGCGGCTCAGGCCAGACAGACAGACAGATATTAGGCCCAGATTTTTTTTGGATAGTCCCTGTGCCATTTAACACTTTATTCCCCAGCACACATAGAACCATTATATAGATGAAGTTTTTATGAGATGTTAACATTTTAATTTAATTAGTTTAATTAAAAACATTTAATTTGACAACAATCTGTGTCCCCACAAAACTTATATTTAATGAAGATGAACAGATACACTTGGATCATGACAATGCTGATACCTGTTAGAATGTCGTAAATGCACAGGAACAAGAAAAAAAGCTCATTGGAGGGGAAAGTTGTGGGAAAGCTTACAGAAGGAGGAGCATGGACTCTGTTAGGAGTGATGTGAGCAGAGACGGGCACTGTGCTTGGCGGGGCGGGAGTCAGGGAGGCGTTAGCACCAGAGGAAACACAATTTTTCAGAGTCTCAAAGACATGAGCTAGAAGAAATAGAGAAGGCTGTTGGAGTAAGGTGGGGCACTGTAAATGCCAGACTGAGCAGTATCTGGATGGTGGGACAGTGTCTCTGAAAGACGTTGGGAAGGGGAGTGATGTGAGCAGAACGCTGGGGTGACAGCCGCTGGGCCTCGTCCTGTTGCTGGTCTCTCCTTGTTCTGGCGCCCTGATGTTATGGAATCGTACGTACAGTCCTCTAGTTCAACCTGTAACTGAGAAAATTCCCTCCCCCCTCTGCTTGGCTGCCTGTGGTGTACACACCATTTTACTTTTGCTCGGCTCTGATTGTTGGGAAAGTTTGGTTTGTTTTTTGTTTGGTTTTTAGACATTATACTTAATCTACTATTTGTCCAGCCTTATTCCCTCCTCTCCTTGACCCAAATACACACTTGAAATCTGTCATCAAGAAAAGTGTCTTTTGAATAAATTGTAAAGCATTTATTAAGCTCTTACTATATGCCAGGTACTTTGCAGAGTGCTAGAGATACAAAGTCAAGCAAGCAAGACAACAGTTGACCCTAAAGAGCTTACATGGTGATGGGAATACACATTACACAAAAGGAAGCTGTGAGGGGAGAGGGGACAGATTCTGGGAGGGCATGGTTTGGAGATGCCCGGGAAGGGGGCAGTAAGAGGGAGGTCCAAGGTGGTTTTAGAGGCAGTTTTTGAGAGGGATGGCTGAAGTGGGGCAAAACATGGGGTAGATTTTTTTTTTATATTTCCTTATGCTCCCAAAGACAACCCCTTACATGGAAATACTGCCAGTTTGTTTGGGGTGGGAGGCAGGAAAGGAATGTAGGTGAAAACAAACTAGTTTTCCAGAAACTTTCCCCCAGTGAATGCTTCCTGCCCAAGGAGGAAGAATCTAGACTGGAAAGTCTCTGTTTCTGCCCAAAGAACAAGGAATAACCAAGGACTGCAGTCCTGGAGAGCGAATCTTTTCTTTTCTTTGGTCTTCTGACTGTCTTCAGTATGGATTGATTCCTTAATGTGGAAGGCACTCCCCCTTCTCTGGAAAAAGTCTTATCTGTTACAATCTTCTTCCATTGGCTCCCCTTTCAGAGTCCCAGAACCCCTCCCTTTCTGTTGCACTGGACCAGCTGACCCTCACCTGCCCTCCCTTCTTTCACATACAAGTATTTTGTAGGACCACTTTCCCCAGCGTCTGCTTTGGAAGCATGCCCACTTTCTCTTGTGAGGTGGCATTTGAGGGCTATGTGCTCCTTTAGACAGATGATTAAAGCTTGCTTGGGCCCTTGGGGATGTTTCTCCCCTCTGTATTTATTTGTAATACCTTTTCTAGCACTTCAAAATAATCTCTTTTCTTGTGAGCCCTCTTAATCAGTTGTAGTTTTAGCAATCCCATCATCCCTTAAGCCCTTGCTATGTGGGAAGCAAAATACAATTTGAGTAATTATATAGATCCATATTTTATTCCCCCCTTTCTCCTGCTTCCTAGAGATGGCATGTCCTATGGTAGATAGTATTCCCGTGTCAGAGAGAGTGCTACCGAGGTCCACACCTTATGCATTTCCCATCTTACTTCAGTGGCTCCTGGGGCCCCACCTGTACTTTCACCCCATTGGACATGGGCACCCATATAAAGGAAGGAGGAGGGCACTGTGAAATGATAATTTCAGAAAGTCGATCTGTGACACACGGGCCTCTTGGGACCAGAGCTGGGTTTCTGGGTTGAAGGAATCATTAATGGCATATCTCCATCTCTTCCCCTCTGCAGGTTATGTGTTTTGTATGTTACACCGCCTCCCTGAGCAGCATGACTGTACGTTTGACCACATGGGCCGCGGTCGCGAGGAAGCCATCCTGAAAATGGTGAAACTGGACCGGAAAGTGGGCAGATCCTGCCAGCGCATTGGGGAGGGCTGCTCCTGAGTGCGGAGCTCGGCGGCCAAACCCTGTTCTTAGTTCACTAATGTTAGCCTTATTTAGGACAGAGTCAGCCAGACACCTTGTACTGGGCACGTTTCAGACTACAGCCAATCCGTTTCCTTTCTTTAGCCAGCCGTCCTGGTACTGTAGTTTAGGGGTTGATGGTGGTTGAAATTGATTTCTGGCTGTTTACGAAGGTGCCTGCTAGCCACTGTATAAAATTAAAACATGAAGAATATTTTTTTTTTGAGCATGGCTAGTGGATTTAAAACAAAACAAGCAGATGTCATTGCTGGAGTCAAAACTTATAAAAAGCCTTAAGCTGAAAATGGTCCAGACGGAGACTTTAAGTAAATAGAGGAGTAGAAGCTGGTGTTTAAAACAGTTCCTGAGACGCACATGGCCTTGCCAGAAACTCTGTGTTTAATGTACAGCCTTTTCACCTCTCACTTATCCTTAATCCTGGCCCCAGAAGTCAGAGCTGCCCATCAGCCCCTCTTGCCCAGGCTGCTTGTGGCTGCCAAAGTGGCCCATAGGGGAACTCCTAGGAGGCTGGAAAGGCAGGGGCAAAGGGAGGAAGGCGAAAACTTTTATACCAGACTTAACGTGGAAAATCTGTCTTATCACTTGGAGAAGAAAAAAAGAGAGAGCCTTTCCTTGAACATTAGCTCCCCCCAGACTAGTCTACAAAATACATTTTTCTACCTAGGATCTATAGACTCTGTATTGGTCTCATTCAGCCTGATTGAATCAGTACTGACTAGGGAAACTGAAACCTGACTGACTCTTATTTACCATTTGCTGGGTGCAGGGATCTGATAATTGATTCAGTAAGGCTAAATCACAGCACGGCGGCCATGGGGATGGCTGGGTTCTACAGACAGTTCTCTGTAGCTGGACTTCACTGTTGGTGGTGGTGGTAAGGAACGGGGGAGGCGGGGGGTACATTTCATAACAAACAGAAGTCAGTAACAGTGTTGGGGAACAACCAAGGAGCAGCAGCTGCCTTCAGAGTGTTACCAAGATAGTCACATGGGCTCATCACCTGTTACTGTGCAGCCTCATAATATAAGGAAAAAGCTGTCACATGCAGTAGGAGAATATGACATGTGTTACTAGAATCAGGAAGATCTGGACCTCCTGAGAATAGCTGCTGTGGGTCAGGGACATCAGAGCACACTTGCAAAGGGTCCCAGCATCTCCTCACGTGGACACGGGGGAGTTCTATTGCTGGTGGCCAGGCCTGGGTGGGAGTGGACTGGATAAGCAGGAAGGAAAGGAGATCAGAGGGAATCGACTTGTTTCCCCTGAGTTGCAAGAGAATTATCAACCAGGTACTGTAGAAAATTGTGGGAGGGGATGGGGATGAGGATGAGGATGAAGACTGGGAATGAATGGATGGAGGGAGACATTAGAATCACCTGGAACTTGAAATATTGGGCAAAGTCAAGATGGTACAACTTTAAAACTGCTTCAGTCATGTGGACAATAAGAGGGTCCCTTAAGAGACCACTTGGGTCTCCCTACACGTAGGCTGCTACAGTAGTTTACCCCAGCAACTTAAGTTTAAAAAAAAGACCAATGCTATGTTTGCAAATCACCTACAGTGAAAGATGTGTTACTTAATCTAAAATGTTTGGGGAAATAGGAAATAATGCTTTTTTCCCCTCTTCCTTTGCCTCTCCTCTAAAGAAAATCCTTTTAAAAATCTTCAGCCTTAATATTTTTCATAGTAATGGTCTTAGCTCCTCAGTGGAGGAAGGGGAGACCTAGTTGATTTGGTCCCCACACTTGCCACTGTTCTAAAAGCCTCAGCACACACTGTCCACTAAGTTATCCACAGCGGCATCCTGTGTGTCTCACTCTGGGGATACTGGACCCAAGCTCTCCGTTGCCTCCCAGGATCCTCCATCTACCTTCCTGTGCCTGCTTGGCCATTCTTAGGCACTGCTGGCTTAGAGGTAGCCCAAGGGAGAAGGTGCCTTGGCAAGCAGGTCCTAGTGCATTATGGATAGTGTTAACGCTATTGACAGTCATGTTGTTGCTGGGGGAGGAGGTAGGGCTTGTTCTTCCAAAGTATCTGTTCTGTGAGGTTTGTTAAATGTAAGGAAAGCTTAAATTCTTGTAACTTTAAAAGGAAACAAAATCTTATTTAACCCTTTTGTGTTCTAGATTTACTTACACACGTAGCCTAGAACTCCATTTTATTTTAACATTGTGAAAATATTAAAAGAATCTTGTAACTTTATTCCTTTTTTTTCCTCCTGCTGAAAAAAAAAACCCATTAAACCAATCAGATTAAAGTTTGAATTCCTCTGTATTTCACCAGTTCTCTGGACAAGTCCCAGGCCTGCTAGGAGCCATCTGGGGAACTGCAAAGCACAGAACCCAGACCAAGGTTGAAGGTTTTTTGTTCTGACAAGAGCTTCTTATTCCCAGATCACCAGTTAGAAAATCTCCCTTGTAGGTGTGTCTGGTCCTAAATTTTCTGTAGGGTGATCTGGTCCTGGTAAACTGAGTCTTAGTGGTGACTTAACACAATTGAAGATCTGCCCCTGCCACCGGAAAAGCCCATTCATTGCTCAGAGTGGCCCAGATTCACAGCAGCCAGATGTGCAACAGCACAGGATTGAGGCAGGAGTGGGGATGGGTGGGTACAGCCAGGTGCCTGTCTCCACCCACGTTGTGTAACCCACAGAGAGCCCATCTTCTCTACACTTAGCTGGCATTGGAATTAAACCTGGAAATTTGAGAACATGGAGACTTGTTGGAATTGTTTTCACTTGTGGTGATGAGATAGACCTCATTTCCCACCAGATCTAAGCTAGGAAGCAGGTTCTTCACAGAAGCATTTGCTTGGCTATCCCAGCTGCATGGGGTCTGGGCCAGAAGACAAGGCACTAAATACTCAATAAGTTTTCTTAAAACAGTCCTTAAAGCTCTTTGAACTGTGAAGGCTCCCTGCTGGACTCAGGGGAGATCCCTGTTATCTTCTTGGCAGACAGGAAGGCATAAGAATAGTCCCAGAATGCAAGCCTGCCCTGGTGGTGGGAGGGTCTGGGGGACTGGTCTCTGGATGCCTGTTGCTCTAGCACTGCCCTGGATTCAGATCCAGGCAAGTGTCCTCCACCATCCGAGTCTTGCACTAAAGCCCCCACATCTGTGTCTTGCAGCATAGATTGGCAGGATCCTCCCATAGCCTTTGGCCTAGTTGACTGCCCAGCCTGAAGTGCTCAGTTATGGTTTTATTTTTATTTGGGGCTCTTTGGGCTTTAGGTAATGGGAGGAGCAAACTATGACATGATGGTGAGGGAGTCAGCTACTAAAGTGGGGGGGAAGGTAGAGGGGAACAATGGCTGTTTTTTCTTATTATCCTTCCTCACCAAACAAATCTCAGGATTGTGACCTGCCTCTGAGCCAAAACCAACTTTGGGGGATGACAGAGACAAGTCATACCCTATGCACCCTCACTCCCACCCAATTCTTCTGTCCCCACTCACTTCCTCATAGGCTACAACCCTGAAGGCTATGGCTTACCCCCTTTGGCTCTGGTTCACTTACAGGCCCTAGGGGGAATCTCCACCCGGAACATCTCCATCTCCATCCAGTGGGAGTTAGCCTGTGATTCCCCTCTGTGTCCTTGGGTTGAGCTGTTGCCTCAAAACATTATAGCTCCGACTCTAAACTGGTCATGGCTGAGGCCTTTATTTAACCTGCATCAGCACACCAGGGCTTCTAGGTGGGGAATAGGAATCCACACATCAGGCCCTTGATCAGATCAGTTGTCGTTAGCTGAATTATAATTTCCTTGTCCCAACCAGAAAGGAGTGTGGTGAGGTATAAAATCATTTCACAGACTCAGAGAGCAGAATTAACTTGGTCAAGCTTTCAGAACAAATTCCTGGCAGATCCAGGTCTAGAACCAGGTTTCCTGGCTCCCAGGCCAGTGTTCTGTGTCATCACAATATTTACATTTTAATTTCCTTAACTGTAATTGGCATGATTCCTTGAGATCCCAGAGAGTGGTGAAGAAGACTGTCCCTTTTCTATTTGTATCCAAAGTGCTTTGCGCATAGTAAGGGCTTAATAAACTCTCTTTAGTCGGTCATTTCCCATGCCTTACCTCCTAATGTAGCCCAGCTGTTAGACTGCTCACACATCAGCGTATCAGGGAACTGCCTCGTAGCCCCAGGCAACGAGGGTTTGGCTTTGCTACTTAGGGCGAGAAGGATCAGGGTTCCTACTTTGGGAAAGATTTTACCTTCCTTCATCCCACTCCCAAAATGGTACTTAAATAAGGCAGGTGGTATTGTTATTAATTCCCCTTTTATACACAAAATGAGTTCAGAGAGGTTGAGACTTGTCCCTGGTCAGAAATGGCTAATAACTGTCCAAGTCCCCCCAGCCTCCACCCCCATATCCTCTCCTTGGGTTTTTATGTCATTTCACTCTCCTGATTCTGTCTGGCCCCTTAACGAACGTCCCTCAGCCTGTTTCGTCTTGGGTTCTGTTGTCCCTAGGATGAGGCGAGCATGGTTGGACCGGATGGGGAAAGGTGCTAGAATCTAAAAACAGGAAAGAACTGGATTGTCCCACTTTTAACACTAGATGTGTGATGATGTGTGTCATTCAATGACCTTTCTGAGCCTGTTTCCATATCTGTAAAATGGGGCTAATGGTAGCACTTAACTCACCAGGTTGTTATGAGGGTCAGATGAGATAATATATGTAAAGCACTTTGCAAAGCCTAGAACACTAGATAGCTGTCGGCCTTTACTATTATCACTGGGGATCTCTGCTCCCAAGGGATCCGTTTTCTCTATGCAGATGCCTCCCAAATCTCTCCAGCCCTGACTTCTCTCCCCAGCTCTAGTCTCACATCTAGGTCTGTCTGACCTCTCCGGCCCCTCACTCTCCCTGTGTCCAGAACAGAAATTCTCCTTCCCCTAAACCCAGACATCTCTCCAGTGTCCCTGTTTCTGTCGAGGGCATCGCCCTCCATCCAACTTGCTCAGGTTTGCAAAACCTTCCCTTCAGCTCCTCATCCCATGTATCTGACCAGTTGCCAAATCTTGTCCTTTCTACCTCCACACATCCCACATCCGACCTCTTCTCCACACTCACACACAGCCACCACCCCAGTTCAGGCCCTCATCACCTCTCACCTGAACTGCCAAAATTGCCTTCTGAACGTTCTCCCCGCCTCCCCTCCAAATCTGTCCCATTGCTGCCAAATGGATACTCTCAAGCACAGGTCTGACTGCGTCACTTCCCTGATGGGTAAGTGTCCATGGCTCCCTCGCCCCTAGGATCGAGTGCAGACTTACCTGTTTGGCATTTATATCCCTTCTAGGCTTACTTCATACGATGTACCCCTCATGACTCAACATTTCAGTCCCACAGGCCGACTTTGCCATCCCCATACATGACCTGCTGTCTCTGGCCACTGTGCCTGGAATGTTGTCTCTCCTCAGTTTTAGAGTCTCTAGCTTCCTTCCAAGGCCTAGCCCAAGTGCCATCTCCTCCATGAGGCCTTCCTTTCCTAACCCTGCCCCCCCCCGAAATTGCTCTGTATTTACTTTGTATATATATTTTGTATTATCTGTGTACATGTTGTTTCCTTCCACTAGGATGTGAGCCCCTTGAGGGCAGGGACTGTTCCATTTTTGTCTTTGTATCTCCAGAGCCCAGCACAGTGCCTTTCCCATGGGCACTTATAATAAATGTTTGTTGAATGAATGAACGAGTGAACCAGAATTTGAACTAAGATCTCAAATACTGCTTTCTACTGGGGCTGAAAGCATGATAATCTTGGACCCCTTTAATCCTTCTCCCACCATCCATCCCCTACACCCTACCCCACCCTGCACAGATTACTGGCCAGCCCCACAGCCTTTGGGTGCTCAGGCTAGTACTCCTTGACCCCCGCCTGCGCTGCGCAGCCTGAGCCCATCCTGTGAGGCCTCTCTGCCTCCATGAGAACCAAAGGCAAGGAGCCAGCCCCCCACCCGACCTGAAAGTATCATCTCCCCATTGGACCGTATCTAACTTGGTTTGTGTTATCAAGTGGCGGGAAAGAAGGACCTTACCAACTCCTTGTCAGTATTAATGGACACAACTGGGGGTAGTATGCAAGGGGCTGAGAAAGGAGACCTGCCCCAGTCACAAACTGGGTGGGAAGAGAAAGGTCCTTCCAAAGACCCTTTGCCCTGGGCCGGTGATATAGTTGGCCCCAAACATGGGCGATGAATTTCTTTCTCCACGCTTATATTCGAAACCCCTGTCTTGTAACTTTAGTCCAGCATCTAAAGAATCCTTGACATGCAGAACACAGGGTCCTGTCACCCGGTCCAGTCACCTCCAATTGTCTACACGGAAGCCGGGCCATTTCCTTGCGTCTCCAGCCGGCCCTGTCTGGATGCACCCAGGGCGCAGCTGGTCCGTGTCTCCAGAGGGGAGCTACCAGGAAAGCTTAGCCGGGCTGGGCGCGCCCGGTCCCGTCCCCAGTCCTGGAGCAAAGGCAAGCCCTCGGATGAGAACTTGGGCAACCCCCCCTGGGCCTCTGTTTCCCCATCTGTCACACAGGAGCTTGGACGAGAGGACGTCCCTTCCAGAATTCTGGGGGCCCCCCAGGAAGGACGTGGCAATAAGGAGCTTTCGTTTGGCTCCCCAGTGGGCACCCCGACCTTTGGACTTAGCGGAGTCAGGTGGACCCTGTACCGGTGACACCCCCGCGCCCGGGCCCTCCCTGGAAATGGGCTGTCACTACGGAAGGGGAGCCCCTAGACCTCCCCCCCGCCCCGTCCTAACCCGGTTCTGGCCTCCGGGCGTCCCCCTACCCTGGGCCCCCCCGACCTCGCCTCTCGGACCAGGACCGCGGCGACCCTGGGGTCGGATCCGAAATGGTTCCGAACTGCAGGAGGCGGGGAGAGGGAAGGGGAGGGTGGAGGGCGGCCCGGAGCCCCGCGGGGCGCTTCCCCGGCCCAGGCTCAGGTGTTCGGGCCGCAAAGCCATCAGCTGGGCCGGAGCCCCCGCGGCCCGGGTAATGGGGAGGCCCAGGAGGGCGCGTGCGGCGGAATCGCCCCAAGCCATCAGCCAGGACGCCCGCTGATCCCCCGGCCCGGCCCGGCCCGGCCCGGCCCCTCCTCTCCGCCGCGTGCGTGCTCGCGGGCTCGGGGACACAATCAGCTCTGCAGGCGGCCTCGGGGCTCCCGCCGCGGGCTGCGGGCGGGCAGGGGCAGCGGGGGGCCGGGGGGAGCCCGAGGCGGGGCGGGGGAGCAGGCCGGGGGGGGGGGGGGGTCAGACCGCTCCGCCCCCCGCCCCCCGGGCCGGTCTAGGGAGCCGAGCCGCTGCGCCCGAAGGATCTCTTGCTTGTGAATCACTTTTCGCTTCAATGCCTCCGTCCCCTCCCGAAGAGCGTCCCCCAAGATAAAGAGGAGCGGGAAACACCGGCCAGACCCCCCGGGACGTCCGGAGAGGGCCGCGCCCCCGCCGCGCCCCCGCCGCGCCCCCGCCGCGCCCCCCGCCGCGCCCCCGCCGCGCCCCCGCCGCGCCCCCTCCGTCCCGGTCCTCGGTTTCACTCGCTTTGTTCCAACTCCTTTTTACTCCGCGGGAAACTGAGGCCCAGAGACGGGGGTGGCGGCCTTGGGGCCGGCCTGCCGGAGGACCCGGGGCCCGCGGGGCGTCCGGGCTGCGCAGCCCCCTCGGCCCTTGTTGCGCACTTTCTGGAGGAAGAGTTTTAACCCTAACCCTCATTTCTGAATGTGCCCTTGTGGACAATGCCATTCTGCCAGGGACGGGGAAAGGGGCAGAGGCGGGGACGTCGGAGGGTCCGGAGGAGGCTTGAGGCAAGGGCGACAAAGTAGCAGGCTGCCCGGGGGGCATCCTCCAGCCCTGTTCTGCCCCTCAGACTTGGGCGGGGCTCGCTCCGGTTAGGGTACCTCCCCTCACCCCCTCACCCTCCTCCTTTACGTGGAAGCCGACAGCCCTTGCCCCCGAGGGTGGCACCAAGCCTGAGCCGGCATTACCCACGGTCTTGACCGGACAGTCTCCTGACAGAGCCCTGGGCCGCGGAAAGGGCGCCCTCGGGCTCTGGCACGGACCGCTGCCCGCTCGGCAAGGGGTGAGAGGGCAGACCACAGACCAGCGTGCCGGAACACTAGCGACCACACGCGCAGAAACACGAGCATCTCGGACCCCAGGCGTGCCCGCCAGGACCTGCCGCCCGACGCTGGCACAGCAGGAGAGGGTTGGCAAAGGGGTCTCTGTGTGCCCAGACATGAGGCGTCCGGGGACTTGTGTCCTGTGTTTCCATGATTAAACTGTTAGAAAACAAGACATTTCTCAGACCCCTCCGCTGACATCGGTTACATGAACCCATCTCGGCCACGCAGGGATAACGGCCCAGCCCCTGGTACACGCCTCACTAAGTCTAATGGACTAGGGGAGATGTCTGCTGGCCGGGCCTCTGCCAGCGCCCTGGGGGCTGCCGGGCTCCCTCCGCCCTTCTCCATCTTCCTCCCAGCTCTGGGTCCAGGTTTCCAGGTCTATTTGGAGGTGGGGTGAGGAGAGACCGGTGTGGGGTAGGTAGAACTGGAGTGGGGAGTTCTGGGCATCTTCCACCTCCCAGAACCTGAGAGACCCGTGTGGGGTAAGTAGAACTGGGATTGGGGAATTCTAGGCATCTTCCACCTCCCAGAACCTGAGTGTGTGGCATTGGTCAAGTTCTTTGCTATCCCAGGGAATCAGTTCTACCTCCTCCCCCATAACATCAAGTTAACATTTATCTAGTACCTCAAGGTTCCCTCTTAGCACAGCAGCTGACACATAGCAGGCATTCATTAAATGCTTGTAGAGATAGCTTGTGTGATCCTCTCATCAGCCCTGGAAAGGAGGTGTTTCAATTTTTACAGATAAGGAAATTGAGGCAGACCAGTCAAATGACTTGCCCAGGCTCACAGAGCTAATAAGTACCTGAGGCTGGATTTGAACTCAGGTCTTCTGGATTCTTATCAAGCACTCAAGTTACTTTACCACCAGCTGTCTCTGTGAGCTAAAAGAAAGCCGATCCTTTCAAGGCTAAGAGGAAGTCGGGAGAGGCCAGTCACAAATCTAGAGCCGAAAGAGATGACCTCCAGGTCATATGGTCCTATCCCTTAATTTTTTAAATTAATTTATTTTTAGTTTTCAACATTCACTTCCATAAGATTTTGAGTTCTAAATTTTCTCCCCCTCCCCAAGAGGGCAGGCAATCTGATATAGGTTCTACATATACATTCATATTAAATATTTTCAGTCATATTGTAAAGAAGATTTAGAACCAGTGGAAAAAAACACGAGAAAGAAGAACCAAAAACAAGTAAAACAGAAAAATAGAGCAAACAGTGTGCTTCCACCTGCATCAGACGCCATGGTTCTTTCTCTGGGTGTGGGCCGCATCCATCGAGTCCCTTGGAATGATCGTAGATCCTTGCGTTGCTGAGAAGACCTAAGTCAAAGTCAGTCATCCAGCAAGGTTGTTATGACTGCGTACAATGTTCTGGTTCTGCTCATCTCACTCAGCATCAGTCTGTGTAAGTCTGAAGTCTTCTTGTTTGTCCTTTCTTATAGCACAACAGTATTCCACTACATTCATGTACCACAGTTTATTCATTCCCCAGATGATGCCTATCCCTTAATTTTATGAAGAATTGAGACTGAGTATAAATTACTTGCTCAAGGTCACCCAGACAGTAATGGCAGAGCCAGAATTCAAACTCAGGCCTTCTGGCTCCTAATTCAGCCATACTTACAGTGCATATAATTCGCTGTCCCCAGGATATGTCTCTTTTGAAGCCTCCCCTGAACCTCCTGCTCCAGGAGAGGGACCCCCAGCCCAAGACTCTGAGCCCAGGGTTAGGCCCACCCTCGGGGTCTGGGCTCCAGGCACAAGGATCAGGTAGCAGACAGGAAGTACTGGGGCCATCTCTAGGATAGAGGTCACTTAACCTTATCTGTAATTAGCACTCATTAGTTACCATTATAACCAGATGCAAACACCTTGGAAAGCCTCAAGAACTCTAATCAATAAATGGCCAACCCTGGTTTCCAGAGGCCCAAGGATGAAGTACATAATACCCATCTCCAGAGAGGTGATGGATTCAAGGTGCAGAATAGAACATTCTTAGCACAGTCAGTGTGAGGATTTGTTTTGCTTGTCTGTGCATATTTGTTACAAGGTTTTCTTTTTCTTTTCCAGTGGTGGGGGCAAAAGCAAGATGGAAGGAAGGAGAGGATCAATGTCTCTCCCCTACCTCACCCTCCAAAAATAAGAGAACAGAAGAAAGGGGGGAGGGAGGATGAAAGAAAGAGTATTGCTGGAAAATAGGAGGATTTGTGTCTAGCAATAAAACGTGGGAGTCAACCATAAGATTTAGAAAATACCACCAAAGTGCTGATGCCCTGAAAAGAGGAGTGTAGATCTCTAAGTCTCAGTTTCCCTATTTGTAAAATGAGGAGCTAGATTGCCTCAGACATCCTATGTCCTAGGATTCCCCTCCTACTTGGGAAAGGACCTTCCCTTGCCCCCACCTCAGCACTGGCTACAAAGAGATTTCAAAGATGGACTTGAGTAGTCTGTAGGAGAGAATGGTAAAATACCATAAGACCCTGAGAAAGGGGCAGGTTAAGGTTTAATACCAATTTTCTAGAAAAGGGCACCTGTGATGCAGGGGGGAAGATGGCACTTTCCATGGCTGGATAAGGATGCTGTTTCACTTTACCAAAAGCCCCAAGAAATGTGGAAGGCAAGAGACCCATTGATATGACTTACAGGATCTGTACTCTCACTAATGCAAGAAACCCTCAAAAGAAGTCTAGAACTTTGTTCCAGAGATACTGAGTTTTCAGCTAAGACACAAACGGCCTTTTGAGTGATAGTTATCACTTTGGAAGAGAAAGGTGGCTTTTGGATATGAACAAGATGGGGCTGAAGACCAGGATTTTGGTCACAGTCTTTGGCCCCAGATGATGCATTCCTAGCCAGGAATGGAGGGGAGTTCATCCCAGAGTGATCTGGGGAGGAGGTTTTCTTGGAAGGATATTTTTTAACTTGATCAAGGGGATTTTTAATTGACATCTGAATGGGAAGGGAGGAAAGCCTAAGCAGTGTACATACAACCTGGAGAGGTAGGAAACACAATCACTGTCAGGTGAGAAATGAGGACAAAGCTGGGTGAGGACAATACTTATGTCCAGAGAGGTTGGGAAGGAAAGATCTCTCCTTACTACTGGAGAAAACTTGGCTATACTTAATATTTTTTTTAAATGTTTATGTTTTAAAAATATATTAAAATTCATGTTTGACCCCAAATTAAGACATGGTCAAAGGATGTGAAGAGATAGTTTTCTGATGAAGAAATCAAAACTATAGTCATAAGAAAAAATGTTCTAAATCATTATTGATTAGAGAAATGCAAATTAAAACAACTTTGAGATATCTCACATCTATCAGATCCGCTAAAGTGATATAACGGAAAAATGGCAAATGTTGGATGAGGATCTGGAACAATTGGAACATTAATATACTGTTGGTGGAATTGTGATCTGATCCAACCATTTTGGAACAATCTGCAATTATGTCTGTACCCTTTGACCCAGTAACACCACAAGTAGGTCTGTTTCCCAAGGTAATCAGGGAAAAACAAAAAGAACTTACTTTATAAAATATTTCTAGTAGCTCTATTTGTGGTCGAAAAGAACTGGAAGTTACAAGGGTGTCCATCAGTTGGGGAATGGCTGAACAAGTTGTGGTATATGAATGTAATGGAATGCTATTGTGCTAGAAGTAATAAAAGCAGACAGATTTCAGAAAAACCTGGAAAGATTTACATGAACTGATGCAAAGTGAAGTGAGCAGAACCAGGAGAACATTGTACAGCAACAACAACATTGTTCGATGACTAACTTGAATAGACTTGTGTCTTCTCAGCAATGCAAGGATCCAATACAGTTCCAAAAGACTCATGATGGAAAATGCCATCCACATCCAGAGAAAGAATTGCTGAATCTGAATGCAGATTGAAGTCTACTACTACTACTACTCCTCCTCCTCCTCTCTCTGTTTTGTTTCTTCTTTATCGTGGTTCATTTCATTGGTTATAATTGTTTTTTACAACATGACTAATGTGAAAATATGCTTAATATGAATGTATATGTAGATCCTATTTCAGATTGCACACCATCTTGGGCAAGGAGTAGAGGAGAGGTGGAGAAAACACTCAAAAGCTTGTGGAACTGAATGTTGCAAACTAAAAATAAATAATTTTTAAGAAGAAATGATGAACAGGTTGACTTTTAGAAAAACATGGAAAGACTTGCAGGAAATAATGAGGAGTGAAATGAGTAGGATCAAGAGAATGCTGTGCACAATAACAGTAATATTGTTTAAAGAATAATTGTGAGCAGCCAAATGATTCTGAGTATATAAATACTCAAATCAACTATGAAGGAAGATGCTGTCCACCTCCAGGGAAAGAACTGATAAGGAGAAGTACTCATCTTATGGTTTTATATATATTATACATCTGTGTCAAATGGTGGCCTTCTCTAGTGCAGAGGAGGGAGGGAGGGAGGGAAATAGTAAATGTAACAAAATGTAACAATGTAAGAAATGTAACAAAAATTTAAATTAAAAATAAACTGAAAAAGTTAATGTTTGATGCATTTCTGTAACTCTTTTAGACCCTTCCCTGGTGCCCTAATGTCATGTAACTACTTTTGCCGGCCAGGATAGGATATAGGCCGGACAGGATAATGTCATTGTATTTATCCTTCAAGGGAATGAAATACCCCAGACGTCCACCAGACGATGTTCTACTTGAACCACAAGCCCAGTGGTCTTGATGTCTGGTAGGTAGAGAGGAGAGATTTTCTAAAAGGTGCAATACCCTCCCTGGTCACTAGAGGTACTCAGTATGCAGGTGTGGTTTTCAATGCCAATGTTGGCCAGTCCTCAAATTAATTTAGGTAGGGGATAAAATGAAATATCACTCACATTAAAATGCAAAACCTGTTCTCTGTTCACTGCTTAGGAACCCCGCCCCGCCTATGGGGAGCCTTTCCCTCAGCTCACTCCCCACCCCCGACACGGACTGGGCTTGGGTGTTTAACTGTGATCAATTTTAATAATAGCAAAAATGGGAAGAAATAGGTCAAATGACCCTAGAGAGAACCATCTGCCTCAAGTCATATTGTGTACCACCTCCTACTGGTCCTCTCAGACCTTTGAGAGTGGAGGGGGAAAGTCCTGGAGCACCTCCCAGTACCGAGACAGAGAGACAGAGACAGAGACAGAGAGAGACAGAGACAGAGGGAGAGAGACAGAGGCAGAGACAGAGAGAGAGACAGAGAGACAGAGACAGAGAGAGAGAAAGAGACAGAGAGAGAAAGAGACAGAGAGAGAAAGAGAGAGAGAGAGAGAGAGAGAGAGACCTCGGGACTCCTTTCAGGAGTCACAGTAGCTAGCAATATTGAAACTCGGGATTCTCCTTCCTTCTGCTCTAGTTCCCATAGTGTCTGGGTGGCCTCTGACAGTCCCCATCACTTGCATCTCTGCTGGTGGCAGCAGCAGCTACCTCTGTTATGAGCATAGTTGGGAAGTCTGACTTAAGGATAGTGGAAGAAATCTGGGAAGAAAATTCTATATGCCAACATGTACAGATTGTGTGACTTACTACAAACCGTACAACTTCCCTGTCTTTTCTTTGTCCTAGAAATAGTGACAGGCTCACTTTGGGGTGTCATCTGTGTCCTCCTATGGAAACTTCCAGAACCCTGGGATGTAGAAGCCCTGACTACAATAGGATTCTGGGATAATCCCTTTCTGGACACTAGTATTGGGGAGGGAGGATGGAGGCTGCTCAAAGGGAGAGATTGCTGAAGAGAACCTGGGGAAGGGGAAAGAGTATGGGAGTGGTAAGCTGAGGCAGGACAGAGCTGCTCATTCACTTGGACCAAAGTATCATCAGTCATCTCTGCTCTGCCAAAGAGGTGAGTACCAAAGGCATCCCTTAGAAAAGAACTGAAAACTTAATGTGAGGGTTCTTCACCAAGGACCCATGAATCATGGGCAGATTTCAGGGGTGGTTCATAAATACGTCTGATTTTCATTTACCTTTGGGTTAGTTACATGACTGAGTCCCATTATAAATCTGACTTTCCTTCCTTCCTTTTTTTCTTCTTCCCTCCCTCCTTCCCTTACCTCCTTTCTCTCTTTCCTCCCTCCTTCCCTTTTTCCTTCCTTCTCTCTTTTCTTTCCTTCCCTTTTTTTCTTCCTTCCTTTCTTCTTTCCTTCCCTTCCTTTCTCTCCTTCCTTCCTCTTTCCCTTCTTCCTTCTGTGCTTCTCTCTTCTTTCTTTCCTTCTTTTCCTTCCTTCTCTCCTTCCTTTTACTTCCTTCTGTCCTTCCTTCCTTCCAAGAGCCCAGAGATTTCACTGATACAGGAAGCTCCCAGAGAAGAAGTTACTTCACCCATGCAAATCAGTGCCTGCTTTGTATCTGATAGTGTTGGAGGATGGTCCGTGGACACCAGAGCTGGGCTGACCAGCCCGGTCAGGGTGTGTGTGCGAGGCTCAGGTGAAGCCTCCCCCATGATGAGCTCTAGACTCTGGTTTTCAAGGCTAAGTTCTCTGTTTGTTCAGCAGATTTATAGGGCCTGCTCTTTTCTGTTCTGTTTTGCTTTTCTTCTCTCCCAAAGAAAACTACTCAGTAAAGTTTCTTTTTGAAAAAACAAAAAACTTCACTGTGTTTTGGTTAAATTTAAGGAAGGACAGCACTTGATCCAGGGAGATTTTGTATGTGTGTGTGTGTGTGTGTGTGTGTGTGTGTGTGTGTGTGTGTGTGTGCGTGTGTGTGTCCAGAGGCCAGGGATGCTGGTGCTATGGCCAGAGCTCAGGCTGTCTCAGTCCTTGGGGTCAAGGTAAGAGAAAACTCGGGCTCTGAGAGCCAAGGATCCACTCTGCCTGGTGTGTGCCCTCATAGATGCCGTGTGCTGCACCTCTTTCGGGGATTTAGACTCTTCCACAGAAGAATCTGGCTAGCCAGAAGTGCTAAAGCAGTGGGCCTTTTAAATGCAGATGCAAACCCACCAAGTAAGGCCTAATCTGAGATTCTTGTGAACATGGAGAGAGCAAGGGAAGAAAGAATCAGGACAAAAGATACATCTAGGATCAAGGTCGCTGCTAAGATGGCTGTACCTGGGTGGTGACTGCCAGACGTGTCAAAGCACGTCTTAGATCCAGCCTCCCCTGGGCCTCTGGTACAGTCATCTTCCGCTTTTCCAGAAAGAGGAAGAAAGAAATTAGTAATCCTAGAAGGGGCCACCTTCTGGACGGAGGACCCACTTTCTCTCCCTGGTTGTGAGTGGGAATCCCTAGCTTCCCTCCTTCTCACTGCCGAGCATCTCAGTGTTGGGTGGAGGAACGCCAAGATCTTATAAGGATGGAGGTAGGGGCATGCTGGAGCCAGCTTGAACTAGTTCTTGAAAGCTCATATTAAAATTTTCACTGTGAGCATTTACACCTTGGAAAATCCACAAATGCTCCAAATCAGGGTTTGATTTTATTGTTTTATTGATTGTCTAGACTTAAGAAAGGGATGAAGAAAATGTTAATAATGCTCATCAAGGGAGAGATCTTTAGAGGGGAGGGGGAGGGGGGAGGTAAAAGGGGGGACAGAAGGGTGTTTAGATTCATGGGAACAGGAGTCTAGGGGAGGGATCCTTGGAGGGCGTAGGCAAGTAATGGGAGTATAAGGTGGTGGGTAGAAGTTAAGTAGAGGAGGCAGGAGGGGCAGGAAACTAGAGATAGCCCCAGAACTTGCGAAAGTATATGTCTACATATACATGCATATATAGCTATAGAGAAACATATCCGCACTTAATTGTAGCCTTGGGGGAGGAGGAAAAAAAATAAAGTGCGCAGCAGAAAACAGAAGAAAACTTACAAGGAAGCAGGGGAAAGATGGAGAGCTCTCAACACAATGTGTAGGATTTATAGAGGCTCTCTTGAAATGAAAATTTATTAGTACATATTTTGAATCCTCTCATGTTCTGCTATGCACATGACAGACTTTTTTTCCCTTTCTTACTTTGTATTTAAGCGCCAATATTCAAGTTTATGATACGTTTTTGTTTCTTTTCTCTCTGTATTTGTCTTCTGGTGTTTGCGTCTAAAATAAAATTAAAAAAAAATAAAGCACATTAAACTTAAAAATGTGTCAGGCATACTTTTCCCCCCATAGAGCAAACTGTTAAACATTCGCCAGCACGGCACTGGATGGATGAGGCCTGCAGCCGGCGTGTCTGGTTGATCTCCTTCCTCATGTCACAGGCAATGAGATGTCAGATGGTTGGGAGACCTGCGTGAATAGAACTTGTGGATGGATGTAGAGTCAGCTCTGCTGAGCGCTGCCCCCTCCACCTCCTACATGAGTCTTGGGGATCTCAAC